>NC_136261.1:360432044-360562044 GCF_964187855.1 Myxine glutinosa | reverse complement strand
AGGGTGATTCTGAAGGGTGATTCTGAAGGGTGATTCTGAAGGGTGATTCTGAAGGGTGATTCTAAAGGGTAATTCTGAAGGGTAATTCTGAAGGGTGATTCTAAAGGGTGATTCTGAAGGGTGATTCTGAAGGGTGATTCTGAAGGGTGATTCTAAAGGGTGATTCTGAAGGGTGATTCTAAAGGGTGATTCTAAAGGGTGATTCTAAAGGGTAATTCTAAGGGGCGATTCTAAAGGGTGATTCTGAAGGGTGATTCTAAAGGGTAATTCGAAAGGGTGATTCTAAAGGGTGATTCTGAAGGGTGATTCTGAAGGGTGATTCTAAAGGGTGATTCTGAAGGGTGATTCTGAAGGGTGATTCTGAAGGGTGATTCTAAAGGGTGATTCTGAAGGGTGATTCTAAAGGGTGATTCTAAAGGGTGATTCTAAAGGGTGATTCTAAAGGGTGATTCTGAAGGGTGATTCTGAAGGGTGATTCTAAAGGGTGATTCTGAAGGGTGATTCTAAAGGGTGATTCTGAAGGGTGATTCTAAAGGGTGATTCTGAAGGGTGATTCTGAAGGGTGATTCTAAAGGGTGATTCTGAAGGGTGATTCTGAAGGGTGATTCTGAAGGGTGATTCTAAAGGGTGATTCTGAAGGGTGATTCTAAAGGGTGATTCTAAAGGGTGATTCTAAAGGGTAATTCTAAGGGGCGATTCTAAAGGGTGATTCCAAAGGGTAATTCGAAAGGGTGATTCTAAAGGGTGATTCTGAAGGGTGATTCTGAAGGGTGATTCT
This sequence comes from Myxine glutinosa, assembly GCF_964187855.1. Classification (NCBI taxonomy): domain Eukaryota; kingdom Metazoa; phylum Chordata; class Myxini; order Myxiniformes; family Myxinidae; genus Myxine; species Myxine glutinosa. The sequence goes on along the minus strand of NC_136261.1, from coordinate 360,561,266 downwards.
AAAGGGTGATTCTGAAGGGTGATTATAAAGGGTGATTCTGAAGGGTGATTCTAAAGGGTGATTCTAAAGGGTAATTCTAAAGGGTGATTCTAAAGGGTGATTCTGAAGGGTGATTCTGAAGGGTGATTCTAAAGGGTGATTCTAAAGGGTAATTCGAAAGGGCGATTCTAATGGGTAATTCTAAAGGGTGATTCTGAAGGGTATTTCCAAAGGGTAATTCTAAAGGGTATTTCTGAAGGGCAATTCTGAAGGGTAATTCTGAAGGGTAATTTTAAAGGGTAATTCTAAAGGGTAATTCTGAAGGGTAATTCTGAAGGGTATTTCCAAAGGGTAATTCTAAAGGGTAATTCTAAAGGGTAATTCGAAAGGGCGATTCTAATGGGTAATTCTAAAGGGTGATTCTGAAGGGTATTTCCAAAGGGTAATTCTAAAGGGTAATTCTAAAGGGTAATTCTAAAGGGTAATTCTAAAGGGTAATTCTAAAGGGTAATTCTGAAGGGTAATTTTAAAGGGTAATTCTAAAGCGTAATTCTGAAGGGTAATTCTGAAGGGTATTTCTGAAGGGTAATTTTAAAGGGTAATTCTAAAGGGTAATTCTGAAGGGTAATTCTGAAGGGTAATTCTGAAGGGTAATTTTAAAGGGTAATTCTGAAGGGTAATTCTGAAGGGTAATTCTAAAGGGTATTTCTGAAGGGCAATTCTGAAGGGTAATTTTAAAGGTTAATTCTAAAGGGTAATTCTGAAGGGTAATTCTGAAGGGTAATTCTGAAGGGTATTTGATTCGAAAGGGTGATTCTAAAGGGTAATTCTGAAGGGTAATTCTAAAGGTTAATTCTAAAGGGTAATTCTAAAGGGTAATTCTAAAGGGTGTTTCTAAAGGGTAATTCAAAAGGGTAATTCTAAAGGGTGTTTCGAAAGGGTAATTCTAAAGGGTAATTCTAAAGGCTAATTCGAAGGGGCGATTCTAAAGGGTGATTCTAAAGGGTAATTCTAAAGGGTAATTCTAATGGGTAATTCTAAAGGGTGATTCTGAAGGGTATTTCCAAAGGGTAATTCTAAAGGGTAATTCTGAAGGGTATTTCCAAAGGGTAATTCTAAAGGGTAATTCTAAAGGGTAATTCTAAAGGGTATTTCTGAAGGGCAATTCTGAAGGGTAATTTTAAAGGGTAATTCTGAAGGGTGATTCTAAAGGGTAATTCTGAAGGATAATTCTGAAGGGTGATTCTAAAGGGTAATTCTGAAGGGTAATTCTAAAGGGTAATTCCAAAGGGTAATTTTAAAGGGTGATTCTAAAGAATAATTCTGAAGGGTAATTCTGAGGGGCGATTCCAAAGGGTAATTCTAAAGGGTGATTCTAAAGCGTGTTTCTAAAGGGTAATTCCAAAGGGTAATTCTAAAGGTTAATTCTAAAGGGTAATTCTAAAGGGTAATTCTAAAGGGTGTTTCTAAAGGGTAATTCTAAAGGGTAATTCTAAAGGGTGTTTCGAAAGGGTAATTCTAAAGCGTGTTTCTAAAGGGTGATTCTAAAGGGTGTTTCTAAAGGGTAATTCTAAAGGGTCTTTCTAAAGGGTAATTCTAAAGGGTAATTCTAAAGGGTGTTTTTAAAGGGTAATTCTAAAGGGTGTTTTTAAAGGGTAATTCTAAAGGGTAATTCTAAAGGGTAATTCTAAAGGGTAATTCTAAAGGGTGTTTCTAAAGGGTAATTCTAAAGGGTCTTTCTAAAGGGTAATTCTAAAGGGTAATTCTAAAGGGTGTTTTTAAAGGGTAATTCTAAAGGGTGTTTTTAAAGGGTAATTCTAAAGGGTAATTCGAAAGGGTAATTCTAAAGGGTAATTCTAAAGGGTAATTCTTAAGGGTGTTTCTAAAGGGTAATTCCAAAGGGTAATTCTAAAGGGCAATTCTAAAGGGTAATTCTAAAGGGTGATTCTGAAGGGTGATTCTAAAGGGTGATTCTAAAGGGTAATTCTGAAGGGTGATTCTGAAGGGTGATTCTAAAGGGTGATTCTGAAGGGTGATTCTAAAGGGTGATTCTGAAGGGTGATTCTGAAGGGTGATTCTAAAGGGTGATTCTAAAGGGTGATTCTGAAGGGTGATTATAAAGGGTGATTCTGAAGGGTGATTCTGAAGGGTGATTCTAAAGGGTGATTCTAAAGGGTGATTCTGAAGGGTGATTCTGAAGGGTGATTCTAAAGGGTGATTCTGAAGGGTGATTCTGAAGGGTGATTCTAAAGGGTGATTCTAAAGGGTGATTCTGAAGGGTGATTATAAAGGGTGATTCTGAAGGGTGATTCTAAAGGGTGATTCTAAAGGGTGATTCTAAAGGGTGATTCTGAAGGGTGATTCTGAAGGGTGATTCTAAAGGGTGATTCTAAAGGGTGATTCTAAAGGGTAATTCTAAGGGGCGATTCTAAAGGGTGATTCCAAAGGGTAATTCGAAAGGGCGATTCTAATGGGTAATTCTAAAGGGTAATTCTGAAGGGTGATTCTAAAGGGTATTTCTGAAGGGCAATTCTGAAGGGTAATTCTGAAGGGTAATTCTAAAGGGTAATTCGAAAGGGCGATTCTAATGGGTAATTCTAAAGGGTGATTCTGAAGGGTATTTCCAAAGGGTAATTCTAAAGGGTAATTCTAAAGGGTAATTCTAAAGGGTAATTCTAAAGGGTAATTCTGAAGGGTAATTTTAAAGGGTAATTCTAAAGGGTAATTCTAAAGGGTAATTCGAAAGGGCGATTCTAAAGGGTAATTCTGAAGGGTATTTCCAAAGGGTAATTCTAAAGGGTAATTCGAAAGGGCGATTCTAATGGGTAATTCTAAAGGGTAATTCTAAAGGGTAATTCTGAAGGGTAATTTTAAAGGGTAATTCTAAAGGGTAATTCTAAAGGGTAATTCGAAAGGGCGATTCTAATGGGTAATTCTAAAGGGTGATTCTGAAGGGTATTTCCAAAGGGTAATTCTAAAGGGTAATTCTAAAGGGTAATTCTAAAGGGTAATTCTAAAGGGTAATTCTAAAGGGTAATTCTAAAGGGTAATTCTGAAGGGTAATTTTAAAGGGTAATTCTAAAGGGTAATTCTAAAGGGTAATTCGAAAGGGCGATTCTAATGGGTAATTCTAAAGGGTGATTCTGAAGGGTATTTCCAAAGGGTAATTCTAAAGGGTAATTCTAAAGGGGTAATTCTAAAGGGTAATTCTGAAGGGTAATTCTAAAGGGTAATTCTGAAGGGTAATTCTGAAGGGTATTTCTGAAGGGTAATTTTAAAGGGTAATTCTAAAGGGTAATTCTGAAGGGTAATTCTGAAGGGTAATTCTGAAGGGTAATTTTAAAGGGTAATTCTGAAGGGTGATTCTAAAGGGTGATTCTGAAGGGTAATTCTAAAGGGTAATTCTGAAGGGCAATTCTGAAGGGTAATTCTGAAGGGTAATTCTGAAGGGTAATTCTGAAGGGTAATTCTAAAGGGTAATTCTAAAGGCTAATTCTAAGGGGCGATTCTAAAGGGTGATTCCAAAGGGTAATTCGAAAGGGTGATTCTAAAGGGTAATTCTGAAGGGTAATTCTAAAGGTTAATTCGAAAGGGTAATTCTAAAGGGTAATTCTAAAGGGTGTTTCTAAAGGGTAATTCAAAAGGGTAATTCTAAAGGGTGTTTCGAAAGGGTAATTCTAAAGGGTGTTTCGAAAGGGTAATTCTAAAGGGTGTTTCTAAAGGGAGATTCTAAAGGGTAATTCGAAAGGGTAATTCTAAAGGGTAATTCTAAAGGCTAATTCTAAAGGGTGATTCTAAAGGGTAATTCTAAAGGGTAATTCGAAAGGGTAATTCTAAAGGGTAATTCTAAAGGCTAATTCTAAAGGGTGATTCTAAAGGGTAATTCTAAAGGGTAATTCTAATGGGTAATTCTAAAGGGTGATTCTGAAGGGTATTTCCAAAGGGTAATTCTAAAGGGTAATTCTGAAGGGTATTTCCAAAGGGTAATTCTAAAGGGTAATTCTAAAGGGTAATTCTAAAGGGTATTTCTGAAGGGCAATTCTGAAGGGTAATTTTAAAGGGTAATTCTGAAGGGTGATTCTAAAGGGTAATTCTGAAGGATAATTCTGAAGGGTGATTCTAAAGGGTAATTCTGAAGGGTAATTCTAAAGGGTAATTCTAAAGGTTAATTCTAAAGGGTAATTCTAAAGGGTAATTCTAAAGGGTGTTTCTAAAGGGTAATTATAAAGGGTAATTCTAAAGGGTGTTTCGAAAGGGTAATTCTAAAAGGTGTTTCTAAAGGGTGATTCTAAAGGGTAATTCTAAAGGGTAATTCTAAAGGGTGATTCTAAAGGGTAATTCTAAAGGGTGTTTCTAAAGGGTAATTCTAAAGGGTCTTTCTAAAGGGTAATTCTAAAGGGTAATTCTAAAGGGTGTTTTTAAAGGGTAATTCTAAAGGGTGTTTTTAAAGGGTAATTCTAAAGGGTAATTCGAAAGGGTAATTCTAAAGGGTAATTCTAAAAGGTAATTCTTAAGGGTGTTTCTAAAGGGTAATTCCAAAGGGTAATTCTAAAGGGCAATTCTAAAGGGTAATTCTAAAGGGTAATTCTGAAGGGTAATTCTAAACGGTGTTTCTAAAGGGTAATTCTAAAGGGTAATTCTAAAGGGTATTTCTGAAGGGCAATTCTGAAGGGTAATTTTAAAGGGTAATTCTGAAGGGTGATTCTAAAGGGTAATTCTGAAGGGTAATTCTGAAGGGTGATTCTAAAGGGTAATTCTGAAGGGTAATTCTAAAGGGTAATTCTAAAGGGTGATTCTAAAGGGTAATTCTAAAGGGTAATTCTAAAGGCTAATTCCAAGGGGCGATTCTAAAGGGTGATTCCAAAGTGTAATTCAAAAGGGTGATTCTAATGGGTAATTCTAAAGGGTAATTATAAAGGCTAATTCTAAGGGGCGATTCGAAAAGGTGATTCCAAAGGGTAATTCTAAAGGGTAATTCTAATGGGTAATTCTAAAGGGTAATTCTAATGGGTAATTCTAAAGGGTGATTCTGAAGGGTATTTACAAAGGGTAATTCTAAAGGGTAATTCTGAAGGGTAATTCTAAAGGGTAATTCTAAAGGGTAATTCTAAAGGGTAATTCTAATGGGTAATTCTAAAGGGTAATTCTAATGGGTAATTCTAAAGGGTGATTCTGAAGGGTATTTACAAAGGGTAATTCTAAAGCGTAATTCTGAAGGGTATTTCCAAAGAGTAATTCTAAAGGGTAATTATAAAGGGTAATTCTAAAGGGTATTTCTGAAGGGCAATTCTGAAGGGTAATTTTAAAGGGTAATTCTGAAGGGTGATTCTAAAGGGTAATTCATAAGGATAATTCTGAAGGGTGATTCTAAAGGGTAATTCCAAAGGGTAATTTTAAAGGGTGATTCTAAAGAATAATTCTGAAGGGTAATTCTGAGGGGCGATTCCAAAGGGTAATTCTAAAGGGTGATTCTAAAGCGTGTTTCTAAAGGGTAATTCCAAAGGGTAATTCTAAAGGTTAATTCTAAAGGGTAATTCTAAAGGGTAATTCTAAAGGGTGTTTCTAAAGGGTAATTCTAAAGGGTAATTCTAAAGGGTGTTTCGAAAGGGTAATTCTAAAGGGTGTTTCTAAAGGGTGATTCTAAAGGGTAATTCTAAAGGGTAATTCTAAAGGGTAATTCTAAAGGGTAATTCTAAAGGGTGTTTCTAAAGGGTAATTCTAAAGGGTCTTTCTAAAGGGTAATTCTAAAGGGTAATTCTAAAGGGTGTTTTTAAAGGGTAATTCTAAAGGGTAATTCGAAAGGGTAATTCTAAAGGGTAATTCTAAAAGGTAATTCTTAAGGGTGTTTCTAAAGGGTAATTCCAAAGGGTAATTCTAAAGGGCAATTCTAAAGGGTAATTCTAAAGGGTAATTCTGAAGGGTAATTCTAAACGGTGTTTCTAAAGGGTAATTCTAAAGGGTAATTCTAAAGGGTATTTCTGAAGGGCAATTCTGAAGGGTAATTTTAAAGGGTAATTCTGAAGGGTGATTCTAAAGGGTAATTCTGAAGGGTAATTCTGAAGGGTGATTCTAAAGGGTAATTCTGAAGGGTAATTCTAAAGGGTAATTCTAAAGGGTGATTCTAAAGGGTAATTCTAAAGGGTGATTCTAAAGGGTAATTCTAAAGGGTAATTCTAAAGGCTAATTCCAAGGGGCGATTCTAAAGGGTGATTCCAAAGTGCAATTCAAAAGGGTGATTCTAATGGGTAATTCTAAAGGGTAATTATAAAGGCTAATTCTAAGGGGCGATTCTAAAAGGTGATTCCAAAGGGTAATTCTAAAGGGTAATTCTAATGGGTAATTCTAAAGGGTAATTCTAATGGGTAATTCTAAAGGGTGATTCTGAAGGGTATTTACAAAGGGTAATTCTAAAGGGTAATTCTGAAGGGTATTTCCAAAGGGTAATTCTAAAGGGTAATTCTAAAGGGTAATTCTAAAGGGTATTTCTGAAGGGCAATTCTGAAGGGTAATTTTAAAGGGTAATTCTGAAGGGTGATTCTAAAGGGTAATTCTGAAGGGTAATTCTGTAGGGTGATTCCAAAGGGTAATTCTGAAGGGTAATTCTAAAGGGTATTTCTAAAGGGTAATTCCAAAGGGTGATTCTAAAGGGAAATTGGAAAGGGTAATTCTAAATGGTGTTTCTAAAGGGTAATTCTAAAGGGTAATTCTAAAGGGTAATTCTAAAGGTTAATTCTAAAGGGTAATTCTTAAGGGTGTTTCTAAAGGGTAATTTTAAAGGGTGTTTCTAAAGGGTAATTCTAAAGGGTAATTCTAAAGGGTGTTTCTAAACGGTAATTCTAAAGGGTCTTTCTAAAGGGTAATTCTAAAGGTTGTTTTTAAAGGGTAATTCTAAAGGGTAGTTCTAAAGAGTAATTCGAAAGGGTAATTCGAAAGGGTAATTCTTAAGGGTGTTTCTAAATGGTAATTCCAAAGGGTAATTCTAAAGGGCAATTCTAAAGGGGAATTCTAAAGGGTAATTCTGAAGGGTAATTCTAAAGTGTGTTTCTCAAGGGTAATTCTAAAGGGTAATTCTAAAGGGTAATTCCAATGGGTAATTCTAAAGGGTAATTCTAAAGGGTGTTTCTGAATGGTATTTCTAAATGGTGTTTCGAAACGGTAATTCTAAAGGGTAATTCTCAAGGGTGTTTCTAAAGGGTAATTCTAAAGGGTGTTTCTAGAAGGGTCATTCTAAATCTAAAGGGTTCTAAATGGTAATTCTGATGGGTTTCATTCATTTCTTGGCTTTGCCTATTTCATATTTAAAATGCCACACTGAACCACTTCTTTCAGACACGGTTGTGATTTTTTGAAAGGGGTGGGTCCAGAAATCAAGGGAATAAGTAGCGAAGTGCGAAGCCACAAAGTCTGCAGTTTGGGGTCTGTGGGAGCTTTGGGAGTTTAGATACTCTCTGGTGCTCTCTGAGCATTCACTAACCACATTGGTTACATCTGCGGTGCGGTACGGCACAAAATAAGCGGCACAGCACAAAATCAATTGCGATTTCCAAATATGGGCTCACCCAATCAGTGAACTTTCCGGCCCTGATTTCTCCCAATGGGACGTCCTCCTTTCTTGACTTTAATGAGGAATAATGAGGTAATGAGGAATTTTCCTGCAAATGTGATCCATGAATCTTCTGTTCCCAATAGTTTCATCTTATCATGTGCTTGTGAGAGTCAATATCTCTCTGGGTATTGTCAGAGTATGGTATAGTCTGGCAGTTCACTCAAACTGACTGGCAGGTACGACAAGTGCCCTCTCATGTCAAGATGGGTCCTTCATTTACACCTCTCACGATATCAATACTGCCTGGGAATCCTTCCACACGAGCTTCCTTTCCATTTTGTACAGAGTTATACTATCTTGTCTGCTGCACAGATGGAATCTGTGGTGAGGGAGTTGCCTTCAAACATCAAGCCTCTCCTCTTCCCAGAAGGCAAATCCGACGAAATGCAACCTCAGATCATTCCACAAAGCCTGAAACAAGTGTGTGTCCACTCTCAAGAGAGCCAGAAATCAACATCTGGCCAATTTCAAGAATGAACTCTCAAACTTGTCTCCTTCCTCTAAAACCTGGTGGCACCTTGTTTAGTCTTTCTCTGGTGCATGCCCCCCCCCCCCGACCCCCTTCATCCTCTCCCTCACTTATATGGCACAACAGCCGACTCTGCTCATGACAACGCCAAATGCCTCAATTCTGTGTTTGCTTCCAAATCTTGCATCCCCAACCCCTTGCTCTTGGTACCCACCCTTCCCTGTCGTTTCCACTGCTCCTGGTCCTTGTGTCATTTGCACCTGAGAAGGTGAAGAGGTTTCTTGCAACCTGTGACTGATTCTGCAACTGGACCGGACGGCTCTCAATGTAATCCTTTCATCTCCTCTGCCTGTCAAGGCTGGAGCCCCCAAGGCAGTGTTCTGGGTCCAGGCCTATTCCTGACTGTTATGGATCCGTCACTTCCACCTTTGTTGTTATTCTATACTTGTAGAATATTTTTAGTTTCAGGTAATATTGTTGTTAAGATTTTTGTGTGAAATGGAGATGACTTCAGCAAAAGGTAAGAATAAATGTTTGTGAAGGAAAAAGGAAAATGCCGCAAAGAAACCGGAGGAAGAGAGATCGAGATGGGCAGAGAGAGGGGGAGACAGCTGTGAGTCACATCGAGGCTGCGAGTGGACTTTTTTGATATTGGTTGCGAATGAGTTGATGCTTCCCATGGGGCGGGGATTGCCTGCGACATCGTCCTATATTGCAATTGCAATTAAACCTGCGTCTCATGTTTCATCACCAAGTGTGAGTTATTGTTGGAGAGAAATCAAGCGCCTCCATTGCAGGCCTACACGCCATTTTGTCCTTGAAAGAGAATAGGCTATCCGCTTGGTGCAACTTGTTTTGTCATTGGGATTTCCATATCGACTTCATCGTGTTGATTGCCGTTGGTTTCCATATCGGCTCAATTCCCATGTCAACCTCTCACCTCGTAACTCCTCATCCACAGTCGCGCCAATACCTGCCGATTGCTTTGCCGTTCTCAATCAGCGTGGGGAACCATGCACGGACTTTGGGGAATGTTACCTTTCACTCACATTTGGCATTTTGTGAGTTTATTGCTTTGAGAGCATTGGGGAATGATGGTACCATCATATGTATTGTTCATTTGATGCAAGTGATATTTTCATTGTACTTTCTTTGAGAGTGTTATTACTGATGTGAGAGTTCTTTATACAATTACTTGTTTTGTTCTACAAATGCATTGGTGTGGTTTTACCATGGTTTATTAGAACACTCAAAATAACAAATCGTTCTGCTGCATTCCCGCTCGAGACTCTGAGGTGCACTGCAACCGGGGTTTGGGGAGGAACACGTAACACTGACCTTCATAAATTATCTATCTGACTCTCTGGAAAATTCTCTTTTGCCATTTATTGATCACTCCCCCTTCTGCCATGACGTCCCTCATCCTTCAGACAAGTAGACTGCAGCCTCTTCCCTCTCTTCAGACCTTGAAAAAAAAAATGGTTGCAAGATGGTCAAATACTTGTTTCGGCACCTGTGAAGCAAGCAAATACTTGTTTCGGCGCCTGTGTCTGCATTTTGGCGCATGAGCCTGTTTCGGCGCATGCGTCTGTTTCGTCTCCTGTGTCTGTATTTCATCGCCTGTGTCTGTATTTCGTCGCCTGTGTATGTATTTTGGCGCATGAGTCTGTTTCGTCGCTTGTGTCTGTTTCGTCGCCTGTGTCTGTTTTGGCATCTGTGTCTGTTTCGGCACCTATGTGTGAATTTCGTTGCCTGTGTCTGTTTCGACGTCTGTGTCTGCTTCGTCCCCCTTGTCTGTATTTCATCGCCTGTGTCTGTGTTTCGTCACCTGTGTCTGTATTCCATCGCCTGTGTCTGTATTCCATCGCCTGTGTCTGTATTCCATCGCCTGTGTCTGTATTCCGTTGCCTGTGTCTGTATTTTGTCGCCTGTGTCTGTATTTTGTCGCATGTGTCTGTATTTCGTCACCCGTGTCTGTATTTTGTCGCCTGTGTCTGTATTTCGTCGCCTGTGCCTGTATTTCGTCGCCTGTGTTTGTATTTCGTCATCTGTGTCTGTTTCTTGTCATCTGTGTCTGTTTCTTGTCAACTGTGTCTGTATTTTGTGCCTGTGTCTGTTTTGTCGCCTGTGTCTGTTTTTGTGCCTGTGTCTGTATTTTGTCGCCTGTGTCTCTTTCGTCACCTTTGTCTGTTTCAGCACCTGTGTCTGTTTTGGCGCTTGTGTCTGTGTCGGCGCCTGTGTCTGTTTCGACGTCTGTGTCTGTTTTGGCACCTGTGTCTGTTTCGGCACCTGTGTTTCATCGCTTGTGTCTGTTTCGACGCCTGTGTCTGTATTTCGTCGCCCGTGTCCGTTTCGGAGCCTGTGTCCATTTCAGCGATTGTGTCCGTTTCGGTGCCTTTATCCGTTTCGGCGCCTGTTTCCGTTTCTGCGCCTGTGTCCGTTTCTTCGCCTGTGTCCGTTTCTTTGCCTGTGTCCGTTTCTTTGCCTGTGTCCGTTTCGATGCCTGTGTCTGTTTCGATGCCTGTGTCTGTTTCGATGCCTGTGTCTGTTTTGATGCCTGTGTCTGTTTCGACGCCTGTGTCTGTTTCGACATCTGTGTCCGTTTCGGAGCCTGTGTCCGTTTCGACGATTGTGAACCCACCGTTATTCGATGTCAGTGCAGGGGCGGATCCAGGGGGGGGGGTGCAGGGGGTGTGCACCCCCCTTCGATCCAGGATGAAGGTGCAGGGGGTGTGCACCCCCACCCTCCCTCCCCTCTGGATCTTTGATAAATTATAAGCTCTGAATATCCTGTTACGGATTCGGCCCTCCTTATGGTTGTTGTTATCATTGTTGGTTCTAGATATTATGCTTATTGTGACTTAAGGGAATGGGTTGTGGTGGTTAAAAGATTTAAAAGCGCTCCTGGTAAAATGTGGCCAAAAATCCGGATCGTGACCGGAGGAGGTGGAGCAAAAAGAAGAGGCGGGAGGGCAATGAAAAGAGACGTGGTTGTTGAAGCTCCGGCCCGAGCGTTCGACGTACAGTGCGAGTGAACTTTGCGTCCTTGAAGGGAAGTTCAGGCAATAAGAAATATCGCCGGAGTGCGTGGAGCCTGTGTCGTCGGGTATTCTCATTGAGGTTCCGGAGGATCCGGGCCTCAAAGCCCGGGTTGGAGTGAAAGCCGTCCGCCATCTTCGCCACGCGAGCAACCAGCAGGGAACAGGTTTTTGTCGTGTCGGCTGGGCATTATTCCCCGGTGGTTTGCCGGGGACGGCTGTGCCAGAATGGGGCACGTGAGAATTATACGGAGGCTCGCGGATTGAATCACAATGTGCACGTTGGAGCGCGTCTTTGTGAGGTTCCAATCCACCACTGTGTTGCTGGGTGCTGAGCACGTGACCTCGGGGTCGTCTCGCTCGCCTACGCCTCAATTGACCATCGGGCCTTGGCTCCCCAATCGCGGGAGCGCACAGAGACATTGGGACTTCGCCTTGGAGGGGTGCAGAGACATTGGGGGAGGTGCCGTGAGTGTGGGGTTAAGGGGCTTGACAAGGATATCATCGTAAGATTTGAAAGTAGGGGTGATTGCCCCCATTGTTGTATGGCTCGTTGTGTGTGATTTATAATATATTATTGTTTGTTTATAACCTGGTGTGGTTGCATTATTGATTTGACTGTTTCATTTGCTGGTTCCATTGAGGGTTTCATTATTTGCTGGATTTCAACCAAGGATAACACATCTTTCTGCCGGGGACCCTCTCGGGGTTCGGAGGTCCACCGAGACCAGAGGTAAGGGGGGGACCCTGTAACAGAAATTGGGGGCTCGTCCAATTGATATTCGTAGGCTCGCAATTGGGTCTGTGTCCGGGATATAAAAATTCCTAAATTTAGTCCGAGAAAGAATTCCCTAACATTCCCAGAATTCTCAAATTTGGAACTTTTTCCAACATTCCCAAATTTTTTCCAAAAAGAAACAACAACAACAACAAAAAACAAAGTAATTTTTTTTGTTTGTTAAAAAAAAAAATTATTGTGTGAAGGTTAACAGGTGTTACAAGTAGTCACTATGGAGTTTGATGCAGAGAAGTTTACAGTGACCCCTAGTGAAGCACAGTTCAGAGCGTTAGTAAAATCGGACCTCTGGAAATTGGCAAAACATTTTAGCTTGGAGGTCCGAACTAATATGAAGAAGGCAGAGTTGCAGACAGTGGTGATACAATCTATGGTGGGATTAGAAGCATGGGAAGAGGTAGCCTGGGATTGGTTACCAGAAGAGCAAGAAAATGTGGAGCTCCGCTGACTGGAGATGCAATTACAGAGCCAGGAAAGGGAAAAAGCACAGGAAAGAGAACTCCAAGAAAGGTTAGAAGTGAAAAAAACAGAGGAAAGGAGAGTGGAAAGAGAACTCCAGGAAAGGTTCAAAGTACAGGAAAGAGAACTCCAGGAAAGGTTAGAAGACAAAAAAACAGAGGAAAGGAGAGTGGAAAGAGAACTCCAAGAAAGGTTAAAAGTACAGGAAAGAGAACTCCGGGAAAAGTTAGAAGAGAAAAAAACAGAGGAAAAGAGAGTGGAAAGAGAACTCCAGGAAAGGTTAGAAGACAAAAAAGCAGAGGAAAGGAGAGCTGCAAGAGAACTCGAAGCAGAGGAGAGAAGAGCCAAAAGGGAGTTAAAGGACTGTGAATTGGCGCGTCAGCAGGAAATTAAAGTCAAGGAGCTGGAGTTAATGAGAGAACGGGGAGAGGTACCATCCCTGCTGACTGGTTCGACACCTAGTCAGAACACCTGGGATGTTGGAAGACATGTGAGGCTGGTTCCACCCTTCAATGAAAAGGAGGTAGCCAAGTTTTTTCCACACTTTGAGAAAGTGGCTCGACAGTTAAACTGGCCTGAGGAGTACTGGTCCATACTAGTGCAAAGTGTTCTGGTGGGTAAAGCTCAAGAGATTTATTCGGCTTTACCGATTGACCAATGTGCAGACTACGAGGTATTGAAGAAACACATTCTCAAAGCCTATGAATTGGTCCCGGAAGTTTACCGGCAAAAATTCCGGAATGCCAGGAGGAGGGAGAGTGAGACCCATGTGGAATTTGCCAGAGTGAAGGAAACCATGTTTGATAGGTGGTGTGATTCAAAAGGAGTTGGGAAAGACTTCGAACTATTGTGACAATTGATCCTGGTGGAGGAATTCCAACAGTGTGTCCACGAGGACATTAAAGTTCATCTGGAGGAAAGGAAAGTACCAAAGCTGTATGAGGCAGCCACCATGGCAGATGACTATGCCTTAACACACAGGATGGGGTTCCACAAACCGAACTTCTCGCCCAGACCTAACCAGGGGAGCTATGGTACATCAGGGGCGGAGAATGAAAATCCATGGGGGCGGCCTCGGGATGAAAATGAGGTCCACTTTGACACCACGACTTCTAGAAATCAGAAGACTGCGGTTCCAAGACAGACCTATCGTCCGGGGGACTCGAGGCAGACGGCCGCCCCCATGCCTTGGCAGACCAGGAGGTTCTCCTCCGGGCCTACTTGCACTGGGATGTTGGAATTTGCCTTAAACCAATTTGCCATAATGAAGAAGGAATTTGCACCATAATGGAATTTGCACCAATTTGCCATAAACCTGGACACTGGATGTCCAACTGTTATGCTCGGAGAAAGGAAAATCAGGAGCGGAGTTCGACTAGTAGGACTCCAAATGCGATGGCCATTGTGAGAAATCGCCCTCAAAAGGATTACCAACCATTTATTTCCGAGGGGTTTGTGTCACTGGATGGAGCCTCGACTAACCGGAGACCGGTTAGGATATTGAGGGACACAGGAGCACATAAATCTTTAATGCTTGAAGGCATCTTGCCATGGTCCGAGGAGACAGCAACTGGGGATAGTGTTCGTTTACAGGGGATTGGTGGCTGTGTTAGTGCTCCACTTCATGTCATCCATTTGGAGTCCGATTTGGTGTCAGGACCGGTCACCGTCGGTTTACAAGCCATGCTTCCTGTAGAGGGAGTATCGGTTGTTATCGGGAATGATTTGGCCGGTGGTCAAGTTTATGGTAACCCGATGGTTGTTAAAAAGCCCAGAAGGGAAAATAACACCACACCAATTAGGGATGGCGACAAGTTTAGCAAGTTATTTGTAGGTGGACTGACCTTCAAAACACAGGAAGATGTTTTGCAGTCTGCCTTCAGCAACTATGGACCGCTTTTGGAAGTGCTGCTGATAAAAGACAGGGAGACACGAAAGTCAAGAGGGTTTGGCTTTGTCACGTTTGAAAACTCAAAGGATGCCAGAGAGGCAGAAAAGGATCTGAATAGCAAGGAGTTGGAGGGTCGGACCATCACAGTAGGGAAGGCATTTCCTAGGGGTCGAGGGGGCTACAGAGGAGGACCACGGAGTAGTAGTGATGGTGGCCGCAAGCGATATTATTATGGAGGCTTCAAGAGTTATGACAGCTCCCGAAGGAAGGATTATCAGAGCAGTGGCCGAGAAGGAGACCGCCAGTCAGGTGACTACTGTGACAAGTGGTCCCACCGTAATTACTAGGAGTCCGGAAAAGTTGAAGCACTGAATGCTGCGGAGCCGCCGAGCCAAGATTCCTACATGGACTAACCGTGAACGCCACGTTCCTAAAGGCATCCAGGTAGTGAACTTCCCTGCACGGACTAACCGTGAACTCCACGTTCCTAAAGGCGTCCATGTAGTGAACTGTCCTCCCCGGACTAACCGTGAACTCCACGTTCCTAAAGGCGTCCATGTCGTGAATACTTCCAGGCCTCACCACCCAACCACCATGGAACCTGGCTTTCAGCTCGGCCTCCCGGGGAAAGTGCTATAGATTTGCTGGCCTTTGGGTTTTTGATCACAACCCCTTAACCTTCATTCAAGAGAAACTAGAAGTAAAAATCAGAGGGGCAGGGACAATGTCGTTGTTGATGCTTGGTCCAGAGGGAATTAACTTTAGAAAGCTCTGGGGGTTGTGTAAAATTTTGTTGTTTTATTTTTGGGGAAACATTGATTACTTGTGTTGGTTTCAAGAATTTGCCAACAAAGAAAGTTTTCGCGGTGTTCAACCTTTCTTTCTTGAGGAGGGGAAGTGTTACGGATTCGGCCCTCATTATGGTTGTTGTTATCATTGTTGGTTCTAGATATTATGCTTATTGTGACTTAAGGGAAAGGGTTGTGGTGGTTAAAAGATTTAAAAGCGCTCCTGGTAAAATGTGGCCGGAAATCCGGATCGTGACCGGAGGAGGTGGAGCGAAAAGAAGAGGCGGAAGGACATCGAAAAGAGACGTGGTTGTTGAAGCTCTGGCCAGAGCGTTCGACGTACAGTGCGAATGAACTTTGCGTCCGTGAAGGGAAGTTTGGGCGATAAGAAATATCGCCGGAGTGCATGGAGCCTGTGTCGTTGGGTATTCTCATTGAGGTTCCGGAGGATCCTGGCCTCAAAGCCCGGGTTGGAGTGAAAGCCGTCCGCCATCTTCGCCACGCGAGCAACCTGCAGGGAACAGGTTTTTGTCGTGTCGGCTGGGCATTATTCCCCGGTGGTTTGCCGGGGACGGCTGTGCCAGAAAGGGGCACGTGAGAATTATACAGAGGCTCGCGGATTGAACTGCAACGTGCACGTCTGAGCGCGTCTTTGTGAGGTTCCTTTCCACCGCTGTGATGCTGGGTGCTGAGCACGTGACCTCGGGGTCGTCTCGCTCACCTACACCTCAATTGACCATCGGGCCTTGACTCTCCGATCGCGGGAGCGCACAGAGACATTGGGACTTCGCCTTGGAAGGGTGCAGAGACATTGGTGGAGGTGCCGTGAGTGTGGGGTTAAGGGGCTGGACAAGGATATCATCGTAAGATTTGAAAGTTGGGGTGATTGCCCCCACTGTTGTATGGCTCTTTGTGTGTGATTTATAATTATATATTGTGGTGCTGTGCACACACGACTCAATTGCCAGAGAGGTAGGCCACAACGCGTGGATACAAACAAAAGACTTTATTCAAAGCTCGCATCTCAGCACTGGGCGGGCTCGAGCTTAGAGCCCGCATATATGTCCCGAGGCCACGCCTTGCCCCTGGGCGTGGCCGGTCGGCCGAAAGGCGGGGCATGCGTTCCCGTTCCCCGCCTGGACGCTCGCGCCACCCACTGGTGCGCGGAATTATTGCTCGTTGTGTCCGCCACAATATTATTGTTTGTTTATAACCTGGTGTGGTTGCATTATTGATTTGACTGTTTCATTTGCTGGTTCCATTGAGGGTTTCATTATTTGCTGGATTTCAACCAAGGATAACACATCTTTCTGCCAGGGACCCTCTCGGGGTTCGGAGGTCCACCGAGACCAGAGGTAAGGGGGGGACCCCGTAACAATCCTGGAACAGCCCTTGTGTCCAGATTATTTTGAACAAGGAACGTTTCAGGCGGCTTAGCAACACTCAGAGGTTTTAAATCACTTTTGCTTTATTATAAAACACTCCATGTGCGACGGTAAAAAACCATGCTTTCATCACATAAATGCACCGTCCAAAGCGAAATAATCAGCAGCAGCCATCCAGCAGATATGACGCAAAGATAACGCCGTGGCGATGACGCAACACATGGGTGGAGCATGAATTGAATATGTGATGAGGAAAACATGGGTGGAGCATGATATGCATGAGGCAAACAAGGGCGGAGCATTACATTAAAAGTCGTTTACAGCGGAGCACAATTATAATGGTTGCAGTGCAGTTTGCGCAGAATTCAAATTTCTCTTCATGTTTGTGTCAATTATTTGTGTCTGGACAGGATCGATACTCATGTGCTATGTCGACGAGTTCATTAAATCGCTCGACGTGGGGTACGTTCACAATAGTACAATCCTATTTTCAACACCCCTCGCCGAGCACGTTAGTGGACTCGTCCATCCAATAATGTATTGCTGAGCACCGAGGAAACTGGTCAATGCGGTCTACAGAGGTATCATATCGACAAACATCGGATCACTTACTTTGTCTTAAGACAAAACGAGTGAGTGTCATGGAAGACCCAAAAAAGAGGAGGATTTACGGACTTCTTTTCGTCCATCACTGCGACGGACCATACTATAACAACAGATGAGGCTCAACACCCACTGGGTAGGCCTGCAGCAGCACCAGCAACTGAGGCCCAACCAGAGGTACGAGAACGCCGTAATGAAGCAACCACGTCTTCCGATCCCCTTGGCAATACAAACACTGTTGAAGTGAGTGATGCAACAAACGACAAATCAGTGCCTGTGTTGGAAGGCGTACAAGCCGCGCCAGCTTATGATGTCGGTGATATTGTGGCCGATAATGTTCGTATCGAGTCGCTTCCGGGTGACGAGAAAATCAAGTACTTAAACGAGCATCACTGCCCACAACATTTTGATTCCCTGTGTGTTCAACGGATCAACCATAAGGGACAAAATGGCAAAGGTGGGCGGTCCGCTTCGAAAGTCCGCTTATCCGCTTATCCGCTGCAGCGGACTAACGTTTTCGAAGCGGATAAGCGAATCAGAACAACCCCCGGAAACCGAAGCGGATAAGCGTAAGCGGACTACCGAAAAATTAATGCGCATCGCGATTCGCCAAATCAGCTGTTAGCCTGAGCCGTTACTCTAGAATTGTGAATATTTATTTAAGTGAATAATAAGTGAAAACTGAATATTTTATTGGACGCTAGAGCAGCAATAACGTCAAGAAGGAGAGATTTCTGACTCTCCAGCCCAGCGGCAGTGCCAGGGACAGGCACACGAGCGACGCAAACCAGCAGTCCCAGCACAACGACCTCAAGGCGGCCCTCGACGGCGGCAGCAGACGCGGCCGCCACAAGTCCTTCCAGGACATGGCCGGCGCCAGGTCTGTTGACTAGTAGACTCTCTTGTCAAAGAAAGGACGGGCAAATTGATTTTTCTTTAATGTAACTTGCATATATTAAAATTATATTTAAATTAACTGTAGAGTAGAGTAGAGTCGAGTGGAAAACTTTATTTCAATAAATTTTGAATAAATTTTATTTAAATAAAAATGTATATTTTTGATCTTAAAAGCTTTGTTTGTCTTTGTAGTAGTTAGAAATGGCTATTTAGGCTTAAAAAGCATTAAATTCCCTTTAGAAACGTCAAAAATCGCTTTAAAAACGTCGAAGCGCTTTAAAAAAATCGAATCGAAGCGGATAAGCGGTAAGCGGACTAAGATTTTCGGCCGCTGAAGCGGATAAGCGAATCGGACTACACGGGCTGGCGGAGCGGATAAGTGGTAAGCGGACTTAAAATTTTCCGAATCGCGCCCACCTTTACAAAATGGTTCATATGTGCTGAATTTTCGAGGAGAGTGGCTCGATCGTTACAAATGGTTGGCTTACAGTTCTGTACTTGGAGGTGGGATGTGTAAGTTCTGTGTTATGTTCCCTCCAAAAAATGATCAAATTAAGTTAGGGGTGCCAGTCCGATCGCCCTTAACCAACTTACAGAAAGCAACTGGTACAGACGGTGCACTGGCGACACACGATTAACTGAACTACCGTAAACAAGCTGTGCTTGCTGCTCATGATTTGATGGAAAGTGTCCGAAATCCAACCCACAGAATATCATATTTGAGTTCCGCACAGGACAAATTAAACGATGACAAAAACCTACACATCCTCTGACAAATTGTTGGTGTGGTGCTGCAGAACATAGCACTCAGGGGACATCGAGACGACAATTCACTGAAATGTGATGACATCTCAAACAAAGGAAATTTCCTCGCCATTTTGAGTCACATTGCCGAAAACGATGAGATCTTACGGGAGCATCTGCTGAGTGACAACAAGAATGCTCGCTGTACCTCTAAGACCATCCAGAACGAAGTGATAGAGATCATTGGTGGCCACATTAGAGACGGACTGACCAAGTGTTTGAAGGAGGGAGGATTTTCACCATCATAGGCGATGAGGTAACGGAGCTTCATTCCAACCATGAAATTCTCAGTATTTCACTCTTCGACACCCTGGCCTCACAACCTTCAGTTAAAGAAGTATTCTTTGATTTCGTAGAGCTAGAGAGAACTACTGGGGAAGCAATAGGAAAGGCCATCATAGATTGTTTATTCAGAAGAGGTGTGGACATCAGTAAGGCAAGAGGGCAAAGCTATGACGGTGCATCATTAATGGCGTCATCCAGAATCGGACTCAAGCGCAGATTCAAGCTGTCCAGCCTTTGGCGCTCTACACTCACTGCAACAGTCATGTGCTACATTTGTCTATCGCAGCAGCGTGTAGACTACCCATGGTTCGCAATATGATTGATACCATTCATGAGGTTTATAAAATTTTCAAGAACTCACCAAAGAGACAACGGTACCTTGAAAAGACCTTATCTGAGCAAGAAGACGAAACCACAGCAAAAAACCTGAAAGGTCTGTGCAAGATGAGGTGGGTGGAGACACACTCTTGTTATGAGACAGTCGAAGAGTTATATCCATTTGTCTGTATTTGTTTGGACAGGATTGTAAATCCCGACGGTGATGAGAATTCCTGGGGGTGGGACCGTGATATCCACGTGTCTGCACAGAGAATTCTGAGTTCACTGATGTCTTTTCAGTTTGTTGTTGTATTCATTACAGTGAAGAACAGCCGACATACTTTAAAAGGCCTTGCCCACAAGCTGCAACGCAACGACATGGATGTGCTGGAGGCAAACTCCATGATTAACGACAAGAAGGACGTGCTCACTCAACTATGGTCAAATGCTGAAACTGAATTCTCTCTGTGGTTCGATCACGCCAAGGCCATGATAGAATCTGTAGGAGGTGACGTCACAATGCCGAGAGTTGTAAAAGGACAAATCCATCGTCCGAACACTGCCGCCAATACTCCCTTGCTCTTCTACCTCAGAAACATGTACATTCCATTTCTCGACCATCTCAGCCAGGAAATGGACACCCGATTCTGTGCTGAAAATCGGGAAGGTGGTGATCTGTTTCTGCTGATGCCATCTGCAATAATCGCGGATACCTGCGACATTCCAGCCCGACATCAGAAGCTGTTGCGTTGGAAAAACGACATGGAACATCCAGCAGGACTGATTTATGAGCTTAGAGACTGGCAGATGTTTTGGAGAAGGAAGCCCAACAAGAAGCTTCCAAGCACATTCATGGATTGTTTCTGCGCAGTAGATGGAGACGAATTTCCATCCATCAAAGTCCTACTCCATATTGGATGCACCCTCCCTGTAGGTTCCTGTGAGGCCGAACGCTCATTTTCTTGCCTGCGTCGTCTGAAGACCTACCTAAGATATTCCATGGGAGAAAGTCGGATGGCATCTCTGGCCCTCATGAACATTGAACATGCACCATGACTTCACCATATCCCGACATGATGTTTGTGACATTTTCATTCGGAAACACAAGCGCCGTCTATTCCAAAATAACATAATTTACGATTAATAAAATAATTCACATTCCGCTGTCCTATCTGATCTCTTTTGTGGGGAGAACCCCCTGCCTTGAGCTTCACAACCTCGGCGCATGGTGGTGCCGGGCTTTGACCAGCACACAGTCTGTCATCGCCATCATTTCACACTATGGGAGTGCACAGGTCTTTTATAACTACTCGTGAGCCCGTTGGTCCAAATGGACCAAATTTTCATCGGCTTTCATGGCCTTACAGCATACCTGCCTGCTATAGTACTTGAGTTGGAATAAATGCTTTGTAAAATATTGTCATTGTTTTTGTTATTTATTTTGTAATGAGAATGGCATGCCATGGAAGGACCTATTAAGCTGTTATATACACCTTCACATGGCGTGCGTTTAGAAACATGGGAATTCTTCTGGATTCTTTGTAGTTAATTAGCTTAAATAACTCAGGAGATCATAACAATCATTTCGCGAGAACTACACAAATCAGAAATTCCATATCAGAAAGCTCCAGCAGAACTACACAAAAAACATGCTGCACGCATGCACACACACACACACACACACACACACACACACACACACACACACACACACCGACAAAATTCTTCAACTTATAGCAGAAGGAACAGCTGGGCAAGTCGTTTCACCAGGTTCTCTATCTGACCATTAGTCATCGCGAATCTGCTGAACTGTTGGACCAGGGAAGAACTGGTCCAACAGTTCAGCAGAACTGGTCCAACAGGTCCAAATATTCCTACGCAAGGAACTGCAGAAACTTCCAAGGACGCACTAAATGCCGTTTCTGACGATCAATTTATAAAAAATTTCCTGGGAAAACCCAGACCCCCCTTTATCACCCCCTCCCCCACCCCCGTCTTGAAATTCCTGGATCCGCCCCTCAATAAGATCGATTTATTTGAATACTAGAATATAAGACCCGTCGCTTCGCTGCCGGGAGAAACAGTCCCCAGGATTAATGGCAATACTTCAGGTAATGGCCCTTTGATATTTACGAGGTTTGAATGCATCTCCTGCTTTTGGAATTCTGCAGCACCCTTGTTTGTGGAAAAGAAAAGGGAGGATCCATATCACTTGCAATCTTCATGAGAAATGAGGTGTCAATGATTTGTTAAAGGCGATGGGTGCACACCGTGTGCTGTGCCAGAAAAATGGGGGCGTTGAAAGATTCTGTATAAAGTGTTGCCATGACAGGTTCACCTGGAAAAACATGAGCAGGTCCAGTGGGATAATGCAGTAGGAGAGGCTCGTCATGACATTCAAATTTTCAAATGACGCATCCAGATGAGAAGGAAATGTTATGATAAATGAAAGTTCAATTCAAAGAGCAGCGAGTAACTGTCTCTTGCTCTTCAGAAGAGCTCATGCCTGAAACGTCCTCACACTCTTACGATGTCTCTCCGAAAAGACCGACTGGAAAACCCTCCCATCCACTTTCTCAACAATCCTCTCCAAGAAGTTCTGTCGCTCAAGATTTTGGGTCTCACTATCTGCCATGATCTTTCTTGGGAAAACCACATTTCCAAGCTGGCCTCCCAAGCCAGTCGCCGACTGGGCATCCTCCATCGTGCGAAGTCCTTCTTTGGCACACCTGAGCTCCTCACCATATACAAGACTTTCATCCGCAGCTCAATGGAATACTGTTCCCCCCTTTGGGCCGGTGCTCCTGCCTCACACCT
This sequence comes from Myxine glutinosa, assembly GCF_964187855.1. Classification (NCBI taxonomy): domain Eukaryota; kingdom Metazoa; phylum Chordata; class Myxini; order Myxiniformes; family Myxinidae; genus Myxine; species Myxine glutinosa. Next base: position 360,539,131 of record NC_136261.1, on the reverse strand, counting down.
AGCTCGGCTTCACGCTGTTGAAACCAAAGCTTTCAGAATCATTGGAATCTCCTGCAATGAAGCTAACTCCGAGGGCCTTTCACTCACTCACCGCAGGCAGGTTGGTGGTCTTTCTGTCTTCTACAGACTCCTCTCCGGCCTTGTTCCCCCAACTCTCTCTGTGCTCTGTCCCCCAAATATTCCTGCAGGTCGCACAAGATCTGCCTGCAACCCTCTTATGGTTAAACTGCCAAAATCAAGGCTCTCTGCTCACCTTCGCTCTTTCATTGCTCTTTTTTCCCGCCTCTGGAACAAACTCCCCCAATCCCTTCAATCCCACTCCTCCCTCCAGGTCTTTAAAACAGCTGTTCACCACCATCTCTTATCTTCCCCCATCCAAAACCTTGATCTTTTCTACCCCCGCTAATTCACCCCAGATACACTTTTTTTGAAATTCCAACTTCTTTCCTGGAAGTCCTTGCAGGGTCCATATGTTTTATACTTCTCCCACCTCCCCCCCAAGCCCTCTCCCTCCCACAGATCTCCCGATGTCCCTGCTCTCAAATGTCGTGTTTGGGTACTTCCCCCCTCTCTCCCCATCTTGTCTACCGCTCCCCTTATTTTTTGTGTTTTATGTGTCGGTTTGCCTTTTTGTGTGATTGATGTTAGCTCTTTCACGAGCCTCAATCTTGTATACAAAAAAATAAAAAATAAATTAAAAAGGTCACTTCAACTTTCAGCTCAGGGCAGTTAGCATACCTGTCAACATTTAATCGTTAAGATTTCGTTTTCAATATAGTTGACTAGTAAGACTACTGCAGTTTAAAGTGCAACATTTATTAACAACCTGTAAAGTGCATCATCCTAAAAATACAGCAAAAAGATTCAGGAAAGAGAATCCATCAGGATGCCAATGAGAAATAGAAAATGGAACTTGACGCGAATGCCTCAATAGATATGCCTCGGCCCGCGTCAGATGTCAATCCACTGTTACCTTTGATCTCAATTAAAGGTCACATGGAACACTAAAAGGTCACATATGATGGACAGCGCGAGAGAGAAAACAAACCTCAGATGCTTCTAACTTGAATTATGGTCTGCAAAATGATTCCCAAAAGGCACGTGACCTTTGACCCACTGGAACCAAAATTGCCTCAGTTCATCTTTGTATTACACTCCACACTTGTGCCAAGTTTGATTGAAATATCTTCAGTGGTTCACGAGTTATCACTGTAATAAAGGTGTTCAATCAAAGCACACGTGACAGACATTTGACCTTTTGAACCCAAAATCGAATCGGTTCATCCTTTTGTTGCAGGAAGTACTTGTGCTAAGTTTGGTGGACATCCCTTCACAAGTTATCGAGGAAACAAAATCCAATAACGGACGGATGGACGGACGGACAACCCGAAAACATAATGCCTCCGACATTCGGCTGTGGATGCAGAGGAGGAATATCTCTCTGGCTCCGTGCGAGAACAGGAAACCATTATTAACAGGAATAGGAATAGTCACTAATACAAAAAAAAAAATAATCAAGAAACAATCCTGAGTTTCCAACTTATTGCTAAATTGATAGCTCAGATGGATGCACATAATATGCACCCATAATATAAACCACGGTGCCAATGAAAAAAAATATGGGATAAAAAGTTTCTCCAAACTGTCCCTATTTCTTGATTATTATGTTTTTGTATTAGTGACTGTCCCTATTCACCCATAAAACGGGGTGAATAGGGACAGCCTTAAAAATCCTATTTATTCCTATTTGACCCATATATGGGGTTAATGGGGACTATAAGTTGCTTTTTAAAAAAACAAGAGAACACTTTCAACCCAAATATCAACAAATCAGTATGGTTATCAATTTTCAGCGAAAAAAGTTTCCGAACTTTTTTTTCAGTTTGTGTCCCTATTCACCTTGCTGTCCCTATTCCCCCATTTTTACGGTATTTGCTCTCTTCTCCGGAACTACACACACGATGTCGACGAAACTTGACTACAACCTTCAACACCCGTGATGTACCAAAGTTTGTTCACGGCATTGAAATATCAGGGTCTACGTGGGTCTGCGCAGGGGGGATGGGGGGAGGGGGAGTTTGAGTGATTGTTGGTTCTGGTCCAGGTGAGCTTCAGGATCCGCGGTCCTATTTTTATTACTAGTGGGCCCATTTGTCCACTAGTAATAAAAATGGGTGTCAAAATCTATGGTTTGGGGGTTTGACACCCAAATTTTCATTGGTCTTCATGGCCTTGGAGCATACCTGCCTGCAGTGCTTGAGCATGAGCTTTCCTTTCACCAAACACAGATGTGCTTGGGCCGGGGGATTGGGGGGGGGGGGGTGAGAGAGGGGTTAGAGAGGGTTTTCCATTCGTTATTATTATTGCCAAATTATACTATTGTTACCCTGCGCTCGCGAAGCGAAAAGCAGGGTTAAGGTGGGTTTTCATGGGACACGCGAACGGTTCGCGAAGGATGCGAATGTCGAAAAAATGGCAAAGTCCAACATTCGTATTTTAGGCTCCAAAAGTTCGCCAAACATGCGCGGGGGTTCGGAAGCGTCGTCAATTGTTCGCATCCTGTTTCAAACATTTTTGAAATACCCGCCGAACAAAAAACGACTCCTGCGAACAATTGACGACGCTTCCGAACCCCCGCGCATGTTTGGCGAACTTTTGGAGCCTAAAATACGAATGTTGGACTTTGCCATTTTTTCGGCATTCGCATCCTTCGCGAACCGTTCGCGTGTCCCGTGAAAACCCACCTTTAGGCGTACGTGTGGCGTGCGTGTGGCATGCGTGTGCCGTGCGTGTGGCGTGCGTGTGTGTGGCGTGCTTGCGGTGTGCATGTCTGCATTTTAAAAAATCATTTTGTCAGAAACCGTTGATCCGTTTGACACAAACCTCTACCATAGGAGCTCCTCCACCTGTAGAATCTTTTTATTCATAATTATGACGTCATAGATCACAGGTCACATGTACGGAAGCCATCTTGGAAAAAGGTTACACCTCTATATCTCTGAAACCGCTAAATGGAAAACATTGAAACAAGGCTCATTGTCAAGTACTCCCCATGGGGAATAAGATATGTTAATGGTGATATCATTGGTGCCTTCATTATGACGTCATAATTCGACAAGTACAATGCTTCATCCGATCAGTACGATTTTTTTTTACCTAGAGCATGATTTATTTCGACCATATCAACGAATTGGTGTTTGTCTTTCTACATATTCTGAGTGTTTGTCTTTCTCCTTCTAAGTGGACGGCATCACGGCAGAAGCCAGGGTGAAGGCCGTCTTCCTGTCCATTTGTGGGGGAGAGGCATTCACACTCGTTAAAAACCTGATTAGTCCTCGGGCCATCCAGGAGCTCACTATGCAGAGCTAAAGACCACTGTGAAGAAACATTGCAATCCGTCTCCTTCAGTCATCCTGTGTCGGTTCAATTTCTATATGTGCAGACAGCAGCAAGGTCAGTCCATCGCAGACTTTATTGCATGCCTCAAAAAAAAAATCACACGGGGACATGATTGATGACTCCTTGCTTTATTGGTGGTTGGGATGTCCGATGACCGCACTCGCAGACGCCTACTTGCTGAGAAAAGACTGACATTCCAAAATTCCAGAGACGGCCATTTCCATGGAAAGTGTTGAACGCAACGCTTCAAGCATCGGTGCTACTCGTTCATCTGGCACCAGCCCTGCTGTGAATCGATTACATCATGATCAGCCAAAGCGTTGGACCAAGTCTCCTTGTCAGAAACCATTGCAGTCTCAAACCCACAACAAATGTTTCTGGTGCAATGGAAAGCACCGGAGAGGTGTCGATTCAAAGATGCAAGCTGCCATTTTTGTTCGAAAACTGCCCATATTGCTCCAGCTTGCATCACTCGCAAATGGGGGAAAGAGAAAGCTGCTGACAAGAAGATTGATCAGTTTATCGGATCAGTGGCACATGAGGTTGACCAGGTGAGCTCTGTTTCCGATAACTCAGAATCACATGACCTCTGTCATATTGATTCTCGCGACAAGAAAAGCCCTTTTCTTGCCATTGTTAATGTCAACAATCGACCACTGCAAATGGAGGGCGATACTGGTGTGGCTGTCTCGCTCATCAGCCGTGCTGTTTTCACAAACATGTGGAGTAATGCTGACCGAGCAGACCTTAAATCTACCAACTATGGACTCTCTACCTCTACAGGTGAGAAGATTGCTCTCTGCGGAACTCGTGATGTCACGATGATGGGCTACAATAATTGTGAGTTTCACCTACCCCTGATCAGCATTCCTGGAAAAGGGACTTCTCTACTGGGCAGGCACTGGTTGAGTGTAATTCATCTGAAGTGGGAAAGTATTCGTCAAATCTGGGCAGCCAACGTTTCTCCTATGGCTCCTAAAACACACAGAAATATGCTGGATTGCATCTGGAGGTCTTCAAGGATGAGCTCGGAACTTTGAAAGGACAGACGGCTAAACTCAGTGTTGACCAGAATGCCAAACCTATATTTTGGAGAGCTCGCCCAGTCGCTTTAACCCTGCGGGAGCGGATTGGCAAAGAACTTGATCATCTTGAAAGTCTAGGGATCATCGAACCAACTCAGTACACCGAATGGGCAGTACCTATCGTTCTGGTCATAAAACCGGGCTGGCCCATCCGAATATGTGCGGATTATAAAATGACTGTGAACAAGTGTTCTTCATTGGATAAATATCCAATCCCAAGGATCGAAGACCTCTGCGCTCGTCTCAATAGAGGCAAGACTTGCACTAAACTCTATCTCAAATCTACCAACCTACAGCTCCGCTTCGATGAGAATTTGAAAGAGTATCTTGCCATAAACATGCATCGTGGGTTGTACAACAGGTTCCATCAACTCAGTTTTGGAGTGAAATTTGCGCCTGGCTTCTATCAACGCATCATAGACGGTTTTCGATTTGCCGTCAAACGCAATGCCGTTTGTTACCATGACGATATTCTGATTGCTGGTCATATGGATGCTGAACATCTACAAAACGTGGATTGAGTTCCGAAGAAGACTTCAGACTCTGGCCTACGTATGCGTCAAGACAAATGAAAGTTTATGGTACCATCTTTCACTTAACTGGGTCATACGATTGATTTTGAGAGTCTACATCCGACAGATGAGAAAGTCTAAGCTATCATGGATGCTCCTGCTCCACGAGACGTGACCAAATCGAAGTCCTACCTTGATTTGGTTCAGTTATATGTTCATTACATCCTGAATGTGACCAATGTCTTGGGCCATCTTTATTGTCTCTTGAAGAAAGGAGTCTCCTGGAGCTGGGGGTCCACTGAACAATCAGCATTCCAGACCTCCAAGGATCTGCTCAAATCATGCAAAGAGGTCATCGATTTTGATCCAGAGAAGGATCTCATGCTGACGTGCGATGCCTGTCGGTATGGAGTGGGCAGTGTGTTATCTCACGTGATGCCCGACGGTACAGAAAGATCTGTTGCATTTGCTTCCAGAACGCTGTCCCCAGTGGAAAATAACTATTCCCAACTTGATGAGGAAGGATTGGGAATCGTTTGTGGAATCAGCAAATTTCATCAGTACCTTCTCGGGTGTCATTTCACAATTCGAACTGATCACAAGCCGCTGATCAGTCTGTTTGGCCCTACTAAGATGACATATGACACTCTACCACCCAGGATCATCCATTGGTCCCTGTTTCTCGCTGGTTTTGACTACAACATTTGTTATAAGCCAGGTTTGTCTATCGCAAATGCAGATGCCATGAGTGTTACCCCTTCCTGAATCCGTTGTCGATCCGCCTACGGCAGGATCCATTACCGCACTGATGGATCATCTGGGAGATTGTCCTGTCGACGCAGGCCAAATCCGCACGCATACTCTACGAGACCCTGTTCTTCCCAGAGTTGTCCAGGCTGTGCAGCGTCGGTGGCATTTTCTACCTGAGGTTGACCCAGCTTTTACAGCTTTTAAGGCACGTAAAAACGAACTCAGTGTAGAATATGGTTGCCTACGATGGGACTGCCGTGTCATGATTCCAGAAAATCTGCGCTCCAGGGCCATCGATGAAGTCCATGATTGTCACCCTGGGATTGTGAAGATGAAGACACTCGCTGGAAGCTATGTGTGGTGGCCAAATTCTGATGCTGACATCGAACATCATGTTTGACTTTGTCCCTACCAGAGCACATGGAATACACCTGCGATATCGCCACTGCATCTCTGGGAATAGCCCAGTGAACCGTGGCATCGTATTAATCTCGATTATGCAGGGACTATTAATGGCAGCATGATTCTGATCATCACCGATGCTCACACCAAATGGATTGATGCTTATGTGATGTGGAGTACTACGTCAGCCAGCGTCATCCTAAAACGGAGATGCAGTTTTGCCACTCGTGGATTGCCCAGGATTTTACATCCCGAATGTGACCAATGTCTTGGTTTGCCCAGTGAGTGACAATGGTATGTGTTTTTATCTCCGCCCCCAAAGGTGGATGGAGGTTATGTTTTCACCCAACTGTCCGTTTGTGAACAAAATATCTCAAAAAGTTGTGGACGGATTCAGACAAACTTTGGCAGAGATGTAGTGTATGTGACAAGGAAGAAAGGATTAGATTTTGGACGAATTTTGGATTAAACAAGGACGAATAGATTCGATTTTTGTGAAGATCTGAATTTGCATTCGGACATGAGAATTCTTTATTTTTTTAAAGTGATTCTTCACCATTGGGAGATAGTGGTAAAACCAACATATAGCAGGATATCTCAAAAAGTTATGGACGGATTTTGGATGAAACTTGTTGGACAGGTTGTGTGTTTGACAAGGAAGAATAAATTCAATTTTGGTGAAGATTTGGATCCGGATCCAGCTAGTAGAATTTAAAAAACTGATTCTTCAGCATTGAGTGACATGGCCAAAAATGATATACAGCAGGATATCTCAAAAAGTTGTGGACGGATTTGGACGAAACTTGTTGGACAGGTTGTGTGTGTGACAAGGAAGAATAAATTCAATTTTGGTGAAGATCCGGATCCGGATCCAGCTTGTAGAATTTTTTAAACTGATTCTTCAGCATTGAGTGACATGGCCAAAAATGATATATAGCAAGATATCTCAAAAAGTTGTGGACGGATTTGGACGAAACTTGGTGGAGAGGTTGTGCCTGTGACATGGACTAATCGTTTCGATTTTGGTGAAGATATGAATATGGATTCGGCTACAGGACTTATTTAACTTTTAAGTGATTTTTTTTAGAAGTTGGACAGGTTGTGTCTTTGACCGAATGAACGACTTGGTCGAGTCGTTCAGTCGAGTTACATTACAACGATGAAGACCAATAAAAATTTAATCCAATGGACTAACGGGCCCAATAGTGATACAAAGAACACAACTTATTTTAGTTGAGACATGTACGTTGAATTAACCTTGAAAAATAAATAAATAAATAAATGAATGAATGAATGAATGAATGAATGATTAATTAATTAATAAATTGCCTACAGCCTGAATTTGGCCCGTTGGGCTTACGAATGCCTGGGCCGATTTTTTGTCTCAGTCCGTCACTGGATCCAGTGTTTCAAGGACAAGGATTGTACCAAGTGGTCTGAAGTCGGAATGGCTTCCTGTGTTGAGAGTACATGGGATTTTAAGGTATGACGTCACCCAGACTCTTAAAAATGTTTGTCGATTTGATGCCATCAACCATTATGCTTCGTTTCGATGGACTCGACATTCGTGTGGAACACCCTAATCTTCGCGGATCTTCAACGTCCGTCGATGCTGATGGCAGCAGATGGGACATCCGGCTTAAGGTCCATCCGATGGACCGCGTCGTCACTCGTCAGTATATTTTAATACAAGCACATTCAAGCTTTTTATTATTTTTTCCCCTGCAAACGTAAATCCGTACTTTTCACGTACCTGAGCTCCAAGTAGAATGGAAAACGAGTGTTCGTGAAGGAGTGTGTCCGGGACTTGCGATTATCCTCCAGTTTAGGCGGGACCGGTCATGCTCAGGCCCGACGCTCATCTCCACAGCAACTGACCGGAAATAGATACCATTTTTAACCCAACTGGACTACCGTCCAGTTGAGTTCATCACATACTGAACCCACTGGCGTCCGTCGTCTGTCGTCGTCGTCTGTCAACTTTTCGATGTTAACACTCCAGCGTCCACAAATATCAACCGATTCTGTTCAAACTTGACATGCAGCATCCTTACCGCAAGGAGCAGGTTTCTATTACATTTCAGCCCGATCCGTTGAAAAATGGCGGACTTAGGCGACCATTTTGTTTTTGGTCATGAAAACGACGTTGACACTCTAGCGTCCACAAATATTAACAGATTTTGATCAAACTTAGAGTGTTTAACCCTTACAACACAAGGTAGGTTGCTATTGCATTCCAACCTGATCCGTCACAAAATGGCCGCCATAGGTCGCCATATTGTTTTCAGCTCCGAAACGACGTTAAGACTTTAACGTCCCCAAATATTTATGGATTTTGATCAAACTTGGTGTGTGAGTTCAGTTGAGTTCTGCTTCCCTGGAAGCTCTAGTTTTATTTATCAAACAAAGCGAAAATAAAAGCGTCAAACTTTGACCTTTCTTATTTTTTCACTTTTGATTCGATGTGGAAAATTAATTTCGCGTTTTAACACCTCAGGTTTATGTCTCGACTTTGAAGACGGATATGGGACCGTGATTGGCTGTTGGTTAACCAATCGCTGGTGTCCCTTCAGCGTTACCTCCTCTTGGATTGGAGCACTGAATGGCAGAGCACACGTCATAGTCAACCTGCAATCTGGTTGTACACACAGTCCTGGAGCCGACATTGTCCTTATCCGGGTATTTCAGGAACTGCAATGGACATCGACAAGGAACTTGGCACAGGGGGAGGCCATTCGGCCCATCATGCCAGCGCTGCACCAATCCGCGAAACCATTACCCATACACGAACGCACATTGAACTTTGGCATAGGAGGAGGCCGGTCGGCTCATCATGCTTGCACCGCACCAACCCGAGAAACCGTAAGGCCTGCGATAGTCAAAGTGTGGACCGCGGTCCGTATGCGGTCCGTAATTGCCAGACACTTTTGAATGGACTGAGAGAATGCTTAAAATTTTGTAAAAATAAAACGTAATTTTCAGTGTAATCTGATTACATATCAATCTATATCAAGTTGGCCTTATTAAAATTAGTGTCGTGGAGGCAGAAAAGCAAAAAGGTGGTCAGAATGGCATTTTTAAAAGACAGAAAACACGCAACATTAAATAGCAAGGGAGGTGGCTCAAAAGACACAGAGATGCCAAACATCTCGCATTTTTACGGTGTAGCCCTTAGGGCAATGCAATCTGGACAGCGTTTGTTTGTCGTCCGGGTGTATGTATGTCCCTCACAAACATCCACCAATCAGAGTTGAGGATCTGCTCACATGACAGGGCGACAGCATTTAGTAACAATTACAGTTGCATATGTTACTAAAAGTAATATAATAACCTTCTGCGGAACGCTTTGGGGTCCCAGAGGGTGTCGTTTCAGAAATTCCTCAATCCGGTTATGATTTTGAAATTGACTCGATACCGACCTGCTTCGAATCCGAAAGTGAACAGATGACGACGGTTCGCTGGTTTGATAACGTCTCAATACAATCGTGATTTAACATTATATTTTGATATATTAATACCATAGTATTAATTTGTGATTGAAATGATGAATGATGCTGCTTGGAATTAAAATATAGAGATATTGAGTTTAAAGCCGAATGAGGAAATGACGTAAGAGTTTCCATCCGTGACATTCGTGGATTCCCCATTTCCAGTTTCGCCATTGACTGGATATAGCAACATTCAGACTGGGAACGTTTTTTGTCCAAGTCCTTCACGAACCTGCTGTCAATGCCTGGCGTTCGACTTAAGGTGGCACAGGAAGGTGGCGTTTATTGATTTTTTTTTTTAATATTTACATTATTTCTGCTAACTGGTATCCCCAACCAGGTTATACTATCCTCTTCAACTAAAGTATCAAACAAGCCTGACTACGCCGTTGTTACGCTATCGGTCTTGTTTATTTACCGTAGAGTAAATTGTCCGTTGCATGTAAATGGAATTTCCGCCCGCTAGATTGTCTTCCCATGGAGACGCAATGCTCGACCGGTGTGCATCATCTGTGTAGCGACTGTAGCTATCGTTAAAAGTAGCTCCATAAAAAGACACTACAAAACCAAGCATGGAGACTTCAACCGGAAATATCTATTGCGCCTCTTACCGTCAGAGAAAATTGCAGCATTAAAAAAAGGATATATTTGGAGCACAGACCTAGTTTCGATGATGTCAACCGCCCAAGAAACTTCAGCTGAAGTATCACTTCACAGTGTTGGAAATGGCAAAACGCAGGAATCACACTAAAATACACCATTTCATTTGTGTCTGTCCGTCTGTCTGATGATTTTTGACGCCAATACATTCCGTCGTACGTATGCAATCTCAACCAAACTTGACAGGATGACCAAGGGTTGTATAATGAAGGTTGTTGCGCATTAATTTACCCCCCTCCCCAACGGGGGTTTTCTCCTCCGAGCGGGTTTTCCCCGCCATTGCCGTCAATGGGTTGCATGTTGAGGTGTATAGCTATATTAAGTTAGCTTTATCGTGGCGTTTTTCCAAAGAAGATTTATGGTGGCGTTTTTCCAAAGACGCATTTAACCCTCGGAAGCAGTGATTGCGCCTCAGAGGCCCACAGGGATTTTTTATTGTTGCAAAAACTGTGCTGTACAATTTTATTTTTTTGTAATGAGCCTCATTTTCACCGACTTTCATGATGTTACACAAAATTGGGTGACATTAAAAAAAATCATTCAGGCTCGTGGGAAAATCTTCATTCTTCACTTATATCCCGAAAATCGGATCTTGCCAAACATTGCCAAACAAACATTCAAATCGGATCTCACTTATAACGGAGGCCAAACAGTTCAATCTTGGTTTCATCAGACCACAGAATCTTGTTTCTCACAGTCTGAGAGTCCTTCAGGTGCTTTTTTTGCAAACTCCAAGCAGGTTTTCATGTGTCTTTCACCGAGGAGAGGCTACAGTCTCGCCAGTCTGCCAAAAATCCCAGATCGGTGGAGTGTTGCAGTGATGGTTGTCCTTCTGGAAGTTTCTCTCATCTCCACATAGGATCTCTGGAGCTCAGCCAGAGTGACCATCGGGTTCTTGGTCACCTCTCTTTCCAAGGCCCTTCTCCCCCGATTGCTCAGTTTGGCCGGGTGACCAGGTCTAGGAAGAGTCCTGGTTGTCCCAAACTTCTTCCATTTAAGAATTATGGAGGCCACTGTGCTCTTGGGAACCTTCAATGCAGCAGAGATTTTTTTTTGTAGGCTTCCCCAGATCTGGGCATCGACACAATCCTGTCTCTGAGCTCTGCAAGCAGTTCCTTCGACCTCATGGCTTGGTTTTTGCTCTGATATGCATTGTCAGCTGTGAGACCTTATATAGACAGGTGTGTGCCTTTCCAAATCATGTCCAATCAATTGAATTTACCACAGGTGGACTCCAATCAAGGTGTAGAAACATCTCAAAGATGATCAAAAGAAATGGGAGGCACCTGAGCTAAATTTCAAGTGTCATAGCAAAGGGTATGAATACTTATGTCAATGTGATATTTCAGTTTTTTCTTTTTAATAAATTTGCAAAACTTTCTAAAATCCTGTTTTCTTTTTGTTATTATGGGGAATCGAGTGTAGATTGATGAGGGAAAAAATGAATTCAAACGATTTCAGCATAAGGCTGCAACATAACAAAATGTGAAAAAAGTGAAGGGGTCTGAATACTTTCTGAATGCACTGTAAATGGAGTGATTTCCACCATTGCTTCGATCGGGTTCCCCACCTTGAGTTTTGACGAGAGGGAGTGGGGTCCCCCACGGGGTACTTCGGGCTGTACCCTGCCCATATGTAGTTGTAATTGTCATGGTTCCATTTTTGAGGCAATGTTTTTATGGCCGGATGCCCTTCATGGCGCCAACCCTTTTAAGGTGGGTTTTCACGGGACACGCGAACGGTTCGCAAAGGATGCGAATGTCGAAAAAATGGCAAAGTCCAACATTCGTATTTTAGGCTCCAAAAGTTCGCCAAACATGTGCGGGGGTTCGGAAGCGTCGTCAATTGTTCGCAGGAGTCGTTTTTTGTTCGGCGGGTATTTCAAAAATGTTTAGCCCCCCCCCCCCCCCCTGTAGATTCAAAGCGAAACCACAATTTGAAACCACATTCTGTAATTGTTCCAGAGGGTCCCTTCCACAAAAATATCACAGCCGACTAAACCTGGAGGGGGAGTTGAACGAATTTCTTTATTTTCACCCATATGAGAAATAGCTCGTGGTTTAAATCATCAAAAAATAAAATGTATATGTTTAATATATAAATTCATTATTTAATTTAACATGGAGTCTGTGTCTGATGTTTGTTTCCTCGCTGGGAGCACCGCTGTGCCGCTGATGCAGTGCCCCCTTGGGATCTTCAACATCCACAAACGAATGTCGGTAAACGGGATATCCAGCTGAACGTCCAGACGAGGGACGACTCACAATTCATACTCCAACTTCCTACGAGATAACACCATGGGCTGTCAAGCCCCAGTTCGAAGACCGTTCCAGGTACAGGTGAATGAGTTCACCTCTAATAATCTAAACCATTCCCCCACCCAGTAGTAAATGTAAGTTTATCTGCTTTGTTGAAATATCAGGGATAGCGCAAACGCAGTCCCCACAACCACAAATTGCACGGTCGAGTTTCCCACATTTGGGAAAATCGCAAGGGTCAACCCACTCTTGCTCATTTCACTCCCCTTCCATTTTGTCCCACTCCTCTACGATCTCATTAATACATTAAAGTGGTTTGTTTTTTTGGGGGGGAGGGGGGACGGGGGAGGGGGTTCAAGAAAGAAACGTTGCGAAAAGATGGTAGGGAAACTGTTTAATAGAAAATGAGTTAGTTGGGGAACAAGTAGAATCGAGGAAGATTATAAACAACCATATAAATGTTCGATGTGGGCAATATTAGGGCATTGTTATCAATAGGTTGAGGGAACAAACTTTGATGGAGGAGGTAATGGAGTGTGACTTGAAGGTAAAAGTTTGTTACGTTGTTTGTGGACCAAGAGGAGATTGACAGTGGTGATGGTGCAGCGACGGCAGACAGTGGTGGTGGTGCGGCGACGGCAGACAGTGGTGATGCTGCGGCAACGGCAGACAGTGGTGATGGTGCAGTGACAGCAGACAGTGGTAATGGTGCAGCGACGGCAGACAGTGGTGATGGTGCAGCAAGTGCAAGCAGTATTGAGGGTGGAGTGAGTGCAGGCAGTATTGAGGGTGGAGCGACTGCAGGCAGTATTGAGGGTGGAGCGAGTGCAGGCAGTATTGAGGGTGGAGCGAGTGCAGGCAGTATTGAGGGTGGAGCGGGTGCAGGCAGTATTGAGGGTGGAGCGAGTGCAGGCAGTATTGAGGGTGGAGCGAGTGCAGGCAGTATTGAGGGTGGAGCGACTGCAGGCAGCGGTGATGGCGGAGCGACTGCAGGCAGCGGTGATGGCGGAGCGACTGCAGGCAGCGGTGATGGCGGAGCGACTGCAGGCAGCGGTGATGGCGGAGCGACTGCAGGCAGCGGTGATGGCGGAGCGACTGCAGGCAGCGGTGATGGCGGAGCGACTGCAGGCAGCGGTGATGGCGGAGCGACTGCAGGCAGCGGTGATGGCAGAGCGACTGCAGGCAGCTGTGATGGCGGAGCGACTGCAGGCAGCGGTGATGGCGGAGCGACTGCAGGCAGCGGTGATGGCGGAGCGACTGCAGGCAGCGGTGATGGCGGAGCGACTGCAGGCAGCGGTGATGGCGGAGCGACTGCAGGCAGCGGTGATGGCGGAGCGACTGCAGGCAGCGGTGATGCCGGAGCGACTGCAGGCAGCGGGGATGGCGGAGCGACTGCAGGCAGCGGGGATGGTGGAGCGACTGCAGGCAGCGGGGATGGCGGAGCGACTGCAGGCAGCGGGGATGGCGGAGCGACTGCAGGCAGCGGGGATGGCGGAGGGACTGCAGGCAGCGGTGATGGCGGAGCAACTGCATGCAGCGGTGATGGTGGAGCGACTGTAGACAACGGTGATGGCGGAGCGACTGCAGGCAGTGGTGATGGTGGAGCGACTGCAGGCAGTGGTGATGGTGGAGCGACTGTCGGCAACGGTGATGGTGGAGCGACTGTAGGCAGCGGTGATGGCGGGGCGACTGCAGGCAGCGGTGATGGCGGGGCGACTGCAGGCAGCGGTGATGGCGGAGCGACTGCAGGCAGCGGGGATGGCGGAGCGACTGCAGGCAGCGGGGATGGCGGAGCGACTGCAGGCAGCGGGGATGGCGGAGCGACTGCAGGCAGCGGGGATGGCGGAGCGACTGCAGGCAGCGGGGATGGCGGAGGGACTGCAGGCAGCGGTGATGGCGGAGCAACTGCATGCAGCGGTGATGGTGGAGCGACTGTAGACAACGGTGATGGCGGAGCGACTGCAGGCAGTGGTGATGGTGGAGCGACTGCAGGCAGTGGTGATGGTGGAGCGACTGTCGGCAACGGTGATGGTGGAGCGACTGTAGGCAGCGGTGATGGCGGGGCGACTGCAGGCAGCGGTGATGGCGGAGCGACTGCAGGCAGCGGTGATGGTGGAGCGACTGTAGGCAACGGTGATGGCGGAGCGACTGCAGGCAGTGGTGATGGTGGAGCGACTGCAGGCAGTGGTGATGGTGGAGCGACTGTCGGCAACGGTGATGGCGGAGCGACTGTAGGCAGCGGTGATGGCGGGGCGACTGCAGGCAGCGGTGATGGCGGAGCGACTGCAGGCAGCGGTGATGGTGGAGCGACTGCAGGCAGCGGTGATGGCGGAGCGACTGCGGGCAGCGGTGATGGCGGAGCGACTGCAGGCAGCGGTGATGGCTTAGCGACTGCAGGCAGCGTTGATTGTGGAGCGACTGCAGGCAGCGGTGATGGTGGAGCGACTGCAGGCAGTAGTGAGGATGGAGCGACTGCAGGCAGTAGTGAGGATGGAGCGACTGCAGGCAGTAGTGAGGATGGAGCGACTGCAGGAAGTAGTGAGGATGGAGCGACTGCCGGCAGTAGTGAGGATGGAGCGACTGCAGGCAGTGGTGATGGTGGAGCGACTACAGGCAGTGGTGAGGATGGAGCGAGTGCAAAATATACGTTTGCGATTTATTATTAAATGAGTTGCCAGCTGATGAAACAGGTGACTATGCATCCCTATCACAGGAAAATGCACCCGTGGACTGTAAATGTGTTGGAGATGCACCTTGAATCCAGCACAAGATGACTGAATATTCCCATCAATATTTAACCAAGCTTGATTATGTTTGTAATTGAGTTTTTGTTTCCCAATTCATGACATGCTAGTTATCGTCCCCGGTGATCACAAGATCCCAACATCACATTTAATCAAAGAGTATTACTTTGATAAAAGAAGGACCACATTTTGTAGATTTACGAACCACGTTCTAGTATCCATTTCCCGTTTCAGTTCTTGGGGAATCTCTGGAGCCATCGCCAACATGGGAATATCCATCCGAACGTCTCTTGTATGGTGTGGCACGTTGATCCCAAGCACCCGGCATCACGTGCCCTTTGCTAAAGTTTCGACACCGCAGAAATGGTAGTCTTGGTCCTGAGCGACGTTGCTGAGTTTCCAGAGGAACACTGTGAGCAGGGTGAGGCCTCATTGTCCATCCAGCCACAAGATCTGCCAAACTGTTGTCTCCAAGCACCAGCGGTTGTCGGACACGGCCTTCAGAAAACAGGGTGGCTGACCAATCAAGTCGACCCTCGACGTTTCCAGGACATCCCACAAAAGTATCATTCCTTCGTGACACCCTTGATTGTTTTCCATTCTCCTGGGCCTTGTTGAACCACACGCTCTCACTCTGACCTATTTCACCATGACGCTTCGCACCAGTTCCGGTTGCCCTCCATGATGGTTTTGGACACTTGGCACCGTGGATACCAGATTCTGCTGTTCCACCGATGGCTTGACCTTTCATATTGTGAGAGCCTCGCCAAGTCGGAGAATCGTTGGACAACCTGCGGGGAATTGCCGAGTTGATTTGCAGAAGCCGCAGTTCTCGCATGGCGATTACCACCGTATCCAAGGAATCTGAAACATTCCCTTTTGAGGCCATCTTGAGGTGCTTCAACAGGAACAGAATCGAGGCTGGTTGGGGTCAAAGTGCATTTGTTAAGGTAAAATGGTCTTAGGATTTTCAAGTGCATTTTAACACAAAAAACAGTGCACTGACACGAGCTATCATTATGGTTGTTCATAAAAAAAAGATTAACACTGCGTTATAAAATAACTTGTTTATAATGGTGAGCATAAAAACACACTTATTGTAAACACAAAAAAAAACAAAAAAAACACAAAAAACACAAAAAAACAAACAAAAAAAAACATAAAAACACTTTGAGACCTGCTAGTGGAAGGTATGTCTCCCATCCTTCTCCTGAAACCCACCTACATGTAGATATAGCAACCGACATCAGCAACTTGTAAGCACATGCACGCACATATTATATACACGCACACGTGAAGGTGGAGACTTCGAGACCGTGGAGGGCTCCATTCCACTTTATCACACGCAGTTTGACATGTACATCCACATACGAACATGGACATCCACACATGAAAAGGCGCATGGACATGTACAACCACCCACAAACATGTACAACCACACACAAACATGTACAACCACACACAAACATGTACAACCACACACAAACTGTACAACCACACACAAACATGGACAACCACACACAAACATGGACAACCACACACAAACATGGACAACCACACACAAACATGGACAACCACACACAAACATGTACAACCACACACAAACATGTACAACCACACACAAACATGGACAACCACACACAAGCATGGACAACCACACACAAACATGGACATCCACACATGAAAAGGCACATGGACATGTACAACCACACACAAACATGGACATCCACACACGAGCACGCACATGGACATGTACATGGTTAGGCATGTACATACACACACAGGCATATACCTGCACACACGAACATGCAAATAGACACATATACCCACATATGTACACACAAATGGACATGTACATCCACACGAAAACATGCATGCACACATGACTATGTACATGGATAGACATGTACATGCACACAGGCATATATGCTCACGCGAGCATGTACCTGCACACACGAACATGCAAATAGACACGCACACATATGTACACACAAATGGACATGCAAATCGCCACACGAACACACACTCATGGACATACCAAAACATACATGCAAACATGACGATGTACATGAATAGACATCGACAGACATGTACATGAATTACACGATGAACATGAATAGACATGAATGAACATAATACATGAATAGACATGAAAAAGGACAAATATGTACACACAAACATGGACATGGACATGTACATGTACATGCGCATGCACACAGGGCCATGCAAATTGGCACATGCGCACAACAACAGGATGTTTGAGGGACAAATCAGGGAGACTTGGATAAATAATAGATGTGGGGGAGAATGGGGGTCAAAGGAGGCCGCACGTGGTGGTTAATATCACGAAGAGGAGGGCACACGTGGTGGTTAATATCACGAAGAGGAGGCCGCACGTGGTGGTTAATATCACGAAGAGGAGGCCGCACGTGGTGGTTAATATCACGAAGAGGAGGCCGCACGTGGTGGTTAATATCACGAAGAGGAGGCCGCACGTGGTGGTTAATATCACGAAGAGAAGGCCGCACGTGGTGGTTAATATCACGAAGAGGAGCCGCACGTGGTGGTTAATATCACGAAGAGGAGGCCGCACGTGGTGGTTAATATCACGAAGAGGAGGCCGCACGTGGTGGTTAATATCACGAAGAGGAGGCCGCACGTGGTGGTTAATATCACGAAGAGGAGGCCGCACGTGGTGGTTAATATCACGAAGAGGAGGCCGCACGTGGTGGTTAATATCACGAAGAGGAGGCCGCACGTGGTGGTTAATATCACGAAGAGGAGGCCGCACGTGGTGGTTAATATCACGAAGAGGAGGCCGCACGTGGTGGTTAATATCACGAAGAGGAGGCCGCACGTGGTGGTTAATATCACGAAGAGGAGGCCGCACGTGGTGGTTAATATCACGAAGATGAGGCCACACGTGGTGGTTAATATCACGAAGAGGAGGCCGCACGTGGTGGTTAATATCACGAAGAGGAGGCCGCACGTGGTGGTTAATATCACGAAGAGGAGGCCGCACGTGGTGGTTAATATCACGAAGAGGAGGCCGCACGTGGTGGTTAATATCACGAAGAGGAGGCCGCACGTGGTGGTTAATATCACGAAGAGGAGGCCGCACGTGGTGGTTAATATCACGAAGAGGAGGCCGCACGTGGTGGTTAATATCACGAAGAGGAGGCCGCACGTGGTGGCTAATATCACAAAGAGGAGGCCACACGTGGTGGTTAATATCACGAAGAGGAGGCCGCACGTGGTGGTTAATATCACGAAGAGGAGGCCGCACGTGGTGGTTAATATCACGAAGAGGAGGCCGCACGTAGTGGTTAATATCACGAAGAGGAGGCCGCACGTGGTGGTTAATATCACGAAGAGGAGGCCGCACGTGGTGGTTAATATCATGAAGAGGATGCCGCACGTGGTGGTTAATATCACGAAGAGGAGGCCGCACGTGGTGGTTAATATCATGAAGAGGAGGCCACACGTGGTGGTTAATATCACGAAGAGGAGGCCACACGTGGTGGTTAATATCATGAAGAGGAGGCCACACGTGGTGGTTAATATCACGAAGAGGAGGCCACACGTGGTGGTTAATATCATGAAGAGGAGGCCACACGTGGTGGTTAATATCACGAAGAGGAGGCCGCACGTGGTGGTTAATATTGTTACGGACACGACTTTGATGTTATGGTGGGCCGAGCGGAATGGCCGCCGTGTTCGCACAAGTTACCCGATTACACTCGAACGTTGGCCGAATCGCGCTACGCTAGATCAATGAAGGAAAGGACACAACGGCTGGGTTAAATGACACGACACCAGGGGTACAGTTCTCAAGACCTCCGGAGGAGGTTATAATATGGGTTTGCAGAATGTTTAGATTACACGGACAAGAGGTACAGCACAGAAAGGTGGGCACTTAAACACGGTCTTATCTTAGCCCCGACAGACCACAGATAAACGGGACAAGACTGACTCACACAGGGATTGATGGCAAGGAGGGGCAGGTAGTCGAGGGCTCAAGGTGCACCTTGGCTCAGGGGCAGAATCGACCCGGTCCGGTCCAAAGAGGCGGGAGGTATCCAGCGCTTGGAGGTGGCGACTTCTCTCTCCAAGCTGGGGGCGCATCTTACGTCACCTCCGGTAGGTGGCTGCGTATATCCAGCGGGGAGTGACACGCCCTCGGCTCGTTAGCTCCGCCCCAGATGGAATCGGTCCGCCGCTTCTTATTGGGTGCGGGGGGGTTACCGGGCTCCGCCCTTGACGAGGAGCTGACAGTCAGCCCCTGTGTGGTAACCCCGTCGGAGCACATGGTCAATGGCGGCTAACCAAGCCGGAGTGAGGATGCGCACTCCCCGCGCCGCTGTTGTTGTTGTTGGTGTTATTGTTTCATGAGATGATGGGAGGATGCGGAGATGAGATTGTGGGGAGGTATTGGGAGGTCCTAAACTTACTACTGGTGCCATACAATCACATTCTGGTGCAACGAAGAGTCAGAATTAATGGAAACGAGTCCTTAACTGACATAGACTAAGAATAACTAGCAAGATGTCCTATAGTTGTCTACGTGAGATGCGGTGAACCTGGGCACGACATTTAATGGGGGGAAAAAGGGGAAGGTCGGTTCTACAGAGTGTTGTTTACAGACAATGGGACTAGGGAATGGGGGATTGGGGATAGTTGGGGAGTATTGGGGAAATAGGGGAATATTTACAAGCGGATATGGATGGAGGCCAAATCCCATATCCGCAACATTGCACCCTTCTCTACCTCGGGGCGTCCCGACCCGATAAATTTTTACCTACTTTAGTGTGGCACCCAGATGTAGTTCCCTCTACTATTAACTCTACCCTGAGTGCGACAGTTTTACAGATGTTCACAAATGAGTAAATATGTCCCCCTGCGACGTTGCACCCTTCTCCTCACAGAAACACACCCACAGGATAACCGAATCGCGGAAAGAATTCTCAAACTAAACATACAGCCGGTAGGGAGCATTATTTACATAAGACTACACTGATATTTACACTACGATCCAGGACCTGTTTTTGGAGGAACACATGCAGATGTTATGCATAGAGAGAGCACGCATGCCAGCATCGATACACCAACCCACGAGTGCTCTGTGGCCTTACGGCCTTTAATAATGTGCAGAGCACCCCTTCCAAGCACCAAAAGCACCACCCCATACACAGTCAGCACCATCCGGTGCACCAATAAAGTGTTCAACAATCACCGGTGGTGTCGCAGCCGGCCGATGTTCTGCCGCTGGTCTTGCCTTCATGTGGTGCACTTGGCCTTCTTGCTTCTTTAAAAATAAAGAAAGGCACCAACCGCGTCCATTTCTGTATTGTGGTGTCAGGGGGCCAACTATTAGTGGTTCACCTGTATGGCATAGGTGCCACGTTGACCCATAGGTCCATCCACGGGTGGTGCTTGCCCGCAAGAGAACTGCGGTCCATGGTGGGCGGCCACAAAAATTGCGGTCCATATGGTGTATCGATCCCGGCAGCAAGCAGCGAAAGTGCAGGCCCACAACTGCGGAGCCAGCACCTCTCTCTCCTCTCTCTCTGCCCCAAAGCCAGATCCTCGGAGGTGGGAGACAAAAGAAGAAGACAAGTGAGTAAGGTGGTAAGGGCGCAAAAGTGCACGCAACATAAGGTAATGCACACTGGGGGCACATGGGAACCAGGTGAGACAGGTACGTTCCTACCGTACGCCCCCCCCCACCAGGTAACCTACATTGCCCCTCCCTTACCCCTTACTGTATCCACAAAACACAACACTACCCATAAACATCTACTTTACAAATCAACAACCGTCCCTACTGTCTTCCCCGTTCCTCCCATAAACCAAATTCGTCTTCTCTCCCTCCTAACCAATCAAATTTGCCATTTCCAACTCTCATCAAAATTTGCCAACTCCAACTCAACACCATAATTTGCCATCACCAATTCATCATCAGTCCCTCCTAGGGAGGGAGAGATGGAATCACCCCAATGTCTCATCCACGTCGTGATGAGTCTCACAAATCCAACAGCAATTCTCCTTTCCTGCACACAGAACAAAGAAAACACAGGTGTGGAGTCATCATCACCACAGGTAAGTGGCTGCGTATGGTGCGACAGGTTCATCAATCCTAACTATTTCCTAAATGACTTTAACAACTTTACATTACCCGGGGTCTTTCTCCTGCCAAACCATTGGCCCTCTTACACTATGGGTTCTAAAAACCAATTCCCATTGCCCAAACTGTGGTGCTTTTCAATTTGGGGTCTCACTCCCCCGATTCATCTCCCGGTGCCCTCGCACAATTTCTGGGCCGCGACGTGTAGCTCTCCCAGCAGGTCTACCCACCTGCACACCTCCACCACTGCAGTTGCCTCCGAGCTTACCTGCTCCTCGCCCTAACCTATCTAACTGGGGAAGGCCCTCTGGCGCTCTCCCCACTCGGTGCCCTCTCTGGCACTGGGCTACCCGGGTCCGTCCTCCGGATCCTCGGGCCCCACTGACACTAACGGCTCCCAGAGCCCACCTGCGGCCTCACCTGGCCGACATCCTCACAGTGGTGGAGTGCCCAACCAACTACACACACTAACAGGCTACACGCCCAGCCATTTCCACAACACTAATGCACCCATCCACAATACCATTCTGCAACCGCACCACAAATGCCAATATCCAACCACAATTTACCTATACCCTCTACCTAACACTTACACTACCCGCCCCGGGTATCCGTGATGGGGTCCACTCTTCCCCCATTCACACCTTCGCACCATGCACACCACTCCGTACCACTTACTCCAACTCTCTCCACACCACTCATTCTCTGCTCCATATATTCCACACACCTGCACTTGCACACCTGTGCTCTCACACCTGGTGCCACCTGCACCCTTCTCTCCCCAAGCGCATTCGCGCTGATCCACAACACTCACTGCTCCACACACCTGTCCAGTTCTCACACAGCATCATCTCATCTAACTACTCCCCTCTGAAACTTGCGCTTCCCAGTCGTCCCTTTAAACTATTGCGCTCCCTCGTCATTATAATCCACACTAATCTACCTGCGTCCCCACTACAGGTATCAGTCACTAACTAATCTTAACGTTACCTACTGTCATCTTCGCTAGATCCCTATCAATATCCTAACCCACCCGGGCTAGTTTTCACTGCCATACACTCCCTAATCTATAGCTCCTTTGCCCCCACTTTTGTGAGGGATGACAGAGTTGCCATCCCACCACATCGGGCATCTCCCACTACCAATTTTGCACATCAAATTTCAACAAATCAAAAATTTGCCAATCACTACCCATCATCTGCCAATCATTACTGCCAATCCTTTGCCAATCATCAAATTTTGTTTTTTTTCTTCTAATTTTGGGTCCAAAACACTATCCTCATCACACAGTCTACTCACTAATGCCTCTCGGTGCGCCAATTCCTGTCCAAAGCCCGGCTTCGTAAAGCCAAGCCATGAATGCGGGTTGTTTGGTGCCAGCAGCTGGATACGTCCCGCATTCGGTGCAGGGAAGGAGGTTTACCCGGGCCGAGATCCCACGCACCACCTCGGCGTGGAGCCATCCAATGTCCCGATCTCGACCTGCCGGCACGTCTCAATAGAAAGTGGTCGCCATGACGACCCTTCCTATTGGGCTGCCCGCTCCGCCTAGTGGAGCCCGGACGCGGCCGTTCCACGCGAGGCCCAGCGTGGATCGCGCACGGCGGTCCTTTCGAACCCGCCGTGGCTCGGATCCCCGCTGGTTCTCGCGGCACGCGAAGCCCGGCACGCACCGAGGGCCCGCTTCGGCTAAAAGTCGACCTAACCGCTGCTCCGTTTAACGTCGATGCCTCCCCTGCATGCTTATAAGCATACGCTACCCCTTTCGTGCTCATACATCCAGCCGTTTCCATGCTCCTCGTCGTACCTTCTCTAACACACCCAGGTACACTCATTCCACTCCCAGCCTTGGTCACACACCTGACCACCGAACACCTTGGCACACATTCGCCGCTCGCACACCTCACCAACACACCTCTTCGCGCCCCCTCCTCGGTCACCTCCTCTGTGACAATCACAGGTGTGCTCTCACTCGCACACCCAACCACGTGCCTCACTACCAATTCCAGCGTGCATTCCCACTCACGCTCTACCATTCCAGGTGTGCATCCTTCCATCCCAGGTGTACATCCTCGCTCACCTGTCACAACTAACTCACGCTCCATGTCACTCTCACTACTTTCACCCTTACTCTTGACAGCGCACTCTTTCCCCATGCACCTGTCCGTCACACACCTTTCTCGCGCACACTCTTGCGCACACTCTCCCGTCACACCCTCTGTAACACTCACCACAGGCGTGCATTCTTCCTTGCCTTTGACAGCGCACTCTTTCCCCATGCACCTGTCCGTCACACACCTTTCTCGCGCACACTCTTGCGCACACTCTCCCATCACACCCTCTGTAACACTTACCACACCGCGCTTCCATGTGCTCCCTCGCACATGCACTACGACCGACTCACTCTCGCCAGCACCCTCACTCCTTGGCACGCACTTTTTCCTCACACACCCCAGAGTCGGACTTTCTCGCACACCTCCTTTTTTGCACACCAGACCTGTCGCACACTTCACCAACGGCCTCTCACGAACACCCGGGTCCATCTCGACCCCCAAGCTTCTTAAATCACCTGGCGCATCATACGCACGACCATATTGGTCACCACTTACACCGGGTCCTCTTCCTCTTCGCTTTTCCTCCATCACCTGCGAATCCCTCATCCGGTTAATGAGCACATCATCACGATCCAAACACAGACTTTGGACCAATTCTTTTATCTCCTCTTTTATCTCTTTCTTATCCCCTCTCCGTCGCTTCTTAATTTCGCTCACCCCTTCTTCCACTTCTTCTAATTTCTGCTTCACCTCTTTTATGTCCCGGTACGTCTCCTCAAGCTCGTCCTCTAAGGCTACCTTGACCGTTTCCATGTGCGTCCTCACCTGCCGGTCCTTCGTTTCCATTACCTCTATCACCTCGTCCAACCTCGTTGTCAGTCCCTCACGTACCATCTGACATTGCCTCTTTGTCGCTATCAAGTCGTTTTTTATGTCGTTTTGTGTCGCTTTTAACCCTCCTAATACCGCAGTGTTCCTTTGACCTTCTCCGTTAGTCCTTTTTGTCCCTCCGTCAGCTGTTCCACCTCCTGCGTCAGGTCCTCTATGCCCCCTTGCAATTTTACAGTCCCCTTTCTCACCTCCTTCTCCATGTGCTCCTTACAGTGCCTCACCTCCTCGCGCACTCCTCCGACCTCCTCACTCACACCTCTTCTGATCTCTTCTCCCATCACTTGCATCTCCTGCCCAGATGCCACCCTCATCTGCTCCATTTCCTCCCTGTGAGCATCCAGTTTGGTTTCTACCCCCATTCTGACCCCCTCTATCTGCTGCCCCATTTGGTTAACTTCCCTTTCCGCTTGGTCCCTCATGTCCCTCAATTTGCCTTCCATACTGTTTTCTAACCCCTCTAACCCCTTTTGCATCCCTTCCATTTGATTCTCTTGAGCGGCCATTCTGTTTTCTACCCCCATTAACCCCTCCTGTATTTCCCCTAATCTATTGTCTAATCCCTCACATTTGTTTCCTAATCCCTCTATTCTACTCCCTAACCCTCCGATCTGGGCCCCCATGTCCTCCCTCAATTTCTCGCTATTGGACCCCATCCTTTGTTCTAACCGTTGGCTATTGGCCCCCATGTCGCCCCCCAATTCGTCCCTCATTGCCCCCATACTGTTTTTCAAACCTCCAATTTGGTCTCCCATTTGTCCCATAAGGGCCCCCATCATTCTGTTTTCCATTTCTTCATTATTCTTGTCCATAAGGGCCTTCATTTGTATAAAAAAAAGGTTCAAATCTACCAGCGGCGCTACTACGGTCGCGGGCGTGGACGCCGTGGCCATGTGCGAGGCGCCATTTTGCGCGCCCGTAACCTCGTGCGCGACGACGCTATTTTGCGACCCTGCCACCCTCACTGCTTCGCTCTCCTCATGTCCCTCATTTTGGTCCTGGATCGACCCTGCCTCACTCTCCTCTACCGGAACCCAGCCGTCTTGGTCTGCCATAGCGCGACTTTCAAAATTCGGGTTTTTATTTTTTTTGTAAAACACAATCAAATTTCGCCGTTATAATTTCGAGCGCGTGAAACGCGCTCCGGGACCGATCTCACTCCTCGACACCAATTGTTACGGACACGACTTTGATGTTATGGTGGGCTGAGCGGAATGGCCGCCGTGTTCGCACAAGTTACCCGATTACACTCGAACGTTGGCCGAATCGCGCTACGCTAGATCAATGAAGGAAAGGACACAACGGCTGGGTTAAATGACACGACACCAGGGGTACAGTTCTCAAGACCTCCGGAGGAGGTTATAATATGGGTTTGCAGAATGTTTAGATTACACGGACAAGAGGTACAGCACAGAAAGGTGGGCACTTAAACACGGTCTTATCTTAGCCCTGACAGACCACAGATAAACGGGACAAGACTGACTCACACAGGGATTGATGGCAAGGAGGGGCAGGTAGTCGAGGGCTCAAGGTGCACCTTGGCTCAGGGGCAGAATCGACCCGGTCCGGTCCAAAGAGGCGGGAGGTATCCAGCGCTTGGAGGTGGCGACTTCTCTCTCCAAGCTGGGGGCGCATCTTACGTCACCTCCGGTAGGTGGCTGCGTATATCCAGCGGGGAGTGACACGCCCTCGGCTCGTTAGCTCCGCCCCAGATGGAATCGGTCCGCCGCTTCTTATTGGGTGCGGGGGGGTTACCGGGCTCCGCCCTTGACGAGGAGCTGACAGTCAGCCCCTGTGTGGTAACCCCATCGGAGCACATGGTCAATGGCAGCTAACCAAGCCGGAGTGAGGACGCGCACTCCCCGCGCCGCTGTTGTTGTTGTTGGTGTTATTGTTTCATGAGATGATGGGAGGATGCGGAGATGAGATTGTGGGGAGGTATTGGGAGGTCGTAAACTTACTACTGGTGCCATACAATCACATTCTGGTGCAACGAAGAGTCAGAATTAATGGAAACGAGTCCTTAACTGACATAGACTAAGAATAACTAGCAAGATGTCCTATAGTTGTCTACGTGAGATGCGGTGAACCTGGGCACGACATTTAATGGGGGAAAAAGGGGAAGGTCGGTTCTACAGAGTGTTGTTTACAGACAATGGGACTAGGGAATGGGGGATTGGGGATAGTTGGGGAGTATTGGGGAAATAGGGGAATATTTACAAGCGGATATGGATGGAGGCCAAATCCCATATCCGCAACAATATCATGAAGAGGAGGCCACACGTGGTGGTTAATATTGAAGGAACTGCGCTCCAACGCGAGTCGAAAGAATTGACGCGACCAAAGACGGAATTCGTCCGAGTTGCTTTATTGAAACAAAACAGCTCAGGTATTCTCCCCAGCCCGTTTTTCGGGCAACAATATATATACACATTTATGTCGGGAAGTTTGCCCGGCAAAAGCTATACCGGGCATGCCCGGGTATCAAGGGCGAGCCTTGGAAAGGCGAGTCTGGACCTGCCCGGGCGTGTTTGGCTGCGGCCTGGCAAGTCGAGGCTGGGCGTGCCCGGGCGCTCTGGGCGAGCACTGGAAAGGCGATAGCGGGCATGCCCGGACGCTCTGGGCGAGCCCTGGAAAGGCGATAGCGGGCATGCCCGGACGCTCTGGGCGTGCCCTGGAAAGGCGATAGCGGGCATGCCCGGACGCTCTGGGCGAGCCCTGGAAAGGCGATAGCGGGCATGCCCGGACGCTCTGGGCGAGCCCTGGAAAGGCGAGAGCGGGCATGCCCGGGAAAGACGAGACCGGGCGTGCCCGGGAACAGTGAGTCCGGGCATGCCCGGGAGAGGCGCGTCTGGCCGTGTTCTGGCCGGTGCAAGGCGATTATGTACATCCAGCGGTAACCGCTACACACGCCCCTCCAGAATCGACCTGCACCGGCAGGGTCAATTTAAGGGGGGTCCGGATGACCCGGCCGAAGCGACCCCTGGAGGGTCGTGGGGAGGGGTCTGACGTGGTGGTGGGTGGTCGAGCGGGGGGAACTGTGGACGGGGGGCGGCCTCGCCGCGGAGGAAGGGCCAACCGTGGTGGTCGGTCGACGTCCATGTGCGCCGGTTTGAGGCGGTCCACAGAAATCCGGTCCGGCCGGCCACCGAAGTCGACGATGAAAGACTTGTCGCCCCATCGCAGGACCCGGAAGGGCCCGTCGTACGGCGGCCGGAGTGGCCCCCGGTGCGCGTCATGACGCACAAAGACGTACTCCGCTGTGCGAAGCGCCGGGGGCACGTAGGACTGGGGGCCACCGTGGCAGGACGTCGGCACGGGGGCAAATCGTCGGGCGGCCTCCTGGAGGTCCGAGCGCTGGCGAGCGGCGGACCAGGGACTGGTAGCGTCAGGCACGAATTCGCCCGGGACGCGGAGTGGCTGGCCGTAGACGAGCTCGGCGGCGGACGCCTGGAGGTCTTCCTTGGGGGCCGTGCGAAGGCCCAAAAGGACGCACGGCAGCCGGTCGGCCCAACCGTCGTCCTGAAGGCCGGCCATGAGTGCGGCCTTCATGGAGCGGTGAAACCGCTCGCACAACCCATTGGCTTGGGGGTGGTAGGCCGTGGTGCGGTGCAGCGTGACCCCCAACGAACGGGCGACCGCGCCCCAAAGCTCAGACGTGAACTGTGGGCCGCGGTCGGACGAGATGTCCGCTGGTGCGCCGAAGCGCGCGACCCAGGTGGCGATGAACGCCTGCGCCACGTCGGCGGTGGTGGTGGAGGTGAGGGGCACGGCCTCCGGCCACCTGGTGGTCCTGTCCACCATGGTGAGCAGGTGGGTGAACCCCCGCGAGGGGGGCAGGGGACCCACCAGGTCCACGTGGACGTGGTCGAAACGCCGTTCAGGCACGGCAAAAGGTGCCAGCGGGGCCTGGGTGTGGCGGTGGACCTTGGCTCGCTGGCAGGCCGTGCAGGCGTTGGCCCAGTCGCGGATGTTTCGTCGAAGGCCGTGCCAGACGAAACGCGCCGACACCAGCTTCTGAGAAGCTTTCCGGCCCGGGTGAGAAAGGCCGTGGATGGAGGCGAAGATGCGGCGCTGCCAGGAAACGGGCACGATGGGGCGAGGCTGGCCCTGGGAGACGTCGCAGAGCAGGACGGTGCCCGCGAAGGGGATGTCGGCCAGGCGGAGGCCCGTGTCCGCCACGCGGAGTGCCTGCACAGAGGCGTCGGTGGTCTGGTCGGCCGCCATGAGCGTGAAGTCCACGCCGAGGTGGACCGCATTCGCGCTGGCCCGCGAAAGGCAGTCGGCCACGGCGTTGTCTTTGCCGGCGATGTGCTGGATGTCCGTGGTGAACTCCGACACGGCGGAGAGGTGGCGCTGCTGGCGGGCCGACCACGGCTCCGTGACCTTAGCCATTGCGTAGACCAACGGCTTGTGGTCGACGAAAGCCGTGAACGGGCGGCCCTCCAGGAGGTGTCGGAAATGGCGAACGGCCAGGAATAGCCCGAGCAGCTCGCGGTCGAACGTGCTGTAGTTTAACTCGTTCGGCCGGAGTTGCCGGCTGAAAAAAGCGAGTGGCTGCCAAACCCCGTCCACCCATTGCTCATGGACGGCGCCCACCGCGTAGTTGGAGGCGTCCGTAGTGAGGGCGATGGGCGCGTTGAGCACCGGGTGAGCCAGCAGCGTTGCGTCGGCGAGGGCCCGTTTGGCACTGGCGAAGGCCGCGTCCATGGCCGCGGACCAAACAATGTCATGCTTGGCCGGCTTGCCCCGGAGGGCCTCGTAAAGGGGCCGCATGAGCTGAGCAGCGCGGGGCACGAATCGGTGATAAAAATTCACCATGCCGAGGAACTCTTGGAGGGCCTTGATGGAACGGGGATGCGGGAACGTGGTGATGGCCTCGACCTTGGTCGGCAGCGGCACGGCCCCGGTCTTGGTGATGCGGTGGCCCAAAAAGTCAACGGTCGTCGCGCCGAAGTGGCATTTGACCCGGTTGACAATTAAGCCGTGCTCGCTGAGGCGACCGAACAGTGTTCGGAGGTGGAGGAGGTGCTCGGCACGGGACGTGCTGGCGACGAGGATGTCGTCCAGATAGACGAAAAGAAACGGCAGGTCGCGCAGCATGCCGTCCATCAAGCGCTGGAACGCCTGGGCCGCGTTCTTGAGGCCAAACGGCATCCGCAAAAATTCGAACAGGCCGAACGGCATGATGACGGCCGTCTTCGGGACGTCGGCCGCCCGGACAGGTACCTGGTGGTAGCCCCGTATCAGGTCAATTTTCGAAAAGATGACCCGTCCCGCCAAACGGGCGGAAAAGTCCTGAATATGCGGGATCGGGTACCTGTCGGGGGTGGTAGCGTCATTGAGACGGCGGTAGTCGCCACACGGGCGCCATCCACCCCCCGGCTTTGGCACGATGTGCAGTGGCGAGGCCCACGCGCTATCGGAGCGCCGCACGATGCCGAGGTGCTCCAACGCGTCGAATTCGGCTTTTGCCACGGCGAGCTTGGCTGGGTCGAGGCGGCGGGCCCTGGCGTAGACCGGCGGGCCCGTAGTGGGTATGTGGTGCTCGATCCCGTGCCGCACCGCGACGGCCGAAAACGTCGGCCGCGTGAGGGCCGGGAATTCCACGAGCAGGCGAGCGAACTCGTTCGTTGCCGGGAGGGCGCACGCCAGTTCGTTCGGCGCGGAGCTGCTCATTGTGCACGCCAGGGAGCTGAAGGTCTCGGCGTGGACAAGGCGACGTCGTTTGACGTCGACCAGCAGCCCGTGCGCGCAGAGGAAGTCGGCGCCCAGCAAAGCCACGGGGACGCTGGCGGTAACAAAAGTCCATTGAAAGCGCTGGCTGCCGAAGCAGAGGGTGACGACGCGTGGGCCGAAAGTGCGTATGGCCGAGCCATTAGCAGCGACCAAAGAGGGGCCGCAAACTGCGTCCAGCCTGTCCTGCTCGGAGGCAGGTATGACGCTCAGTTGGGCGCCGGTGTCGCACAGGAAACGCCGTCCAGACGCTTTGTCCCGAATAAACAGCAAGTTGCCCGAGTGGCCGGCGCTCATGGCTGGGAATGAACGCCGGCCCGGCCGTTTCCCGACCTGCCGAAAGTGCACGGGGGCCGGCACGTCCGATCCTTGTGTCCGAACCTGGCGTGGTAATAACACCACGCCCGGTCAGGTGGAGGCCCCGGCCGTCGTGTCGGAAGCGGGCGGTGCGGCGTGGCGGCCGCCAGTTGCACCGGCAGTTCGGCCTCCAACCGCGCAGGGCGCTCGGGCGTCGTGGGCGTCGCCTCGGACGGCGGCGGGCTCCAGGTAACCGCGCCGATGTGCTGGCCCGCCGAGGAGATCTTATCGGCTTCCCTGGCGAGGGCGCGGGAATCCGTGATCAACGTGCCAGCCAGGGCGAGGCGTACCGGGTTAGGCAGCTGACGGAGGAACAGCTCCCGGAACAGGAATGCCAGAGAGTGCTCGCCGAGCAACGAGAGCATATAGTCCATGCGCTCGGACGGGCGCGTGTCGCCGAGCTCGGGCAGGTCAAGCAGGCGCCGTGCGCGTGCTGCCGGTGAGAGGGCGAAAGCGCCGAGGAGGAGCGTCTTCAGCGCGTCGTATTTGTCAGCAGCCGGCGGGTGCTGGAGGAGGCTCAAGGCGCGGGCCGCGGTGGCGGAACCGAGCGCCGCCACAACATGGTGGAAGCGGGTGTCGTCTGCGGTGATGCCTCGCAGGGCGAACTGGGAGTCCGCCTGGGCGAACCAAACAGCCGCGTGAGTCTCCCAGAAGGTAGGCAGTTTAAGCGTCACTGCCGTATCCATGTCGGTAGGTCACCAATGAAGGAACTGCGCTCCAACGCGAGTCGAAAGAATTGACGCGACCAAAGACGGAATTCGTCCGAGTTGCTTTATTGAAACAAAACAGCTCAGGTATTCTCCCCAGCCCGTTTTTCGGGCAACAATATATATACACATTTATGTCGGGAAGTTTGCCCGGCAAAAGCTATACCGGGCATGCCCGGGTATCAAGGGCGAGCCTTGGAAAGGCGAGTCTGGACCTGCCCGGGCGTGTTTGGCTGCGGCCTGGCAAGTCGAGGCTGGGCGTGCCCGGGCGCTCTGGGCGAGCACTGGAAAGGCGATAGCGGGCATGCCCGGACGCTCTGGGCGAGCCCTGGAAAGGCGATAGCGGGCATGCCCGGACGCTCTGGGCGAGCCCTGGAAAGGCGAGAGCGGGCATGCCCGGGAAAGACGAGACCGGGCGTGCCCGGGAGGTTCGGGCGTGCCCGGGAACAGTGAGTCCGGGCATGCCCGGGAGAGGCGCGTCTGGCCGTGTTCTGGCCGGTGCAAGGCGATTATGTACATCCAGCGGTAACCGCTACAATATCACGTTTTAAATAAAAATGTTTCGTTTCACATTTTACTTACAGTAATCACAACTGTTTTACTGCACTTGGTGGGATCAACAAGTCAGTGACCTGACGTCTGTGAGGATACGACGGACTTATTGATCACGAGGCAAGTTTTCGGATCCGACTAAAAACCACATCCCTCCAAAAAATTTAAGATGCCATTTAAAAATCGTGATGTAACTTACAATACTTACCAAATGCCGTGAATAGTCGTGAATGGTCGTGCACGAAGACCCCAACCACGATGCCAAGCCCGTGGCGGACCTCCGCACGCTTCGACCCCTTTGCTCTTGTGGTGCACGATCGTGCCATGACGTCATGGGTGTCGGACGGGCCAGGCTGACCCCGCAGCTGCCCAACCATGAGGTTGTGGCGGACACAAAAGCCCACTGGCGTGGTGACATCATTCCACGCACCAAGTGGGCGGTGGCCACGCCCGAGGGGTAGGCGTGGCGTCATGATATACACCGGGCGACCAGCCCGGAGGAGTGTTACAGTGTAGTCTTACAATATAGACGTTTATATGTTACCGCTTGTCCGCTTCCTCCTTGCTCACAAGCAGCGCGCGTAACGCCGCGCTTTACTGGTGACCCCGATGTGATCTCATCCGACCGCGGCCCCCAGTTCACCTCGGAGCTCTGGGGGGCGGTTGCGCAGGGGCTCGGGGTCCGGCTGCACCGAACCACGGCCTACCACCCCCAGGCTAACGGCCTGTGTGAGCGATTTCACCGCTCATTGAAGGCCGCGCTCCGGGCCACCCTCCGCGACGGCGGCTGGGTCGACAGGCTCCCCTGGGTCCTGCTGGGCCTCCGGACGGCGCCCAAGGAGGACCTGCGTGCATCCGCGGCGGAGTTGGTCTTCGGGCAACCGCTGCGGGTGCCGGGCGAGTTCCTCCCCGACTCCACGGCACCATGGTCCGCGGCACAGCAGCGCTCCGCTCTGCAAGAGACCGCCCAGAGGTTCGCCCCGGTGCCAACGGCATGCCACGGGCACCCACCGACGCACGTCGCCCCGGAGCTTCGCACGGCGGAGTACGTCTTCGTCCGCCACGATGCCCATCGGACACCACTGCGGCCCCCGTACGACCGGCCTTTCCGCGTGCTGGAGACCGGGGCGAAGCACTTCACCCTGGACATCGGCGGTACTCCTGACCGCGTTTCGGTAGACCGCCTCAAGCCGGCCCACCTCGATGTGGACCATCCACCGCCAGTGGCCCGACCCCCACGTCGGGGCCGCCCTCCTGCGGGCAGACCCCCGGCACCGCCCAGCCCCGCCGCCACGGCGCCCCCCGGTCCTGCACCCATCCCAGGGGCAGCCAGGGGCATCCCACCTGGTATCCCTGCACCCCGGACGCCGCCGATCGCCAGGGGGCGCTTCGGCCGGGTCATTCGACTGCCCCACAAACTGGCCCTCCAGGTGCGCGGGAATTCTGGGGGGGGCGCGTGTGGCGGACACAAAAGCCCACTGGCGTGGTGACATCATTCCACGCACCAAGTGGGCGGTGGCCACGCCCGAGGGGTAGGCGTGGCCTCATGATATACACCGGGCGACCAGCCCGGAGGAGTGTTACAGTGTAGTCTTACAATAAAGACGTTTATATGTTACCGCTTGTCCGCTTCCTCCTTGCTCACAAGCAGCGCGCGTAACGCCGCGCTTTAAGGTCACTGTTTGCACAGGGAGCGCCGCCAGGGTCTCACCGAATCGCTTCCTTTGAAGCCATTAATAGATCATTCCAGAAATTCTGCGAGCGAAACGTCCCTGCTCTGGGCGGCTGTTTGCAGGTGTCACTTCTTGCAGACGCGTTTCATTCATTCACTCATTCATTCATTCATTAAGCCTGGTGTTGGCTCAACGGTTCAGGTGGCTGGATTAGGATACCTGTCTAACCGTAAAATAAGACCAGGTGGGTTGACTCAGCTTGTCATCCTTCTGCATTTCGGATTATCAACGACTGTACTCCAAAGAGAAACAAGACTGACCGATAGTCTAACAACGGCGTACTCGGGCTTAGATCCAGATCCGCAGTGACCAGATCCAGGTGACCAGGCTTGGATCATGTGACCAGATCCGCAGCTCTGATTGGTGGACGTTTGTGAGGAACATCCATCCATACACACATACACCGGACGGACAGACAAACGCTGTTCCAGACGGCATTGCTCTGCACGCTCCGCCGTAAAAATATGGCGGCCGAACCACGTGACCGATGACGTCTTCATTTACTTTTCTCAATCAATTTATCCCGAGTTCACACTCAAGAAATTTCATACTGATCATATTAAGTGTTCTACTTGTCGATTTATGAAGTCATAATAAAGGCACTTATCACATCAGCATTAACATATGTTATCCCCCATGGGGAGTACTTTACAAGGAGCCACCTTATCAATTTTTTCCCTGGAGCGGTTTCTGAGATATGGAGGTGCAAGGATTTTCGGTTTTTCAAAGATGGCGCCAGTACCATGTGACCTATAACATCATAATTATCATTAAAAATTATACAGGAGGAGGCGCTCCTGTGAAAATTTTGTGTCACTCGGACCAACGGTTGCAGAGAAAGTGAATTTTAAAGGGGTTAAACCCGCAAAATGCCAGCAAAAGGTACATACATACATACATACATACATACATACAAACATACATACATACATATTGTTACGTTTATGGGGGTAGGCAATGAAATACCTTAGCCCAGGTAGAATGTATGGGGTATTTTGCTCCGAATATCACGAAGAAGAAGAAACCTTCCTGTAACGAAGTAGGGCGGGATGTCGCGTAAGTGTATATTTGTCTCCATGCGAGGGGTGGAGCTATGCTAATTAGTGAGGGTATAAAGGTAACATTCCCTGTGTGTAGGCACCTCTGTTTTTTTTTCCTTCGTTCCTTATGACACACACACTACAGCCATGCGATCAGGACCTGAAATAAATAACGCAGTCGCCGACCGGATCCGGACACCACTACTTACACCACCAGCCATGCATTCAGCACCTACATTAAACCACATAACCGCCGACCAGATCCGAACACTACCACTGACGCCAACCAGCCAAGCCATCTCAAGAGGCGTCAAGAAGGGCCGTGAGGCCACGCCCCAGAGAACGATTGATGGCCATAGACTGATGCAATGGCGCTCTTTGATTGGAGTGCGGGTGACGTCAGAGAGAACATTCTTGCTCCAGGAGTAAAAAAAAAAAAAAAAAGGCAAAGTGACCGCCATCTTTCTTTCTCTTTTTCTGTCCTGGGCTAGTCACAGGCGGTTGCAGTTTCTGCTCTCTTTGGTTCGGGGTTACAGAACGAGCAGTCGCACGGCTTTGACGCTCTCTTGGTCCTGGCTTTGATCCCGTCACGGTCGCAGTTATACTCTCTCTTGTTCTGGTCGCATTTTTGCTCTCCCTGTTCAGGGCTGCGGGAAAGGCGGACGCAACTCTCTCTCTCTCTCTCTCTCTCTCTCTCTCTCTCTCTCTCTTGGTGTTGACTCGTGGCGGTTGCACTTGGTGACGTGTGTGCCTGAGAGGAACATCAGGGCTCAGTGCAGCTGAGCAGGAAGGCCGAGGAGAAAGCGCGGGCCTGTTTGCTTCGCGTTGGCGGCTGGCGGGGAACGCGACTTCGTGCCAACAAGTGGTTTCCCGCGCAGAGAATCGGGGACCCGCTCAACGACCGACAGGGTTCCAGGGCCGCTTGAGGAGACCAGAGCTGAGTCCAAGCAAACACTACACACCACATTTTATTACTTTCGTTTATTTCTCCCTGTGTCTGTATTTGTGTCCGCTGGGAGTGTCCCCTGGTTAGGAATTTAGTGTCATTGTTTTTTTGTATTGCATTAATTTTATTAAATCATTATTTGTTACATTTTCAATTCCTGTGTCTTGTACGTTTATTTGTTTGTGGTTCGGAAAACCATTGTCGCGTCCAGCCGTACAGGTAAGGACCTCGCTGCCCTCCACTACCCCCGCGCATGTCACTACCGCCATAGTTGAGTATACGCCTCGGAGTTAAAGCTCGGTCAGCCATCCGTCACCCTGCGGTGTTCACTACAGGGGAGACACACGACACTATACATGCACAAATACACACATATATATGTACATGCATACATACTGCTACGGGGTCCTCCACAATGTCCTGGTCTCGGTAACCTCCGAACCCCGAGAGGAACCCCGGCAGAAAAATATGTTACCCTGTGCTGAAATCAATAGTGAAACCACACCAATGATTATAAATGAACAACTTGTATTATAAATCACACACAGGTATAACGGTACAACAATTGGCCATTAAGAGTGCACTCTATATATCTCTTATATAAGTCAAATAACTCACTGCTCCCAACGAGTGAAAAGGACACTCCTCAATGTCTCTATGACATTTCCCAAGGTGAATGGGATTCGCTCCAGCGGTCGATGGAACGAAATCCGGTCGAAGCCGGAATCTCGCTCTCCAGTCGATATCCAAAGCGGGTACAGTGGGCAAGGGTGCTCTTCCCGCCAAACTGTACAATGGCGCCCTCCAGAGGCAACGTAATTGGAGACGAAGCGGTCGCACACACCCATCCCCGACAGATGGTAGGATGTTGGGGTGAAGATGACACGAAGCAAACCTTCACAGGTGTCCGAAGCACGGGGTTAAAGATGGCCGACGGCTCTAGCTTGAGCCGATGCGATGAGACGAGGATTCGTCCGAATCTCAGTGTCCTAAATCTGTCTACGCAGATTTCTCCGCTCCAGCAAATATTCTTATCGCCGGATGCCCCTTCCAGGAACTCAAAATCCCCTCGCGGCTGTCGGTAAACCTTGCTCGTTACGGAGCGCTGACGTCACGCGTCCTCTCCGACTTTTTCACGCTGCTTCTTCCTCTTCACCTCATTGTCTTCTGTTCGGTTTCCTGTATCATTTTAAGTTAACCTTTTAAACTTTTAATTACTGTTCATAAACAATAAACCTTGGGAAGACAATAATAGTACATAGAATCCGAAATCTTTCAAGTGGAGGAAAACCACAATAACGGAAGTTACGAATCCGTAACAATACATACATGCACAAATACGCACATAAATACACAAATACATGCATACACAAATACATACATACATACATACACACATGCATACACAAATACACACTTACATACACGCACACATACATACATACACACATAAATACATGCATACATACATACATATGAACAGACAAACGCTGTTCCAGAGGGCATTGCCATAAGGGTTATGCCATGACAATTTCCATGATGGGTCTGAACGTGATGTAACAGTTCTCCACCTTTACTTATGAAAGCTGCTTATTTCAGGGAAATTGGCCAAAGTACTTCCTCCTTGAATCATTTGCTTGACGAAAGTTATTCACTAATGCGAATATGTCAATCTTGTCTGTGCGATCCTTCATGGCATGGCAGATCAGATCATTGTGAACTCCGCCATTGAAGGTCGACGGAGGTTGTTTTCAGCAATGTCTGTCTGTCTGTTTGTACGTCAATCGCCTACAGGTCATATTTTTACTCCAATCTTCACGAAACTTCAGCACCTGGTAGAGGTAGTCACAAGCTGGAAACCTATTGTTTAGGTCAATAGGTCAAAGGTCAAAGGTCAAGGTCGCATACATCATCAATTTTCAACCAATTCGCTTCATATCTATGTAGATACTGAATATAAAACTGAAATACACTGGTGGACGGTGAACCCTCGTCGAGGTGAAGTCTTGGTCGACCCCTGTGAGTATGTGTACTAATTACGTACTGTTTGAATGTGAGTTGGACCGTGACTATGTCTATTAATTACCTATATTAATTACGGACTATTGGACCATACCTTTTGGCCATGTAGACCCCTAGAGCCCTTGCACCTTTTAAACACCTTTGACCCCTTAGACCTTTCAGATATTTTAGACCATGTTCAATCTTTTATACCCTTTGGACATTTTAAGATCATTTATACCCATTAAATGTTCACACCCTTAAACCTTAACCGTTTGGACCCCTTAAACCTTTAAGACCTTGAAGACCCCTAAGACACACTAGACCCTTTATACCATGTATCACCTCAAGACCCCTTAAAACTGCGAAGACCCAACCCTATAGACCCCAAAGACCCTTAAGGCACCAAGACCCTTTAGAACCCTAAGACACTTTTAGACCCATAAGGCCCTCTAAATGCCAAAGACCAGTAAGATCTTAAGACCTGAAAATTGTGAAGACCATTCAGAACTTTTATAACCCTAAGACCCCCAAGACCTTTTTGGACTCTAGGACCTTGTAGACCCTATAGATCCCATAAGAATCCTGAATCCCCAAAGACCCCATAGATCCTGTTAGACCTTCTGTCTGAGGACCTTCTGCACTTTACAACGCGATGTTTTTCTTCCTATTTAAAAGGCTCTTTTCAATTTCCTCTTCAACTCATTCCACTTCAAAAAAAAATTCAAGCTCTTAGAATTCTTCCTCCATACAAGCTCTAAACTCACTTTCATTCCACCCCTCCTCTATCGTTCTTAAACAGATCTCTAACTTGAAAATCACAATAAACCCAATTTGTTATAAATGTTCGTCTTTCATTAATCATCCACTTTCTAAACTCCCCCCTTGCTCCTCCCCTCCAAAGCTCCCACCTTGCCCCTCGATTCCTAAACTCCCCTCCCCCTCACCTTCAAATCTCCCCCCCCTACCATCCCTCTCCAATTCTACCCCCTCACCCCTCCTCCTCAAAGCTGCCAACTCCCCACTTTGTCTCCCTTCTATCTCATACCTCCCCCTCCGCCAACCTTCTACTTTCCTCTACCCCCCTCAAACAACCCCTCACTGTTCCTCATCCCATCACCATCAAAGCTTTCCTCCTCCTTATCCTTCCATTTCTTGGAACTCTTCTGTTATCTCTGACACATTATCAACTGCTCTCCCTACGTCCCCCTCTCATCCTTCATCTGACCCTAACCATCCCCTCCCCTGTCCTGCACACGATGCTCCCCCTCTCTCCTCATTAACGGTATGGACATCAAACATCCAGGACCTTCGCTCAAACCTGATTGACCTCTCCATTCAGGTTGCTTCTGACAATTCAGACTTGATCTGCTTAACAGAAAATTTCCTCCTTCATGATGTCTCTGATTCCTTAATATCTCTCCCAGGTTACTCCCTCCTCCGGTATGATAGACCTGAACCTCGTCCTGGTGGTGGGGTTGCTATCTTCATCAAAAACTCTCTTCCTCACTCTCCTTGCACTGCCCTCTCTCCACCCCACCCCCAGGAGTACCTCTGGCTACGGCTTCCTCTCCGCTCCCACCTTTTGTTCATATGTGTTCTGTACCGTCCTACAAACAGTGATGACTCCATTTA
Organism: Myxine glutinosa; assembly: GCF_964187855.1. Lineage (NCBI taxonomy): Eukaryota > Metazoa > Chordata > Myxini > Myxiniformes > Myxinidae > Myxine > Myxine glutinosa. The sequence continues at coordinate 360,500,060 of NC_136261.1, read as the reverse complement.
CATTTCGCTGTCTGACAACATGGACCAACTTCTATCCACTCATCCCAACTCTCTCTTCCTCATATGTGGCGACTTCAACTGTCATCATGCCAGCTGGCTGGGTGTGGGTTCCTCTCTCACCAGCCATGGCACCTCAGTAAAGGAATTCTGCGACTCGTTGGGACTGACACAATCTGTCAATTTCCCGACCCGGATCTCAGTCAATGGAGTATCTTCTCTTCTAGACTTGTTTATGACAAACTTCCCTGCAAATGTCTGCTGCTCTTCTTCTGCTCCAATCGGTTCTTCTGATCATGTGCTTGTTAAAGTGGACATCTCTCTGGCCATTCTCAGAGAGCCTCCTCAGCGTCGACGAGTCTGGCATTTCAATCAGGCTGACTGGCACGGTCTCCAAGCAATCATCAATCATCTGGACTGGTCTCCCATCTCTACTGCCTCTGACATCAATTCTTCCTGGGAATTCTTCCAAAGCAAACTGCTCTCATGCACAGATTTATCCCATCTCGTCTTCAGTTGTCTTACCCTTCCTCCCGTCCATGGTATACTGAATCTTGTGGTGAGGCCGTTGCCCTGAAACAACTTGCCTTTGCCTCTTGGAAGGCTTCCTCTTGGAAGTCTCCTTCCTCCAAATCCTGGTGGCGTCTGGTCAAATCCGTTTCTGGTGTTTGTTCCCCCTCAATCCCCTCCCTTACCTCAAATGGCTACACAGTTGACACCGCACATGACAAAGCCGAATGCCTCAACTCTGTGTTTGCCTCAAAATCTTGTTGTCCCAAACACATCTCTCTCTGTTCCCACCTTACCCAGTCAAACCCAACTGCTCCTGGACGCTGTATCCTTCTCTCCTGACAAGGTGGAGAAGTTTTTGTCAAACCTCGACTCTGATTCTGCAACTGGAACAGACGGCATCCGCCCACGGGTCCTAAAATCCTGCTCTGCCGCTCTATCTCACCCTCTCTCTGTTCTTTTCACCCTCTATTTTGCTCAAGGTCATCTGCCAGCATCTTGGAAATCAGCAAACATTTCCGCTTTACACAAAAGGTGCAAAAACAGATCCTTGCAACTACAGACCAATCAGCCTGCTCCCAATTAATCAGCAAAGTCATGGAATCCATCATTGCTTCGGATATCAAATCCTTCATCTTCTCCAATGGCTTGATCTCCGATCATCAATTTGGATTCAGACCAGGTCATTCTACTCTGGACATGTTGCTTCTACTGTCTCAACAATGGATGGAGGTCCTCAATGCCAAACAGGAAATCAGAGCTGTCTCCCTTGAAATATCACGTGCCTTCGATACAGTCTGGCACCCAGCTCTGCTCACCAAACTCTCCTCCTATGGTATCCATGGAAATCTCCACGCAGGGCTTGCGGACTTCCTCTCTGGTCGTAGTCAACATGTGGCTCTGAATGGATTTCTCTCATCTCCCTTTCCTGTTCAGGCTGGAGTTTCCCAAGGCAGTGTTCTTGGCACTGTGCTTTTTCTGGTCTTCATCAATGAGCTCTCCGACTCTTTGGAAAATCCTCTCGATCTCTTTGCTGATGACTCCACTCTCTGCCGCTCCATTCCTCATCCCTCAGATCAGCAGTCTGCAGCCTCCTCACTCTCTGCAGACCTGGAGAAAATCAAAGACTGGTCAAACAAGTGGAACATGTCTTTCAATCCTGACAAATCTCACACTCTTACTATGTCTCTTCGAAAAGACCGACTGGAAAACCCTCCCATGTAGTTTCTCAACTATCCTCTCCAAGAAGTTCGGTCGCTCAAGCTTTTGGGTCTCACTATCTGCCATGATCTTTCTTGGGAAAACCACATTTCCAACCTGGCCTCCAAAGCCAGTCGCCGACTGGGCATCCTCCGTCGTGCGAAGTCCTTCCTTGGCACACCTGAACTCCTCACCACATACAAGGCTTTCATCCGCAGCTCAATGGAATACTGTTCCCCCCTCTGGGCTGGTGCTCCTGCCTCACACCTTGCTCGGCTTCACGCTGTTGAGGCCAAAGCTTTCAGAATCATTGGAATCTCCTGCGATGTAGTCAACACCGAGGGCCTTTCACTCACTCACCGCAGGCAGGTTGGTGGTCTTTCTGTCTTCTACCGACTCCTCTCCGGCCTTGCTCCCCCAGCTCTCTCTGTGCTCTGTCCCCCCAATATTCCTTCAGGTCGCACAAGATCTGCCTGCAACCCTCTTATGGTTAAACTGCCAAAGTCTAGGCTCTCTGCTCACCTTCACTCTTTCATTCCCCTTTTCTTCCGCCTCTGGAACAAACTCCCCCACTCCCTTCAATCCCACTCCTCCCTCCAGGTCTTTAAAACAGCTGTACACCACCATCTCTTATCTTCCCCCATCGAAAACCTTGATCTTTTCTACCCCCGGTAATTCACCCCAGAGTCCTTGCAGTGTTCATATGTTTTATTCCTCTCCCACCTCCCCCCAAGTCCTCCCGATGTCCCTGCTCTCAAATGTTGTGTTTGTGTACTTCCCCCTCTTCCCCCTCTCTTTTGTGTCCTTCCCCCTCTCTCCCCATCTTGTCTGCCGCTCCCCTTGTTTTTTGTGTTTTGTGTGTCGGTTTGTCTTTTTGTGTGATTAATGTAAGCTCTTTCACGAGCCTCGATCTTGCATACAAAAAAAAAAAAAAAAAAATGTAAAGCTGTTCTTTGGATGTCTGTAAGCACAAGTATTATATTAAAGTCTGTATTCTATACCTCACCCTACACGTGTTCATTTTCAGGTATCCGATCTGGTAAAACATGGTCCGAACGTACAAACGGGTTGAAGGTTCCAGGCAGTACCGCAACTACACAACTGAGCAACTACATATGGCAGTCCGTGCAGTGGAGCAAGGCACAATGAGCCAAAGAGAGGCACACAAATCATTCAACATTCCAGCGGGAACACTGCACAATAAACTCAAGGGAAAACATACCAAAAAACCCGGACATCCTACAGTATTCACTATTGAAGAGGAGCAGGCTTTTGCCGATCATTTGAAGATTGTCGCTGATTGGGGATTTCCATTTGATTTAAAAGACCTCCGGATGTTGGCACATTCCTATCTGGAAAAACAAGGGAGAATGGTGGCGCAGTTCCACAATAATTTTCCATCATTTGATTGGGCAAATGATTTCATGAAGCGTCACCCCACTCTAGGACACGGGGTTATTAAGCGGCTACCAGACAGTGACGAAAATGATGCTGCCATACCTACAACGGTGTCAGAAGTAGTCGTAGGGATTCTGAAGAATATGCGTGGGGTTGGAGACCAGCAAGATCCCCCCAAAAAGAGAAGGAAGAAAATATCTGTAGAGCCGGGGAAAAGCATAAGTGCAGAGGGCTTACAGGAACCAACCAGCAATGCCATCGATGACATAATCAGTCATGGGTCACAGAGTGATGATGGCAGCATTGATGACGCAGAGACAGAATCAAGCGGAGTAGAAGAAAGCGAGGATCAGATAAGTGATAGCATCGAGTCTGAAGAGGAAGTCCTGCCAGATGACATAGATGACAGATGACATTGGCAACTATTATGTTGTAAAATTCCAAGTGAAAACTTCTGTCAAATTTATGTGGCCAAATTAGTGATAGTCGATGAAGATGAATGCACTATGAAGTTCATGAGGTCATCGAAGAAAGTTGACAATAAATTTGTTTGGCCATCCATACCCGATGAGGGTAATGTTACTGTAAACCAGTTGGTTCGACTGCTGAGTCCCCCAAAAGAGGAAAGAAGGGGTGGACTTACATTCAATGCGAAGGAACTGCAAAACTTTAAAATGCAGTAGGAGGGGAGGGTGGGGACACATACCCCAATGTGATATGACCTCTATACAAAGGGTTATTTTGCACCGTCCATTCCGTCGATTTGTTCTTCACTATTGGAACCGTATTACTGTAATTTCACATGTTTCTTGTGATTGTATTGCCTTGGTAAAGCGCAATACAAGTAATATAATTGTTAACGGAAGTTTTATGATAAAATGGTGTCATATTCCTCATTATGCCGATTTTCAAATTTTTCACAATCCAAAATTGATATCCAGTACCGGTATTATTTTTAAAAAAGTTTTCTGAAATGTTGTTTTTGATTCATTTTATTTTTTTTAAACAATTATAGCGTTCAATGACACCCCAACATAGGGGTTCCTTTGACTATGTATAGCAAATTCACACAGATTCAAAGTAGCCCCATTCGCGGGGTTACTGTGAACACCTAATTTCTTTTAAAAATATATATATTTATATGCACAGCTAAGCAGTTTTGATGCATGCTATCATTAGCTTCATTCAGTCCCCCTATTTGAGTAATGAAAGGAGTGAGATATATTTATTACATTAGCCAGGGTTCTATGGGAAAGGAAAAAATGTTCAAAGTAGCCCCAGTTTACGGTAGTAAATAAATAACCTTCACGTAATACTTTACGTAGTTGGGTACATTGTGCTTTCATTTCGGTAAATTCACTTACATTTGGGTACATTTGGGTAATTCGTCGGACCCGATATTCTATTGGTCTACTGATCCCATTGACCTATTCGTATTCTATTGGACTCTAATTACTGGTTCTAGTTTTCCCCTACTCATCCCATTGACCTATTGGTATTCTATTGGACTCTAATTACTGGTTCTAGTTTTCCCCTACTGATCCCATTGACCTATTGGTATTCTATTGGACTCTAATTACTGGTTCTAGTTTTCCTCTCCTGATCCCATTGACCTATTGGTATTCTATTGGACTCGAATTACTGGTTCTAGTTTTCCTCTACTGATCCCATTGACCTATTGGTATTCTATTGGACTCTAATTACTGGTTCTAGTTTTCCGCTACTGATCCCATTGTCCTATTGGTATTCTATTGGACTCTAATTTCTGGTTCTAGGTTTCCCCTACTGATCCCATTGACCTATTGGACTCTAATTACTGGTTCTAGTTTTCCCCTACTGGTCCCATTGACCTATTGGTATTCTATTGGACTCGAATAACTGGGTCTAGTTTTCCCCTGCTGATCCCATTGACCAATTGGTATTTTATTGGACTCTAATTACTGGTTCTAGTTTTCCCCTACTGGTCCCATTGACCTATTGGTATTCTATTGTACTCTAAATACTGGTTCTAGTTTTCCCCTACTGATCCCATTGACCTATTGGTATTCTATCGGACTCGAATTACTGGTTCTAGTTTTCCCCTACTGATCCCATTGACCTATTGGTATTTTATTGAACTCGAATGACTGGTTCTAGTTTTCCCCTGCTGGTCCCATTGTCCTATTGGTATTCTATTGGATGCGAATTACTGGTTCTAGTTTTTCTCTACTGATCCCATTGAACTATTGGTATTCTATCGGACTCGAATTACTGGTTCTAGTTTTCCCCTACTGATCCCATTGACCTATTGGTATTCTATTGGACGCGAATTACTGGTTCTAGTTTTCCTCTACTGATCCCATTGAACTATTGGTATTCTATTGGACTCTAATTACTGGTTCTAGTTTTCCCCTACTGATCCCATTGTCCTATTGGTATTCTATTGGACTCTAATTACTGGTTCTAGGTTTCCCCTACTGATCCCATTGACCTATTGGTATTATATTGTACTCTAATTACTGGTTCTACTTTTCCCCTACTGGTCCCATTGACCTATTGGTATTCTATTGTACTCTAATTACTGGTTCTAGTTTTCCCCTACTGATCCCATTGACCTATTGGTATTCTATCGGACTCGAATTACTGGTTCTAGTTTTCCCCTACTGATCCCATTGACCTATTGGTATTTTATTGAACTCGAATTACTGGTTCTAGTTTTCCCCTACTGGTCCCATTGACCTATTGGTATTCTATTGTACTCTAATTACTGGTTCTAGTTTTCCCCTACTGGTCCCATTGACCTATTGGTATTCTATTGTACTCTAATTACTGGTTCTAGTTTTCCCCTACTGATCCCATTGACCTATTGGTATTCTATCGGACTCGAATTACTGGTTCTAGTTTTCCCCTACTGATCCCATTGACCTATTCGTATTCTATTGGACTCTAATTACTGGTTCTAGTTTTCCCCTACTCATCCCATTGACCTATTGGTATTCTATTGGACTCTAATTACTGGTTCTAGTTTTCCCCTACTGATCCCATTGACCTATTGGTATTCTATTGGACTCTAATTACTGGTTCTAGTTTTCCTCTCCTGATCCCATTGACCTATTGGTATTCTATTGGACTCGAATTACTGGTTCTAGTTTTCCCCTACTCATCCCATTGACCTATTGGTATTCTATTGGACTCTAATTACTGGTTCTAGTTTTCCCCTACTGATCCCATTGACCTATTGGTATTCTATTGGACGCGAATTACTGGTTCTAGTTTTCCTCTACTGATCCCATTGAACTATTGGTATTCTATTGGACTCTAATTACTGGTTCTAGTTTTCCCCTACTGATCCCATTGTCCTATTGGTATTCTATTGGACTCTAATTACTGGTTCTAGGTTTCCCCTACTGATCCCATTGACCTATTGGTATTATATTGTACTCTAATTACTGGTTCTACTTTTCCCCTACTGGTCCCATTGACCTATTGGTATTCTATTGTACTCTAATTACTGGTTCTAGTTTTCCCCTACTGATCCCATTGACCTATTGGTATTCTATCGGACTCGAATTACTGGTTCTAGTTTTCCCCTACTGATCCCATTGACCTATTGGTATTTTATTGAACTCGAATTACTGGTTCTAGTTTTCCCCTACTGGTCCCATTGACCTATTGGTATTCTATTGTACTCTAATTACTGGTTCTAGTTTTCCCCTACTGGTCCCATTGACCTATTGGTATTCTATTGTACTCTAATTACTGGTTCTAGTTTTCCCCTACTGATCCCATTGACCTATTGGTATTCTATCGGACTCGAATTACTGGTTCTAGTTTTCCCCTACTGATCCCATTGACCTATTCGTATTCTATTGGACTCTAATTACTGGTTCTAGTTTTCCCCTACTCATCCCATTGACCTATTGGTATTCTATTGGACTCTAATTACTGGTTCTAGTTTTCCCCTACTGATCCCATTGACCTATTGGTATTCTATTGGACTCTAATTACTGGTTCTAGTTTTCCTCTCCTGATCCCATTGACCTATTGGTATTCTATTGGACTCGAATTACTGGTTCTAGTTTTCCTCTACTGATCCCATTGACCTATTGGTATTCTATTGGACTCTAATTACTGGTTCTAGTTTTCCGCTACTGATCCCATTGTCCTATTGGTATTCTATTGGACTCTAATTACTGGTTCTAGTTTTCCTCTACTGATCCCATTGACCTATTGGTATTCTATTGGACTCTAATTACTGGTTCTAGGTTTCCCCTACTGATCCCATTGACCTATTGGTATTCTATTGGACTCTAATTACTGGTTCTAGTTTTCCCCTACTGGTCCCATTGACCTATTGGTATTCTATTGTACTCTAATTACTGGTTCTAGTTTTCCCCTACTGATCCCATTGACCTATTGGTATTCTATTGGACTCGAATTACTGGTTCTAGTTTTCCCCTACTGATCCCATTGACCTATTGGTATTTTATTGGACTCGAATAACTGGGTCTAGTTTTCCCCTGCTGATCCCATTGACCAATTGGTATTTTATTGGACTCTAATTACTGGTTCTAGTTTTCCCCTACTGGTCCCATTGACCTATTGGTATTCTATTGTACTCTAAATACTGGTTCTAGTTTTCCCCTACTGATCCCATTGACCTATTGGTATTCTATCGGACTCGAATTACTGGTTCTAGTTTTCCCCTACTGATCCCATTGACCTATTGGTATTTTATTGAACTCGAATTACTGGTTCTAGTTTTCCCCTGCTGATCCCATTGTCCTATTGGTATTCTATTGGATGCGAATTACTGGTTCTAGTTTTTCTCTACTGATCCCATTGAACTATTGGTATTCTATCGGACTCGAATTACTGGTTCTAGTTTTCCCCTACTGATCCCATTGACCTATTGGTATTCTATTGGACGCGAATTACTGGTTCTAGTTTTCCTCTACTGATCCCATTGAACTATTGGTATTCTATTGGACTCTAATTACTGGTTCTAGTTTTCCCCTACTGATCCCATTGTCCTATTGGTATTCTATTGGACTCTAATTACTGGTTCTAGGTTTCCCCTACTGATTCCATTGACCTATTGGTATTATATTGTACTCTAATTACTGGTTCTAGTTTTCCCCTACTGGTCCCATTGACCTATTGGTATTCTATTGTACTCTAATTACTGGTTCTAGTTTTCCCCTACTGATCCCATTGACCTATTGGTATTCTATCGGACTCGAATTACTGGTTCTAGTTTTCCCCTACTGATCCCATTGACCTATTGGTATTTTATTGAACTCCAATTACTGGTTCTAGTTTTCCCCTGCTGATCCCATTGTCCTATTGGTATTCTATTGGACGCAAATTACTGGTTCTAGTTTTTCTCTACTGATCCCATTGAACTATTGGTATTCTATCGGACTCGAATTACTGGTTCTAGTTTTCCCCTACTGATCCCATTGACCTATTGGTATTCTATTGGACGCGAATTACTGGTTCTAGTTTTCCTCTACTGATCCCATTGAACTATTGGTATTCTATTGGACTCTAATTACTGGTTCTAGTTTTCCCCTACTGATCCCATTGTCCTATTGGTATTCTATTGGACTCTAATTACTGGTTCTAGGTTTCCCCTACTGATCCCATTGACCTATTGGTATTATATTGTACTCTAATTACTGGTTCTAGTTTTCCCTACTGGTCCCATTGACCTATTGGTATTCTATTGTACTCTAATTACTGGTTCTAGTTTTCCCCTGATGATCCCATTGACCTATTGGTATTCTATTGGACTCGAATTACTGGTTCTAGTTTTCCCCTACTGATCCCATTGACCTATTGGTATTTTATTGGACTCGAATTACTGGTTCTAGTTTTCCCCTACTGATCCCATTGACCTATTGGTATTCTATTGGACTCTAATTACTGGTTCTAGTTTTCCCCTACTGGTCCCATTGACTTACTGTTTTTTTATTGGTATTTTCTACTGCTCCAGTATTTCACTTTCCTTATTGAAACAAGTAGATCCTGCTGGTCCAATTTCCTTTGGGATTTTTATGGGATTTGGCCTGTTGGTTTTCGATGGGAATTTTCGACCTGGGACGACATTTTATATCTTTTTCTCCTTGTTATTTATTTATTTCTAATTACGCAATTAATCAATAAATCAATCAATGAGTTACACCCCACCCCCCCCCTGCTTACACCCCCGCCCCCCTCCCAATTCCGTCTCCACATGGCGCATGCTGTGCAATGTTATTTATTTATTTGGCATGGTGGTGGTGTTCTTTGATGTAGCTTTACTTCTTTATTTTTCGTTTTCTCCTGTTTATTACCCTCGACTGAGGAGAAAGTGTTGCATTTGAGTCCGTTTGTTTGTTTGTCTGTCTGTTTGTTTGTTCGCACAGAATAAATATGATTTTCTCTGTAACCGTTGGTCCGATTGACAGGAAATTTTCACCATAGGTGCAGCTCCACCTGTAGAATTTTACTTTTTCATACGAGCATAAATACCGTTACGGTTTTGCGTGACCCCGTTCCCTTACCAAGGGGAGATTAAGCCCCTTGTTCTCCTTGGGTCTTCGCAACCGCGAGACTGAGTCGCCACTTCCGGCCAGAAGTGGAACAGGGTTTCCGGACAATTTTCACACGTACCTAAGTACCCACGCCACCGAGGAAGCGGGGATCAAGTCTCACACGAACCACGCGTAATTTGAGTACACCCGAGCGGATTGCGTACCACGTGGTCCGTGCTGTTACCTTGCTATTGGAACACGATCAGAGCGATATAATTCGTACCATGCTAAGTCAATAATGGAAAACACGAGATGGTCGAATCAAAGGAATAACAGGTTTAATTATTATTTACAATGATTGGTAGAAGAAGCAGAGACACAGGGCAGTCTTAAACATGTCTTACTTATCTACCCAGACAATGGGCCCACGCACACTCACAGGGGGATGAAGGAAGAATTGTTCATGCGCTGAACACGCCGGCCTTGGTCGTCCAGGAACAACTCACTCGGTGTGGCCCTCTGGCGGTCGCCGCACGTTTCCCGGTGAAGACAGGCAGGCAGGCGGGAAGGATCCTCGCGGCGCTTATCTCGATAAAGGCAGGCAGGAGGAAGGAAATATTCGCACGTCTCTGGCCCAGCACGGCTGTCTTTCACAGCGCGATTAATACAACTGCGCGTATTCACTCTCGTAACTCAACGGAGGATCTGACTCAAGCTCAACCGAGAACTCAACTTGTAACTCATGCGCGTTTCACCCGAGCTCATAACTTGTAACTCGTCTGCCTCCCTTCTCAGAACTTGTCACAGCGCGTCTCTCCTCATAACTGAGGTGGGGGCTTTGGGCACAGGGTTATATCGCCACGCCCTGGCCCGCATCGAATGTTCCAAGCCCCGCCTTTTGCCGCAGTGGTACGCCACTCCCCTCAAGCCCTGATTGGCAGCTCATGCTTACCGTCACTCCCACTCCTTCTGTCCCACCTTCCTTTGGCCTTGATCGACTCGTTCAGGCCGGCCTCGTGGTATTTCGCGCCAATTCCAAAAGCATCGAGGCAGCATAAGCATCGGAAGGGGACCTAGCTCTCATTATTCTACTCAACGCAAACTAAACACAGGAAAAGGACTACGCTTACATTTACTAAGAAATAACTGATCTTTAAACGAGGCTACGTGTTGTAGTGTCACTAAACTATGAGGGGAAATTAACCTTTTATTGTAAAAACACAAAACCCCAACAATACATACATACATATTATATACATACAAACATGCAGACTTTCCCTATATTATATATAAATGTAGAATATATTCGTGTATGGTGCATATATTTAGAAAGATTGTGCAAAATTGTCCAAAAAAAGAGAAAAGCACCTGTAAATACTGTATTTACAAAAAAACAACAACTAGAAAGGGATACTTATTGGTATTTGGGCGAAAAGTGAAGGACCTCAACAGCCAAGGAATCTGCAAAATATTATTATGAATGGAGTAGAAAGCAAACAGAAGTAGCATCACAAAAGTAGAATAATAAGGGGGGTTCCAGACCACTAACCAAAATGTGTTGACATGGCTGGTAAAACAAACCTAAAATATTAGGTAACTGTACCACCAGAGCCCATGAGTTTTTAGCAGGAAGTTGGGAAATCTTTTATATATATTAATTGTTAACAATTTTATATTTTTTGCTCACTTTTCTTCTTCTGGTAGAAGGAGAAGCTGAGGTTCCAGGTGTTAACCCTTCAGTGGAGCAAAAGAGGAAATGCCAATGCCCAAAATTTGAGCTTTTTCTTGTTTCCCACGGCTCTTAGCATACTTTGATGACCACGCTGTTGTTTCTCTACATTGTTCTATCTGTCCACTAATGCAGAATGATACTCGCCTTCATGATCAAGGCTCATTTTCAATTTATCATCTGGTATAACCTTTTTCCAAATGAGACATCATATGCACCTTGAATTCAGGTTTCTCATAATTGATTTGTTTATTCATACTCTAATTTTGTAAATGCTTATTTTATACAAGAGTCGACGCTCATGGATAAATTGACCAACAAAGGGCAGCAGGTTCATAGAGAGCTTCGGAAGCGAACCTCCATGGCAATTGCATGTATATGTAAATCCATTCAAAATTTCACTGTCATTCCCCATTCCCTTGGGAACAAAATTTCATGTTGTCATTTCAAATGTCCCTTCCATGATCTGCCATCTTGTCCCTTCCATGATCCGCCATCTTGCTCATGTGATCTTGCTTTGGTCTGGCGCGACCGATAAATTATTTTCACCTGGTGATTAAAATCAATAAATTACAATACAGTACTGTACAGAACGGATTTTGAATTCGAAACCGCTCATCATTTACGCCAGCTACACCGACTTCATTTTAGCCAGGTACACCGATTTCAGTTTTCCGTCATCTACACCGGCTTCAGTTTTCCGCCAGCTACACCGACTTCAGTTTTCCGCCAGCTGCACCGACTTCATTTAAGCCAGGTACACCGATTTCAGTTTTCCGTCATCTACACCGACTTAAGTTTTCCGCCAGCTACACCGACTTTATTTATAATTCTAAGCCCAAGATCAAACAACCTAGCCTAGCTAGGCCTAGGCCAGAGATGTTTGCGAGGGCTGCGTACTCGATCGACTGACCATTGTCGACGAAGCTCTCACTCTACGCAATGCGTATTTTCATATTAAACTACTAAAGGGTATTGCGGAAATTGGACATACACAAAAAGGAAAAGAGGAATAACACAAAACGAGTAACAATGGCCTGGAGAACAGAATGGGAATGAATCAATATGTGAGAAGAGTTCTCGGATGTGCATGATCGAGTGCATGAAGCAATGGTGGGCAGCACATTTGAAAGACCAAAGGAAGGAGGATGAGACAACAGACACAGGGAGACAATTCTACAATCCACAGAATAAGGGGAAGAAGTTTTAAGGTTTTCTTCTTTTGAGGAATAGACTGTTATTCTACTCGTTTACAATAAGTTGAACAAGAAAGAGCAATAAGAGATTGCAGACCCTCGCCATGTTGTGTTTGTGTGGTATTTATTAGTTGCTGTGTTTGTCTAGTTTATTGACGACGTATATTTATGCTCAATTAAATGTGGCTGCCAAACCACGTGACTGAAGACGTCATCAATTTAATTATCCTCTACAATTTTTGAATATATCATGCTCAAGAAATTTCATATTGATCAGATTGAGCTTGTCTAATTGTCTAATTATGACTTGTCCAATTGTCTAACTACTTGTTAATTATGATGTCATAATCAAGGCACCGATGACAACATCATGAATATCTGTTGTTCCTCTTGGGGAGTATTTGGTCATGAGACAGGTTTCAATTTTTTCCATGAAGCGGTTTCAGAAATGTCGAGGTGCAAAGTATTTCGATTTTTCCAAGATGGCGCCCAACCACGTGATCTATGACGTCGTGATTATCATTAAAATATTTTACAGGGAGAGGCACTCCTATGGTGAAAATTTATTGGCAATTAGGCCAATAGTTGCTGAGAAAAGCACGCACTCTCTGTGCGGACAAACTGTGACTGAAACTGGACCGGACTGTGAAATCTTTGTTTCTTCCCCACCGCTGCCAAACTATGGAACTCTTTACCTTCTCATGCTTTCCAAACACTTATGATTTTCCCATAGGTATGTATTTCTTTGGTTTGCAGTAGAACAAAACAAAAAAAGCTGAAAAAATGACTAAATCTTAGCTTATTCCACACAGAAATCCTAAAATGACCCGGACAATATTATTGCCACCTTTTAGAAGTTGTTAGAAATAATTAGATTTCAAGCAGGTGATTCTCCTTTACTTTGAAATTGAACTCAGCTGTGGTGAGTTGCAGGTGCCTGCAATATAAAAATCACTCATTCAACCAGTTTGAATAGAGAAAAGGAGTCGTTCTGCTGTTTTGTGTCACTGTGTGTACCGCAATGAGCATGGAGAAAAGAAACAAAACCAGAGAATTGTCTGAGTAGGTCAGACACAACATTGTAGCCAAGCATGGACAATCTCAAGGCTACAAGTCCATCTCCAGAGACTTTGATGTTCCTGTGTCCACCAGACGCAATGTTATCAGGAAGTTCACGGCCCATGGCACTGTAAAGTCTGACTGGAGTTTTCCAAAACACCTGAACAAGCCAAAACCTTTCTGGGAGAATGTCCTGTGGACAGATGAGACCAAATTAGAGCTTTTTGGTAAAGCACATCATCTCTATATTTACAGAAAACAAAAGGAAGCCTTCAAAGAAAAGAACACCTCTTATACAGTCAAGCATGGAGGAGGTTCAGTGATGTTTTGGGGTTGCTGTGCTGCCTCTGGCACTGGGTGCCTTGAATGTGTGCATGGCATCATGAAATCAGGAAATTACCAAGGCATATTGGAGCACAATGTTTAATCCAATGTCAGAAAGCAGGGTCTCCGTTGAAGGTCATGGGTCTTGCAGCAGGACAATGACCCCAAACACACTTTAAAAAGCACCCAGGAATGGTTCAAGACAAAACGCTAGACTGTTCTGAAGTGGGCAGCAGTGAGTCCAGATCTAAATCCCATTGAACACCTGTGGGGAGATCTGAAAACAGCAGTTGGGAGAAGGCACCCATCAAATCTTGGAGAACTGGAGCAGTTTTCATAAGAAGAGTGGGTCAAACTGCCAGTAAAAAGTACAAAAACCTTGAAAAACGAAATAAAACGAAATTTCTCTCATTCAAATGTCTACCAAAATGTAAATATAATTGACTTGGTACATGTCCTACACACCGGTATGTCCTACAAAGTGACGCTTTTATTGTTGAGATCTTTAAAACTTCATGAAATGCAAGAAATCAATGATCATTTGGAACCCAGTGTGTACCCCGATTTAGAATAGGTACACCGTATCCCTGCGTGTCGTAAGAGGCGACTGAGGGTTGGCGTCAGGAAGGGCATCCGGCCATAAAAACATTGCCTCAAACAGGGAACCATGATTGTCATGGGGCCCGCAAGGGTAACCCCCACTCCAGCGGGGAAAATGGCCTTAAAACGATCATTAATTCAATGATCATTTGGAAGAAATTTTAAGTACCAATCCAAGAAAATACACTACAAAAGTAAAGTACCCTCCACCCCAAAAGGACGATAAAGAAGCTGTCATAAGTTTCGGAAGAAGCAGATTTGTGGAATTTTTTTATGAATAAAAACATATCTTGCATTATCAATCATTATTTAAAAAAAAAAAGTAATCATGAAAATGGACAAATAGCATCTATAATTGACATGGATATCAATTCGGAGAATAAAAATAAAATAATCTAACAGCAGATGTGACGGTGCTAATCCATTTCGATACAGACTTCGCTTACAAAAAGAAAAAGAAAAAGTCTAATCCACGAATTAGAAGGGGTGTCTGCATACTTTTGGTCATGTAGTGTATATGTATATATATACACAAAGAATTAAGTTAAGCACCCCCCCCGTTTTTTTACAACCTCGCACATTACAAGTTTGTTGTCGTCAAAACAGTGTAATATACCCATGATATTGCTATATTTTCTGGAGAAGTGATATTATGGTCACATAAAAACATAACAATCATGCCGTTTTCAATATTTTATTCTGAATAATTTAAGGTGAAATTTTTTGGGAATTTTAGGCATATTTTCACCTCAATTTAAGTATGGAGCTATAGGTCCATCACGGACAGTGTGGATGACGTTTATGTTTTCTAACGTACAGTCATTGTTCTGAGAAGACCTCTAGCGATCTTTGCGTCAATAACGTGTGTAGGACCCACGTGATCGGATCACTGACTCAACCAATCACTTTTTTTCACTTTGATCACTCAATTTCATCAATGGATAATTGCTAATGTCATACCAATCATTATTTGATCTCACATACCTTAGAATATATGCCAATGTATACATATACACAAAGAATATATATTAGGGGGTGCTTACCTTAATTCGTTGTGTAGGGGTGCTTAACTTAATTCTTTGTGTATATATACATACATATATACATACATATGTACATACATATGTGTATACGGAAGCCTCTCCTCAGTGAAAGACACATGAAAGCCCACTTGGTGTTTGCAAAAAAAGCACCTAAAGGACTCTCAGACTGTGAGAAACAAGATTCTGTGGTCTGATGAAACCAAGATTGAACTGTTTAGCTTCCATCTGGCCACTCTGCCACAAAGCCCAGATCGGTGGATTGTTGCAGTGATGGTTGTCCTTCTGGAAGTTTCTCCCATCTCCACACAGGATCTCTGGAGCTCAGCCAGAGTGACCATCGGGTTCTTGGTCACCTCTCTTTCCAAGGCCCTTCTCCCCCGATTGCTCAGTTTGGTCCGGGCGGCCAGCTCTAGGAAGAGTCCTGGTTGTTCCAAACTTCTTCCATTTAAGAATTATGGAGGCCACTGTGCTCTTGGGAACCTTCAATGCAGCAGAGATTTTTTTGTCGGCTTCCCCAGATCTGTGCCTCGACACAATCCTGTCTCTGAGCTCTGCAGGCAGTTCCTTCGACCACATGGCTTGGTTTTTGCTCTGATATGCATTGTCACCTGTGAGACCTTATATAGACAGGTGTGTGCCTTTCCAAATCATGTCCAATCAATTGAATTTACCACAGGTGGACTCCAATCAAGGTGTAGAAACATCTCAAAGATGATCAAGAGAAATGGGAGGCACCTGAGCTAAATTTCAAGTGTCATAGCAAAGGGTATGAATACTGAGGGTCAATGTGATGTTTCCGTTTTTATTTTTAATAAATTTGCAAAACTTTCTAAAATTCTGTTTTGTCTTTGTCATTATGGGACATTGAGTGTAGATTGAGGGAAAAAATGAATTTAAACGATTTCAGCATGAGGCTGCAACATAACAAAATGTGAAAAAGTGAAGGGGTCTGAGTACTTTCTGAATGCACTGTACACTCTGCCTGTATTTATTCTAAAATAGATCAGAAAAGTCATTTTCATTTGGGTATTTAAAATTTTTCTGAACTTTTTCAGATTTTCTTGCGCATGAAAAAATCAAATTCTACATTTCTTCTGTGCAAGCAAAAAGTGGAAAAAAGTAGTCCACTGAATTGCAGAGTTTACAACATTAAATTTGAATATCAATGTCCTTAGGTATTCCTGAATTTGATGCGTTTCATATCTATGATTGAGAATATGTCTTTGTAAAAGAGCACATTCTAAATATGGCACCGTACCACGGCAAGAGCGATCGGCGGGGTTCGAGGGGTAATTCGGAGTTTCGGACGAACGCACGTTACCAGGTGAGGTTTTGTAACCGTGGCCGGTTGGGTCATCGTGTGTGGGACCGCAGGGCCCCGCACAGGGATGGACCCCGGCACCTGGGACCACCAACTCCGCCCCCCCCCCCCCGGATCGTCAATGCCGGCCAGATAACACCCGGTACAGGCGGCCAAGCACCCTCATGGATCGCTTTGGCCTTTGAGGCCGAGGCGCGACCAGGTACCTCCACAGGGAGGGGCTCGTAGTTTAGAGGACTGGGGGAGTATTGTACCCCACGTGGGAGAATGGTAGTGTGACCATTCCTCACATGGGGGGGGGGGGGGGGGAATGAGCACTAGTTTAGGGGGATAGCATTGTTAGGCCCATGGAGGGGCCAGCAATGGTTGCTCCATGGGGGCACCGAAGCACTAGCTGAGGGAGGGCTGGGATAATTGTTAGGGATTTAGAGAAACCATAGGGACAAGATTTAAGTAGTGACCATGAACTGTAGTGGGGATGTAGAGAGTTTAGTGGTTGCTAACAAAGGGTGTGCCTAGTTTAAAGGGATGACGAGGGAAGCACGAGTTATCGGGGAAATTAGTTCGATAAATGATGGTGTGTAAGTGTGAATTGTGTTGTGGTGTGCAAATAATTGGTGTGGAATGCATGGTGTGGAATGCATGGTGCAAAGGATTGAATGGGGGGAGTGGAACCCATTCACGGAGGCCCGGTGGGGTAGTTTAAAGGTAGATAGAGGGTGTAGGTAAATTATAATGGATATTGACACCTGTGTTGCTGATGGTAGAATGTAGTGTTTTGTGAGGTGCATGAAGCAGTGAAATGGCTGGGCGTGTGGCTTAATTGGTCATAATAGTTATTGGGGCACTCTGTCACTGGTAGCTCGTCGGCCAGGTAAGGCCGCAGGTAGGCTCAGGGAGCCAGTTAGGTTAGCATGTGAGTGGGGCCCGAGGATCCAGAGGAAGGACCTGGGTTGCCCAATGCCAAGGTGGGCATCAGGGGGTAAGCGCCAGGGAGGGCCTTCCCCAGATAGGTTAGAGTATGGAGCAGGCAAGCTCGGGAGGCGGCTCCAGTGAACGGAGGGGTGCAGGTAGGTAGACCTGCTGGTAGAGCCACACGACCCAGCCCCGAAATTGTGCGAGGGCACAGGAAGAAAATTTGTGGGGTTAGAACCCAAATTCAGAGGTGCACCACAGTGTGGGCAATGGGAATTCGGGTTCTTAGAATCCTTCGGAAACTTGCATAGTTTAAAGAGGCCCACTGGCAGGGTATGACCCCGGGGAGTTTAAATGAGTAATGTTGTTAGTGTCGTTAGGATGTGAGACCCCTTTGCACCATCCACCACGGAGGATGAATTTTGCACCGAGAGGCTCTGTAAGCTGTTTGGTAAGTGAGATGCATCACGACGTGAGTGGAACATTGTTTTATTCCATCCCATCCTTCCTGGGAGAACCTGGGAGGGATTTGGGGATGAATTTTGCGTTAGAGGGGGACATGGGAGACAAGACATAGAGACGAATTGTAAATACGAGGAGGGCTCGGGTAGTGTAGTTAACGGTGGGGGTGCGAACGGTTAGGGCCGAGCTTACTCCGCTCACTCTGCCGCATTCCTCTCACCGCACCAGATTTGGTGATACCTGGTTACCTTGTTTTTCATGTGCCACTGTTGCCTTCCTTGTGCTCGTTGCGCTTTGTCTTCCTCCCCGCCCAGGACCATTATGGAGACTCACCTGTCGCAGCATCTTGCTGCCAAACATCCATCCATCTGTCACCTTATGGACCACGAGCCTTGTGGCCCTGCACCTCTGCTGTGGTAGCTCAGATTGGCTGCCCCCATCATCTTGCACCATGGACCACCTTTTGGGTGGCATTCTGGCCAACCTTTGGACCACGTGTCAGTGGCCCTGTTCACCAAATAAACGGCTCAATTTTGAGGTGAAAATTTAGATGACCCTTTGCTTCAAACGGCCTGTATGCCGGTCTGGGCCAGCCGGTTTTTGTTAGGAAACCTCTCAAGACAAGAAGCCGCAAGATGACTCGAGCAGCAAGTGGTGCCTCCATTACCTTTCTCCATTCCTTCTTTCCTCGAGTCCAGGTCCTGGGTTATAGTTTTTGTAAATAAAGGTTAAAGTTTTTTTTCAATGTAAATGTAAATGTAAGAATGTTGCCCACCGGTTATGTGTTTAGTTTTAAAATTCCGGAAATACGCGAACAGTTGTGGGTGTGAGTCTGTTAGTTAGCTGCTCAACGCATGAGGAGGGACATATCTAGTGTAAATGATGTCGCACACATGGGGTTGGAGTTAAATGTGAGGGGAATTACATCTGTGTATCACACTAATGGTAAATGTAAAATTTGAATGCCGACTCTACCGGTCGCTCCACCTAAGGTCGACTCGGGTCGAGTCTGGTCGGAGAGGGGGGTTGTGTTGCGGTTTTGTGAATAAAGGCAGCCCCCCTATAGTTAGTTACACCACAACATGTAGCCTCCTACAGTTAGTTATTTCTTATTAATTGTAAAGCATAGGCCCTTTCCAGTATTTAGAAAGAAAGCAAATAATGCGTTGAGTCAGGCAGGATGACTGTCGGCCTCATTGAAGGCTAAATTGCCTTGTCATGGGACTCGACTAGGCCCTGCAGGCCTGAAGGAGGAATAAAACCTTCCCCGAAGTAGGAACGAGACATTCCTGGGAGGAGGAGCAGCGAGCAACCAATGGGAGCTAAAGGGAAGGCAGGGGGGGAGAGACCGAGGGTGACCAATGAGGGGCTGTCACGTCACGTGACCCCCGACCGCCAATTGAGACTCATGGAACATTCAGGAAGGGATTCGGGGGTTATAAAAACCGGGCCCAGAACACATTCTCTCTCTCGCTGGGCTCCTGCTATCTTGATCGGTCCTCTGCTTCCTGCGCTCTCTGGTTCCTGCTCCTGGTTAGTCTTAACCACGTCGTCCCTACCGTGATCGTCTCCGGCTGTTGGCGCCTTGGGTTGGAGCGATTCCTGGGGCTTTCGTCCACCAAGCCCATTCACACGAGCTGCATGACCAAGCCCATCCGGGCGAGCTGCACGACCGAGCCCATCCGGACAAGCTGGAAGAAGCGGCCACGCTTCCCCGCGCATTACCCTCTTCCCCCCCTTCCCCAAACGAATGAAGGCCCTTGTCTGGAAACGGAGGTAAGGCTGTTAAGATTCTTTGCTTTGTCTGTGTTCTATACATACCTGTAAATAAATACTGTGTTTCGTACTTCCAACCTGGCCATCATTGTCATTTTCCATCCATTGACCGAGCATCGCCCGAATTAAAACCGCTCAATAGGGTTCCGAAGTACGCTTAGTGTAACAGCATGGGTCACGTGACGCACAACCTCTTGGGCGTCAGAAATAAGTGTGACTTGTGCGAGGTTCAGTCCACGTCCTCACGGCTGCGTGTTTCCGAAGGTATTCGGGTTGTGACCGCTAACCCTTCCACGTGCAGCTGTGGGCTGGAGTTGCCTCGCAATCCGTCAAACACGAGTTTAGTCATGGACGGCGGCCTCAGTGGACCTGGAGTTTGAGGGGGAGCAGGGCATAAACCCCCCTGAGTACATCGACGAACCCGGGATCCGCAACAATATATATATATGTGTGATTGTATGTATATATATACATGTATGTATATGTATATATAATATATATATATATATATATATATATATATATATATATATATATATATATATATATATATATATATACATATATATATATATATATATATACAGACTTGGCATTTAATATGGAATATTTTTTTTTTCTTGACTTGGGTTTACCTTCTTAACTCAGTATATCAATCTGGTGAGTTTATTTTACACTTTGGTGATTTATTTGTTAAAAGAACCATGTCACTGATTGTCTGTCGCAGCAAGAAGTCAACAACAGGATTATATCACAGGTGGTGTGGCAAAATGTATGGACAGGTGCATTTGATGATTGGCTTCACAGTCGGGTATACATGGGTTGTTGCGTTCTGTATTAGTGGAAAACAACTGCTGCACATTTACAAAAGTTATTGCCGCTTCCTCTGGAGATGGTCCGTCAACTCGACAATGCTGTTTGTCATGGAGTGGTGGCTTTACGAAATTACCGCATGAAACAGCATGCTATTGCTCGGCAGTATGGCATCACTCAAGGTCAGGTGTCAAAGATCCTGAAACGAAATGCTCAGAGGGGTGTCCGTACTCCAATACCGCGGCCAGGACGTCCCCGCAGAACCACAAGGAGGGATGATCGCCAGCTGCACCGGTTAGTCCGCAATGGCCATACCAAGTCCGCTAATCGGCTTAGGACTGAGTGGCAGCAACTGACAAATGTGCCTGTATCCAGAAGGCTAGTCAACCAACGACTGGTTCAAGCAGGCTATCATGCCAGGCGTCCCCTGAGAAAGCCACGCCTGACCAGACAACACCACCAGCGCCGATTGCAGTGGGCCAGAGAGCACCGTCAATGGCAGCCAGGACACTGGAATCACGTGATCTTCAGTGACGAGTCTAGATTTCTGGTCTATTGTCAAGATGGCCGCGTCCGAGTGCGCAGACAAGTGCATGAAGCCTACAACAAAGATTGTATAGTGCCATGAGTCCAAGCTGGAGGTGGTGGGGTGACCGTTTGGGCTGCTTTTCATGCAGGGGGCAAAACTGACCTGGTTGATCTGAATGGAAACCTGAACCAGTTCAAGTACAGGGTCATTATGGAAGAAACATTGCTTCCATTTGCTCGTGCAGTCTTTCGAGGAAACTTTGTCTTCCAAGATGCCAATGCACGGCCTCATCGTGCTCGCATGACCCAACACTTTCTTGCTGACCGTGGTGTAGAGCATATGGAGTGGCCTGCCATGTCCCCGGATATGAATCCAATAGAGAACTTGTGGGCAGAATTAACGCATCAAATCGACCACTTGGACCAGCAGCCGACCTCTGTGCGTGAATTGCAGCAGGCTATTGTTACTGCAAGGCAAGCGATTCCTGTCCAAACCTTGGCAAATCTCGTGAACAGCATGTCTCCACGTGTACGTGCTCTCCTGAATGCTCGTGGGGGTTACACGGAGTACTGAACTGTAATTTTATTGTCCGTAATCCCAGTCGTAATTTAACTTTTGTTTTTGTTAAAAAAAAATTTGGCTAATGTGCAAAATAAAGAGATACTTCTTGAAAACGTAGAGAAGTTTAACACAGTACTGTCCATGAATTGAGTTCGATATCAGTTTACATCACTTTCAAGGATCAATTTGTTTGTTTCGAAATGTCAAATGTGGTTTTTGTTTCTTTTAAAGGTCACATTAACAAAATCTTGAATAATTTCAACATAATTCCAATGAACTTTTGGTTCTAAGACATCTTGAAAAGTAAGTTCACCCCCACAAAAAAAATATTCCATATTAAATGCCAAGTCTGTATATATATATATATATATATATACATATATATATATATATATATATATATATATATATATATATATAATTATATTTATATATATATATACAGTCACGTGAAAAAGTAAGTACACCCCATGTAAAGTTTTGACTTTTTCAACATATTTAAACATACAGCTATTGGATCTTCATTTCTACAATATTGATAGATAAAGGTGATATAATATAACAAATATCATGAAACATTTACATTTTGTAGTCCATTGTATAATTTAAATAAACATAAATGCAAATTTCGCATGTGGAAAAAGTAAGTACACCCTTGGCTCTCATAGGTGGTATTGCCCCCTTTGGCAGAAACAACCTCAGGTAGGCGTTTCTTATAACTGTCTACCAGTCTCTGACATCGACTGGGAGAAATTTTTGTCCACTCCTCCATGCAGAACTCTTTCAGCTGTGCGATGTTTGAGGGGTTTCTTGCATGCACAGCTCGTTTCAAATCCCCCCACAACATCTCAATGGGATTTAGATCCGGGCTTTGACTTGGCCATTCCAGAACCCTCCATTTCTATCTTTTCAGCCATTCCTTGGTGGATTTACTGGTATGTTTAGGGTCATTGTGATGTTGGAAGGTCCACCTTCGGTTGAGCTTCAACTCTCTGATAGATGGCCTCACATTATCCTCAAGCACCCTCTGGTACAATTAAGAATTCATAGTGGATTCTATGATGGTGAGCTGCCCAGGCCCTGATGCAGCAAAGCTTCCCCAAACCATAATATTTCCACCACCATGCTTTACAGTTGGTATCAGGTTCTTGTGGTCAAATGCTGTCTTTGGTTTTCGCCAAACATGTCTTCTGGCACTGTGGCCAAATAGCTCTACCTTTGACTCATCTGTCCAGAGCACATTGTTCCAGAAGTGCTGGTCTTTGCCCGGGTGTTCATTGGCAAACTTTAGTCTTGCCCTGATGTTCTTTCTGGACAGCAACGGTTTCCTCCTGGCACACCTCCCATGTCGATCAAATTTGTGCAGCCTCTTTCTAATGGTAGACTCGTGCACTTTGACATCAACAGTGGCAAGAGCTCCCGGTAGGTCCCGTGATGACATTCTGGGGTTCTTAGAGACTTCTTTCAGCATCTTGCGGTCTGCTCTCGGGCTGAACTTGCTGGGGCGGCCTGGCCTGAACAAGTTGGCAGTTGTTTGGAATCTTCTCCACTTGTAGATGATCTTCCGGAGAGTCGAATGATTGATTTCAAATTGTTTGGAGATCTTTTTAAATCCCTTCCCAGACTCGTAGGCATCTATAACCTTCTTTCCGAAGGCCTCAGAGAGCTCTTTTGATCTAGGCATGGTGATGCCGCACACCTCAACAACAAAGAGCAAACCAAACTAAATGTCTGGGGTTTAAATAAGACAGGTTCCTCCAAGATCCTCTCTAACGATGTTCTAATCATTTCCACCTGAGTTGGTGCACCTGATTTTAATTTTAGGTATTTGAAGTAGTGATAAATGTAGGGGTGTACTTACTTTTTCCACATGCGAAATTTGCATTTGTGTTTATTTAGATTATACAATGGAATACAAAATGTAAATGTTTCATGATATTTGTTATATTATATCACCTTTATCTATCAATATTGTTGCAATAAAGATCAAATAACTGTATGTTGAAATATGTTGAAAAAGTCAAAACTTTACATGGGGTGTACTTACTTTTTCACGTGACTGTATATATACAGATTTCGCATTTAATATGGAATTTTTTTTTCTTCTTGACTTGGGTTTACTTTCTTAATTCAGTATATCAATCTGGTGAGTTTCTTTTACACTTTAGTGATTTCTTTGTTAAAAGAACCATGTCACTGATTGTCTGTCGAGGCAAGAAGACAACAACAGGATTATATCACAGGTGGCGTGGCAAAATGTACGGACAGGTGCATTTGATGATTGGCTTCACAGTCGGGTATACAAGGGTTGTTGCGTTCTGTATTAGTGGAAAACAACTGCTGCACGTCTCCAAAAGTTATTGCCGCTTCCTCTGGAGATGGTCCGTCAACTCGACAATGCTGTTTGTCATGGAGTGGTGGCTTTACGAAATTACGGCATGAAACAGCGTGCTATTGCTCGGCAGTATGGCATCACTCAAGGTCAGGTGTCAAAGATCCTGAAACGAAATGCTCCAAGGGGTGTCCCTACCCCAATACCGAGGCCAGGACGTCCCCGCAGAACCACAAGGAGGGATGATCGCCAGCTGCACCGGTTAGTCCACAATGGCCGTACCAAGTCAGCTAATCGGCTTAGGGCTGAGTGGCAGCAACTGACAAATGTGCCTGTATCCAGAAGGCTCGTCAACCAACGACTGGTTCAAGCAGGCTATCGTGCCAGGCGTCCCCTGAGAAAGCCACGCCTGACCAGACAACACCGCCAGCGCCGATTGCAGTGGGCCAGAGAGCACCGTTAATGGCAGCCAGGACACTGGAATCACGTGATCTTCAGTGACGAGTCTAGATTTCTGGTCTATCGTCAAGATGGCTGTGTCCGAGTGCGCAGACAAGTGCATGAAGCCTACAACAAAGATTCTATAGTGCCAAGAGTCCAAGCTGGAGGTGGTGGGGTGACTGTTTGGGCTGCTTTTCATGCAGGGGGCAAAACTGACCTGGTTGTTCTGAATGGAAACCTGAACCAGTTCAAGTACAGGGCCATTCTGGAAGAAACATTGCTTTCATTTGCTCGTGCAGCCTTTCAAGGAAACTTTGTCTTCCAAGATTACAATGCACGGCCTCATCGTGCTCACATGATCGAACACTTTCTTGCTGACCGTGGTGTAGAGCATATGGAGTGGCCTGCCATGTCCCCGGATATGAATCCGATAGAGAACTTGTGGGCAGAATTAACGCATCAAATCGACCACTTGGACCAGCAGCCGACCTCTGTGCGTGAATTGCAGCAGGCTATTGTCACTGCATGGCAAGCGATTCCTGTCCAAACCTTGGCAAATCTCGTGAACAGCATGCCTCAACGTGTACGTGCTCTGCTGAATGCTCGTGGGGGTTACACGAAGTACTGAACTGTAATTTTACTGTCCGTAATCCCAGTCGTAATTTAACTTTTGTTTTTGTTAAAAGAAATTTTGGCTAATGTGCAAAATAAAGAGATGCTTCTGGAAAACGTACAGAAGTTTAACAGTACTGTCCATGAATTGAGTTCGATATCACTTTACATCACTTTCAAGGATCAATTTATTTGTTTCGAAATGTCAAATGTGGTTTTTGTTTCTTTTAAACCTGCCATGCGCCGATTGCATTCATAAAGGTTCATAAAGGATGAGTTCATAAAGGTCACATTAACAAAATCTAGAATAATTTCAACATAATTCCAATGAACTTTTGGTTCTAAGACATCTTGAAAAGTAAGTTCACCCCCACAAAAAAAATATTCCATATTAAATGCCAAGTCTGTATATACATATATATACATATATTATATATATATATAAATATATACATATACATAAATATATACATATACATATATCTATATATATAAATATATCAAGGCTTTCATCCGCAGCTCAATGGAATACTGTTCTCCCCTATGGGCCGGTGCTCCTGCCTCACACCTAGCTCGGCTTCACGCTGTTGAAACCAAAGCTTTCAGAATCATTGGAATCTCCCGCGATGAAGCTATCTCTGAGGGCCTTTCACTCACTCACCGCAGGCAGGTAGGTGGTCTTTCTGTCTTCTATCGACTCCTCTCCGGCCTTGCTTCCCCAGCTCTCTCTGTGCTCTGTCCCCCAAATATTCCTACAGGTCGCACAAGATCTGCCAGCAACCCTCTGATGGTTAAATTGCCGAAATCTCGGCTCTCTGCTCACCTTCACTCTTTCATGCCTCTTTTCTCCCGCCTCTGGAACAAACTCCCACACTCCCTTCAATCCCACTCCTCCCTCCAAGTCTTTAAAACAGCTGTTCACCACCATCTCTTATCTTCCCCCATCCAAAACCTTGATCTTTTCTACTCCCACTAATTCACCCCAGATCCACCTTGTTTGAAATTCCAACTTCTTTCCTGGAAGTCCTGGCAGTGTCCATATGTTTTATACCTCTCCACCCCCCCTTCCCATGCCTCCCCCCCCCCCCCCAAAGCCCTCTCCCTCCCACAGATCTCTCGATGTCTCCATGTCTCTCGGTCCCTGCTCTCAAATGTTGTGTTTGTGTCCTTCCCACTCTCTCCCCATCTTGTCTACCGCTCCCGATGTTATATGTTTTATGTGTCGGTTTTTCTTCCTGTGTGATTCATGTTCGCTCTTTCACGAGCCTCCATCTTGTATACAAACAAAAAAAAAAAAAAAAAACATTTATAAAATTATGATATATATAAATATGCATTAAAAAGATCTAATGTGCAGGCCCAATGGATAAGGCATCAGACTCCCAAGCTGGGGATTGTTGGTCCAAGTCCCATCTGGGTTGAATATTTTTTCCCCTTACTTTTTCAAATCTTTTTTTCGTTTTGAATAAAGTCTTGCACGATGAACAAATGCATTTTGTTCGTATTTAAAATGTATCTTTGGAAAAATACCAGGGGCACAGAAAAGTCCCCTTTATATATGAGGGTATGTGCCATGTCGGGTTGCAAAATTCCCGGGAATTTCTGAATGCGGTAAATTTCCACCGGGAATATTGGGAATTTTGGGAATTTTTGGAAACTTTCGGAAACTTTGAGAATTTTCACACAATTTGAAATTTTGATTGTGAGAAAAAGATGAGGGATATTGGATAAAGGTTCTCTGGTTAACTCAATAATGTTTTTTAAGAAAAAAGAAACATGCTTCAATAGCTTTAGCACTAAAACCACTGATTGTAAGTAATCTAAACATTTTTATTACTTCCTGAAGTGTGGAACACATCATTACACATTTTTTACGACATGTGTAAAAACAATACACATAATGCCCATGAGTCAACAAGCACTGGAATAGTATTATACCCCAAATCGCATGTGATTAAATCTTATTCTTGAAAATCACATTTGTTAAAAGTTACAAACATTTTGAAGTCTTATTCTTGAAAGTTTTTATCAGTGTTACAAACATTTTTATCTCAACTGTTTGGGTAAAATTTTCACCTCCACAAACAAGGTTAAAATTTGATTGGTCAGTGGAATAATAGATGTTGTTTTGAAAATTACCCAGGGAAATTATTGGCATTCATTAATATATATTAAATAGTTAAAGAGCATGTTTAGTTTTGCAATTAGCAGCAAGATTCTTGAATAAAGAATTAGCTGACATAATGAACAACTTGTGGACATGTATAATGGATACATACTTTATATGTGCAATAGATTTACTTGATATATGAAACAACCATGTCCATGAATTGCATCTAATACTATCACGATGGAAACTTGTTTAACACAAACATTGTTAACACAAAATTCCTGATAACACAACATATTTTTAAAGTCCCATGCATGTATCGTTAATCGTTATGCATTGTAATAACCTGATAACACAAATTTCTGTTAATACAAACTAAAATTGGTGACCCTGCCAACTTTGAGTTAAATAGTTTCCACTGCACTGGGCCTCCCAAATGTACCATTCTGGAAGTTACAGAAAAACAGTTCCAAGTTATTGTTTAGATTAGTTTATCAAGCCTTGATTGAGTCCCCTTAGTCTATGGGTTGGTGGTAGTTGAGGCCTCGCCTACTTGTTTCTTAGTCGAGTGTTTCTGTTTCACCTTCCGATTCAGATGAACTTCCAAGTCCCACTTCATCAACCTCGGAGTCATATTCAAGCTGAGTCGATACATCTCTGTTGGGCTCAAACAGCTTGAGGTTAGACCGTATTGCAACCAATCTATCCACTCTGCCATTTGTAAGTCTGTTGCGCACTTTTGTGTGAGTGTTACCAAAGAGTGACTAGTTGCGCTCCGATGCTGCTGATGTTGGTGGTATCTGGAGTATCACTGAAGCGATAGGTGATATGGCTTCTGATGCACACAACCCCTGCCACCATGTAGCTGCTGTAGTATGCTCAGCTGATGCCCATACCCCTTCTCCTTTCCAAAGGCCATTATTTGCTCTGAACTTTGCTAAACTGGCCATCACTTTCCCTTGATCCAGATGAAGATGGCGTGCCATAGCTGATATAACAACATAGGCAGCGTCTATCTGCTCTTCACTGAGAGTAGGCTTATCATGGTACTTTGGGTCCAGCATATAAGCTGCTGCATGAATTGGCTTCAGGTAAAAGTCCTGGCGTTTTTCAAGGAACCTCAGCACTGCCTGCTCTTCTGCTCTCTGTAATGGTGTTTGGGGAAGTGCGACTTTAACTGTTTCCACCAACTCAAAAAGGAGCCTTTGGACATCTGATAGAATTGCCTGGTCACCCTCGATCTCAGTAATTGCATC
This sequence comes from Myxine glutinosa, assembly GCF_964187855.1. Classification (NCBI taxonomy): domain Eukaryota; kingdom Metazoa; phylum Chordata; class Myxini; order Myxiniformes; family Myxinidae; genus Myxine; species Myxine glutinosa. The sequence continues at coordinate 360,471,379 of NC_136261.1, read as the reverse complement.
TCCAATTGGTTCAAGCATCTTCAGGCTGATGACAATACGTGCCCAAAACACATCATTGTCAAGAAGAATCTTCCTGATATCAGCATCTATCTCCAATGAATCCATGATAGCCAACTCTTGTAGGGACTCCTTGCCATCAATAAGGCTGTTATACATGATTACAACTGCACCCCACGTGGTTTTGCTGGGCAATTTCAAAGATGTACTTTTCTTTTGTTGCTCTGTCTTTGCTTTGTCTGGTCAAAGCTCAGTAATGACTTTTTTCAACTCATCAGCTATGTATTGGCTAGTATGCCTTTTGTCTTTTGTGTCTGTGCTTTTGAAAAACACTGGTTGCGGTGTGGAGACATAGTCCAGGCAAAATAAGGTTTCACTTGGAACAAATTGCAACAGAAATTATTTCACCACAATGCATTTCTACAAGGTCCCCAGAACAACATACTAAAAGTCCCAAGCAATCCCAACATGGTAAATATGTCTAATTTGCATAATCCAATATGGCCGCCAATCTGCAATATTTCTCTCATATAACGAATGAAGCTCTGTCTAGTGGTGACAGATACACGAGTTTCATTACAAAATCACCATACTATGCTCATATAAAGATGTCCAGCTTGTGAAAATTGCAGTAGTGATTGCTGTGATTGCTGTGATTGCTGTGCCTCTGTGAAATCTGGCAGTTCTGCATTGGTACAACTTGTACCATGACATTCCCCGCACACAGCACTGCATGTGAGACCATATTTTCTACAAGTACATCTTCGTGTATTGCAGTCCTTTTTACAGTTGCAGCAGATGACGTCCAGGAGTGCTGATGGTGCTGCGGCCTGATCTGTCAGTATTGGTAGGCAATGTCCATCTACTACGTGCCATCCCCACTCCAGTGGATTTAGATCGATCCCTTTCCACTGCTGTATTTGGTGGTACACACGAAGGCTGTGGTATCTTGCAGCTGCGGAGGTGGGTGGCAGGGTCTGTGGCTCTACATGTGAAACATTCTTGGTGACCTTCTCACAAAACCGCTTGTACCGTAAGGTGTCCAATCCTTCCTCCTCAGATCCTCCATACAACGACACGAGTGCATGTTCTCCTGCCTTGGCGATAACCTTCCTCTCCATTTGATGTGTTTGACTGAAAGCTTTAGCTTGTTGATAGAAGAAGGCATCGTTCATGATTTTTTTCAGTGCTAGACCCTTTCCCAAACCAAACAGTCGAGAAGTTGTATCGCAACCAAGAATAGCATGTACGAACAGCATGCAGTCACATACATCACTGCCAAGCAAATTCTTTGATTGCTTCATGTTCGAAATCCTGTTCTTTCTTGAAGTTTGCTTTGGTTCTGGTATCAGGAACAAGTCATGTGCGTCCATTTCAGCATGGTGAAAAAGAAGGATGAGTAAGTCAGTGTCATCTCCCACCAGGACAGAGTCTGTTGTTCGTGCAGAGGTGACAGCTGTTTGAACAATTAACAAATCAGAATTTTGCTTTGCATGAAATGTATTGCACCCAGCTGTCTCCAGTTTGTCACTCAGATAAGAAATGAAGCGCTGTTTGTTCCTCGCATTGTTCAAGAAATCCTCTTTTCTGAATTGAATCACCATTTCACCCGCGAAGTGAACTGTCACACCAGTACAGGCTCCTGTTCTTCTCATGTGTGTGGCATCTTTCGTTGATGGGTCATCATTGTAGCCATCAAAGACAACAGTAGCATCAGCATATTTCTGTACAACATAGTTGGTGTATAGATCACACACACAATCAAAGGTAGAACCTCTTGGCCAGGATAGTCTGTGAAGTAGAGCACCACCATCAAGGATGTACAGGACATTTTCAGGAGGTTCTCGTTGTTTCTCTTGGATGACTTTCCAGATAGAATCAGCAAGAGTTGCCTTATTGGCCTGCAGTGGAAGAGAGGAAGATTCGAACAATGCAGGAGGGTGACTACAGAGTTCATACTTGAACAGTGATGGAACATCTTCACAGCATTCAGCGACAGTTATCAGCCTCTGGAATATCAGCTGTGGATCCACCTTCACAGATTCGCCTTTGATTTTGACAGTTGATCTTGTACCGAGTGTCTTTGCTTGATCAGCTTTTCGGAAGACAAACTCATCGACAGATATCCCAACCATTGACGCTAGAATCCGTTCACCAACCTCTCTTGATCTTTCAACATTGGCTCCTTCCTGAGCTGTCATGCCATTTGCAATGTTGAGCAGTGCACTGTTATTAACAAATGGGTTTCTCTTTTCAAGATAACTGATAAGGTCAAGGGTGTCGCTGACATCTCTAGCTTGTCTTGCTGATGATATGTCCTTGTGTTGGTCACTGGTTTCATATGACACACCACTGAGCTTTTGCATGGCATCATTGATGTTTGCACATGCTGGCATAGATAGGACCCACACCAAGCGCTGGGTTTCTGTCATCCCCTTTCCTCTTGTAAGTCCCCCACTTGTCTTAACACTTCTCATGAGCACTGGTTCAATAATGAGATCGGTCGACAATCCTGACCAATATCTGTCGCTGCGTCTCACCACATGGTATCCCTGCTCAAATTTCTTGTTCACGTCTGGGTGTGTCTCTGGCAGATTTAACATCAATTGAAGATAGATATATGCAAACTTTGCATATAGTGTGTGTCCAGATGCTGCAAAGTATGGTAACATTTCACGTACTGATTGGAGATGCATTTTCCAATTGCCTGTGTGTTCAGCCTTGGGAAACCTCTGTAGAATATCTACCATTTCCATATATTGTACCCAGAGTTCTGCGGTCTGCATTGTGGTCATTATATCCTTCTTTTCCTTCAGTTTGTTTTGAATTCTGTTCCAGACATCTGCCAAACACACGTTTTCTACAGATGTTGTAGAGGAAACTGCATTGTCATATACTTCTGCTGCTATGGTCAAGTCGGTTGTGTCAGAATGTTGTTCGACATCATCACCTGTCATCACTTCATCAGGGTCCTCTGCTTTCATTTTGGATGGCACTGGTACATTGTATGCGCTGGACAGAAGGATGGTGTTCAGTGCAGCATCTACTAGCATGTGACCACGGACTGCTCTGGACACAGCCTTGCCAGTCAACATGTGGCTCACGGTGTTACTAGCGTACACAACCTCAAGGACTTCTTCCAATCCAGAACCTGTCATCAGATACCCAGGAATGCTACCCAGGAAACTCATTTCCATGTGAAACCCTCCCAGTTTGAGGACCATTCGCCAGAGATGAGTCAAATGGTTGAGATCGAACAATTGATAATGCTTTCCAATACAAGGGTTGATCGAATGTGAGGACAGGAGTAACACCATGTCGCATGGCCTGAGCCGACACAAACTTTAGTGTGGAATAGAAACAATTTGGATCACCAGGATTGAGATCAATCATTGGAAGGAATATCACAGAAGACTGTCCTAGATATTGGCCATGTTGGAACATTTGCATCATACCAGACCATGCTGGTCTTGGAGAGCCAAGAAATAGGGAGGTTTTCCATAGAATGTCGAGTTGAGATGTCAGATCATCCGCTGCCGTGTGTACAAGTGGCAGATAGGTGAGTGGTGGCATCATTGCAGGGATACGGAAGTACTCAATGTTTATACGGCCAACTGCAGCAATGTCCGAAGCTGTAACAGACACTTTGGGGACAGGTCTTGAGGTCTTTATTTGTGGTGTAACGGTAGCTATGATGCCCATGCCATGAAATGTCCCGGTGCCATCTAGTGTTGCTACATTATGGTCAACATTGTCCGCAATATACTGGATGCATTGTTCTTGAGTAAAGAGTGATGGAGTTGGAGTGTTATAATTATAATTAGAGTATTTATTAGAGTATTTATTTATTATTTATTAGAGTATAATTATAATTATAATTAGAGTGTTATAATTATTATTTCATTGCTATTACTAACTTCTATAATTGCAGATTGGTGGCCATATTGGATTATGCAAATTACATATTTCCCATGTTGGGATTGCTTGGGACTTTTAGTATGTTGTTCATGGGACCTTGTAGAAATGCATTGTGGCAAAAAAAATTCTGTTGCAATTTGTTCCAAGTCGAGTGAAAAAATGGGCTAGATTGCCTGGACCAACAATGTAGTTGATAATGCCTTCGCCACGGATATTGGACCATCCTTCAGAAATCACTGCAACACAGTCGGCACTTTCTATTGTCTCATTTACCTTGCCCTGAACACGAACATACTCTGCTTCCATCAGATGTGTAGACAGTGCATGCCTTGTTGGAAGGGAATATGCAGGACGGAGGATGTTGATGAATCGTTGCCAATACACATTTGATGTTAGCATGAGGGGAGAGCCAGTTGCATAGATGGCACGGGCCAGACATTCATCTGCCTTTTGTTGTGTGGCTTCATCAATCGAATCAAAAAATAATCTCTGTTTGGCTGTTGAAGTGGATGCACCAGTAGAAATGGACGCATCATCAGCTGTAGTGGATTGAGAGGACGGACAGGGGGATGAAGGAGTTGAAGTGGATGCAGCAGCTGAAGCAGATGGACAAGATGCTGTAGCGGCTTTAGGTTTGACGAGTAGCTGTTGTGTCTGTTTTGTTTTTTTCAAGTTCTGTGGAAACTTTTTGCACTTTTTCAGATGATTCTGTTGCTTGGTAGCATTCTTCACATACTGCTGAGAACAGTACTTGCAGAGGTACAGCTCTTTTCCTTCTTTCTTCACCAAGGTTAAATGTTTCCATGCATCTGATGGAACACGAGGCATTCTGCAAAAACAGAAGAAACATACTAAGTATTCCAGATGAAAGATACAGTGTAGTGTCAAAGCTTAAATTCAGATGATTTTACCTGGTAGCTACATTTTCATGTGTGGGAAAATCAATTTAAAGAAATAGTTAATAAACAAAGACTTACCTCACTTAAAACTGGGTCCAAGGTGAAATAACAGCAATCATCAACAATGCAGATGTTATGTAAACTCAGCCAATAGGAATAGCAGCTCTGAAGGTAAATACAGCAGCTTTATGTCCAACTTGTAGTTGTACTCAACCTTGGAGCTACTGAGTGAACAGAGTGAGGTTTAAAATCAAGAAATGGAAAATCCCACTTTCTGAAATTACTATTCACTGGATGGGGGAATTCCCATGGCTCTGACTGTATCTAATTATAGACCTTACAAAATGATAGATGAGAAGGGGGTATACCAAAATGACACATTCATATTCTTTAAGACAGAGACTTTCCAGACAAATCACAAAGTAAATTTGGGAGCAGTTCACAATACCAGTCATGACATCATCATTTGAAACAAATGTTACCCTGTATACATTGTGTCTATAGTGGTACATCATTCGCACATATCCTATATTTGAGCGAATTAAGCTACATGAAGGCTCCAGCCAGCCCACAAAGCATGTGAAAACTCTTTTATTTATGTGAAGAGTAAAGAACACAATAATGTTGTTGCTTTCTCCCAAAAATAACATTATTTTTCCATTTCTAAGATAAAATGAAAATTCCCAAAATTTCCAACGCATTGAAAATTCCCGAAACTTTCCATGGAAAGTTTCCAAAATTTCCGGAAAGTTTCCGACCCTTTGCAACCCTAGTGCCATGTGGCAAAGTATAGAAATGAAGGGACATTCATAGCTTGTGGAAAATGTCAAACAATAGAAAAGAAGGGATATTCAAAAAATCTCGTGTGCATGCTGTACTACCCTTGTGTTCTCAGGAGGAACCAAGTACTGCTCTAAAAAAGTTAATATAAAGGGGTGCAAATTTGATTCATACAGTTACATGAAGAAGTAAATGTATTTTATTTGCCAGATGTAGGGCATCCCTCATTTTTATAGGCCCCTTATGTAACATATATGGATATAAAAATATATATAATCGCATGATATACGTGTTCCAAGATCCATAAACAGGGAGGATGGTATGCACATGCACTCAGCGCAATCATATATATATATATATATATATATATATATATATATATATATATATATATATATATCTATATATATATATATATATATATATATATATATATATCTATATATATCTATATATATATATATATATATATATATATATATATATATATATATATATATATATATATATATATATATATATATATATATATATATGCCATTGTCTCTCTGTGGCAACGTATACGAGTACAGACAACGCCATTGTCTCTCTGTGGCAGTCTGTACCCTTGTTTCCTTATGCATGGCCACATCTTTGAAGTTACAAACTCCAAACTCGGGAACAAATACAACGGTGTGTGTGTGTGTGTGTGGAGGGGGGGGCTGATATGTGGCCACAGCCTCACACACGGGTATGGGGGATGGGGGACGGGGGCATAAAGCATAAATTAAATTCTGTACGTAAATGTGTACCGTGTCGTGCCACCTCGTGGTGGTGGCAGGGGTATTGCAACTCCTTCCTCTACCTGGGCAACAATAAGGCTAAAGTGCTCTTTGCCCGGGTAAATTTGTCCTCTTTACCTTCCCCCCCCCCCCCCCCCCCCATGCAGTGTCCTGTGAAAGCCCGCCATACAAGATGTACATGCAGTATATCTCTCGCCCTTCCTTCCCTTATCCTTCTAGCAGCAAGGTCCGTTGACAAGGTGATGGGTGGACTCTTCCAGTATATATACATATATATATAGTCGTGTGCAGAGCGATTAACACTGCCTCTCAACGGATAGACTGAACAGACTTTAACTCCCGAAGACTGCATCAATTATGGCGGACTTTGCGCTCGAGCACAGGATTCAGGAGAATCATGAGGCTCCTTATCTCTTTTAAAACCAAACGGGTTTATTCCCGAACAACAAAACCAGGGAAGGTTTAATTAAACACGAACTATGTATAAAAATATGAACGTATGGCACCGCACATCATCATCATCATCATCATCATTGTTTTATGGCCCTTTCTTTGCTTGCATGTGTAAGCTGTGATTCATTTTGTTCACACCTCCGTTCATCCTTCTTTGGGTTTGCCCAGGTTTCACTGCCATATAACATTGCGCTTCTAACGCAAGCTGCATAACGCTTTCCCTTTAGTTGGAGCGAGATCCCCTTGGTCAATATGGGGGTAACAACTCCCTAAACTTCCTCCAACCACTTCTAATTCTTGCACTATCACTGATGTCTCTGCACCACCAGCTGCAGGGATCATTTATTTTAATACACACCGGACACAATCACAATGGGAAAGGGACGAAACTGGGTGACTTACCTCTGGTGGTCAATGGTGGGGAGAGGGGGAGGGGAGTGGAGGGGAGGGAGCAACCATGAGCGGGTGGTGAGGAGGGAAGAGAGGGGCCGATAGGCAGGATTATGAGGAGATAGACAGGACAACGAACAGGCTCACGACAACAGTAGGCACAGGGTGAAGGCAAGCATGCAGGACAACCTCCTTAAAGTGCTCGTCTCCTCTTAGAACTCTGTGAGATCTCTTCAGACTCAGCGCAATCCTCTTGCATGCTCCTCAGAACTGTTCCCGCTCCTCTGAGCACACCAAACTTAGAGCTCCAGGCTCCTCCCTCTTGCTCTGTTGACAACCCTCCGCTCCTCGAGGTGTTGGCCTCCACCCCCTTAATGAGACGATCAGAGCTCCACCCCCTTCTCTCCCTTACATGGCAGAGCCCCCATGATATCTGCTTCGCTCTCCCCAACTCTTCTCTCGTCACCCGGTACATCGGTGGATGTTTACAGGGAGCTTTGTACGCACATTTAATTAACTTAATCCCTAGCTATTTAATACACAGCCTCACACTCTGCATGGCACACATTCAAACAAACAATTATTAAGCTGGCGTGTCCCTACCTTTTACGTTGAGATCGGCTACCTACTCGCACACGGACCATGCTACTCCATGCAGTTCTATCTGTTCAAAAGTAATCTCTAAATCCCCTCCCCTCCTCTCCTCCCCCCCCCCCCCCAAAACATAACAATATATATCTGTAATTATGTGTAAGTGTTCCGCAAGTTCACTTTCACATGACATCAAAAACTAGAAAATGTTCGTCTGCAGATGTATCAACCGATTTACCTTGCAGGTGTACTCTGTTTTTTGGGAAAGGTAGTGCAGGAAACTTGCAGCCTGCACGTGAATGCAACCCAATGCGGCTTTAAAGTATAATGTACGTTCAGGAGGTGCAGCCCGTGCATCCAGTCGCAGGTCATAATTGATGGAGCAGAGATTATTGCTGTGGAAGCTCAACTCTCGCTCAGCATTTCCAGCATGCATCAGCCGGTACTCAAGTGATATCGATGCCTATTGTGGGAGGGAGCAAGAGGGAAACAAAGGGAGGCTAGGATGTAACTAATGGGCAAGGAAACAACGCTTGCTACAATCAAGTATGAGCAAGTCTTCAAACCTGTACGCGTCTACGAGCAAGGCTTAAAACCTGTATGAGTGTCTGAACACAGCTTCAAACATGTATGAGTGTCTGAACACAGCTTCAAATCTGTAAGAGTGTCTGAGCACAGCTTCAAACCTGTATGAGTGTCTGAGCACAGCTTCAAACCTGTAAGAGTGTCTGAGCACAGCTTCAAACCTGTATGAGTGTCTGAGCACAGCTTCAAACCTGTAAGAGTGTCTGAGCACAGCTTCAAACCTGTATGAGTGTCTGAACACAGCTTCAAATCTGTAAGAGTGTCTGAGCACAGCTTCAAACCTGTATGAGTGTCTGAGCACAGCTTCAAACCTGTAAGTGTCTGAACACAGCTTCAAACCTGTATGAGTGTCTGAGCACAGCTTCAAACCTGTATGACTCCACAAGCAAGGCTTAAAACCTGCATGAGTCTACGAGCAAGGCTTCCAAATTATACGAGTCTACGAGGAAATCTTCACACGTACATGAATGTCTGAGCAAGGCTTCAAACCCGAGTCACGAGAAAATCTTCACGTCTGTATGTAAACTTTAAAGTCTTCTTGCAAAGGAACGGTTTGAAATTGGGGGAAAAAATGTATTGTTGTTGTGGATTGTTGTTAGGGTGCAATGTGGTTCCATTGAAATTGCGATTCGAGTGGATTGGTGTAGAGTGTGGTTAGAGTGGATTGTAGTTGGTGTGGAGGGTGGTCAGAGTGGATCGTGGATTGAGTGGATTGTGTTTAGAGCAGCAGTGTGATTAGAGTGGTTGTGGTTAGGGTGGATTGTAGTTGGTGTGGAGTGTGGTTCGAGTGGATTGTAGTTGGTGTGGAGTGTGGTTAGGGTGGATCGTGGATTGAGCGGATTGTGTCTGGAGTAGTAGTGTGATTAGAGTGGTTGTGGTTCGAGTGGATTGTAGTTGGTGTGGAGTGTGGTTAAAGTGGATCGTGGCTTGAGTGGATTGTGTTTGGAGTAGTTGTGGTTGGTGTGGATTGGTGTTAGAGTGTGAGAGGTCTGCAGGTGAACCCCAGTCGAGTCATCCCAAAAACTTTTTTTTTAAATGGTACGTGCTGCTTCCTTGCTTCACACTCAGCATTGAGACTTTAGACGATGGAGCACCTCCTCAAACATCGTCACTGGAGAACAGCTTTCAAATCTCCTTTTGGCCGCGAATCAGCAGAGTATTGGAGTGGGAGTGCAGCTGGTGCGGCCTGTTTGCAGTCGGTGTTTGTTTGCCTCTGGCTGAAGGAGATTATAGTTTGAGAGAGATCAGATCCCCAACCACATCACGTGCTTCCAAACTCCACTCCATCTCCCAAATTTCTCCCAGGGAGGGAAGACCCTGGTGCGGAAGCCCTCGTTTAAATGGTTGTTGCAGCTTGAAGGGAAGCAAGCTCCAATGGACATTCAATGTGTTGATTTGTCTCTATTGGCGGCATATTTAATAAATAGCACCACAAGGCGGGCGTAACCCCTCAGCCCATGCATGGTGGAAACCAATTTCAAGATGGCTGCCGTGGCGGCCATATTGAAAATCGCAACGCGCCTATTTTCGAAAGCAACCTTCCTCTACTCAACCGCAACACACACTACAAACATGGATTTAATCGGACAAGCCGTTCTCCTTGAAATTGACGGAAACCAAAAGTTGACGGACGCCCGCCCGTGATGACAATACCCCTCAGTCCAATTTGGGCTGAGGGGTGAAACGTGGTGACGAAAGCTTGGCAGGCCTTTTCATTTGCTCGAGTTAAGAAAGTGGGTGATCATCAAATGTTCATTTTTCGTTGAATTAACCATTACTTTATAATTCATTTATTAAAATCGATGGAAATGATCAGGGTTCAACTCAACATTTTGTTGATGTCCGGTGACAAACCCTCGACTTCGTGCTGTGACTCAGGAAGTATGCAATGACGTCACGTCACTCAGGGATACAAAGGCCGTCCGCCATTATGGGAGACAAACAAATGTGACAGCGAAACCGCCCCGGTAGACAAACTTGAAGATCGACACTAAAATCAATTGATACTGAGCCTAGCATGTGGACATACTGACCACTCATGAAATGGCCGCCACACACACCAGCTCGGATACACTTATCTCCCGTAATGGCGGCAACATCATGCAGCCCGGTCCTCACAGCAGAAGTGACGTCTGTGTATGCTGCTAATGCCACAACTCAAGGCAGAAATTGCATGTTTTGAAAGTCCTCTCTGGTCTCTTCACGACTGAACGAAATGACTGAGAATACAATATAACTGTGGGGTTCTGGCGACTGCAAAGGTCTACAGACTCTTCAGGATGTTTGCTGTCACTTTAACATACGTTACACCGGATTAAAGGCTTATGAAAACAACCCATCAAGTGTAGGTTTACCTTTGACTCTGCGGGAACGACAAACTGCGGTGGTAATTTCACTTCATCGAGATCACAGTCAGTGTTGAAGGTAACGGGCACAGCAAGAGGGTTGTGCAGAACCAACGAGGTGGAAGCACCGTGCCGGACGGTCGCAGACAACTCCAGAACCGGCACGACGTCGGTAGAGGTCGCGTGGAATATCAACATGAAGAAGATGAACTCTTGTGTCTCCTTGTTGAGGAAAATTACCTGCAGGGTGTAGGGACAATCAACGATTACACCTGCACAGGTTTCAACATTACAATCTGTGCAGTTGATGAGGAGGTTTCCTGAGCAAGTTGGAGCTTCCACATCAGGGCTGTGCAAAACCTAAGAACTCTCATACTACCTCAGAGTTTCAAGCAATGCAAAGAATTCAACGATCGGTTTAATCGATCAGGATTTATTCACACAGGTTCTGCCAACATCCAAGAAGCACACACAGCCTTACCACGGCTCCGCACACACGTTACGCCCGCCTTACCACGGCTCCGCACACACGTCATGCACTGTACAACATCCGCGTCCTGCATCATCCCCAACATCCTGGTCCTGTATCATCCCCAAGATCCTGGTCCTGTATCATCCCCAACATCCTGGTCCTGTATCATCCCCAACATCCTGGTCCTGTGTCATCCCAAACATCCGGGTCCTGTGTCATCTCCAACATCCTGGTCCTGTGTCATCCCAAACATCCGGGTCCTGTGTCATCCCAAACATCCGGGTCCTGTATCATCCCCAACATCCTGGTCCTGTATCATTCCCAACATCCTGGTCCTGTGTCATCCCAAACATCCGGGTCCTGTATCATCCCCAACATCCGGGTCCTGTATCATCCCCAACATACTCGTCCTGTATCATCCCCAACATCCTGGTCCTGTATCATCTCCAACATCCAGGTCCTGTATCATCCCCAACATCTGGGTCCTGTATCATCCCCAACATCCTGGTCCTGTATCATCCCCAACATCCTGGTCCTGTATCATCTCCAACATCCGGGTCCTGTATCATCCCCAACATCCTGGTCCTGTATCATCTCCAACATCCGGGTCCTGTATCATCCCCAACATCCGGGTCCTGTATCATCCCCAACATCCGGGTCCTGTATCATCCCCAACATCCTGGTCCTGTATCATCCCCAACATCCGGGTCCTGTATCATCTCCAACATCCGGGTCCTGTATCATCCCCAACATCCCACTTTTTGAAATACCAACTTCTGTCCTGGAAGTCCTTGGTGTCCTTGTGTTTTATACTTCTCCCACCCTCCCCCCCCCCTCCTTCCCACGCCTCCTCCCCCCAAGCCCTCTCCCTCCCACACATCTCCCTGCTCTTAAATGTTGTGTGCTTTCAAGTGTTTGCGTGCTTCCCATTCTCTTGTCTCCCGCTCCCTCTTTTTATATATTTTGTTTGTCTGGTTGATTTGTTTGTGAAGTAAATGTCAGCTCTTTCACGAGCCTCGATTCAGTATCCAAAAAAAACAAAAACATACGGGTCCTGTATCATCCCCAACATCCTGGTCCTGTATCATCCCCAACATCCGGGTCCTGTATCATCTCCAACATCCATGTCCTGTATCATCTCCAACATCCGGGTCCTGTGTCATCCCCAACATCCGGGTCCTGTATCATCCCCAACATACTGGTCCTATATCATCTCCAACATCCGGGTCCTGTATCATCCCCAACATACTGGTCCTGTATCATCTCCAACATCCTGGTCCTGTCATCCCCAACATCCGGGTCCTGTATCATCCCCAACATACTGGTCCTATATCATCTCCAACATCCGGGTCCTGTATCATCCCCAACATACTAGTCCTGTATCATCCCCAACATACTGGTCCTGTATCATCTCCAACATCCTGGTCCTGTGTCATCCCCAACATCCAGGTGCTGTAACATCCAGTTTCTTCACATAATCGATTCGTAATCAACCAGTTAACTGTACATAATCAATTCATTAATCAACCAGTTAACTGTACATGATCGATTCATAAATCAACCAGTTAACTGTGCATAATCAATTCGTAATCAACCTGTTAAATCCACATAATCAATTCGTAATCAACCAGTTAACTGTACATGATCAATTCATTAATCAACCAGTTAACTGTACATAATCAATTTATGAATCAATTAGTTAACTGTACATAATTCGTAATCAACCAGTTAACTGCACACAATCAATTCGTAATCAACCAGTTAACTGTACATAATCAATTCATTAATCAACCAGTTAACTGTACATAATCAATTTATGAATCAATCAGTTAACTGTACATAATTCGTAATCAACCAGTTAACTGCACACAATCAATTCGTAATCAACCAGTTAACTGCACACAATCAATTCGTATAATCAACCAGTTAACTGTACATAATCAATTCATTAATCAACCAGTTAACTGTACATAATCAATTTGTAATCAACCAGTTAACTGTACATAATCAATTTATTAATCAATCAGTTAACTGTACATAATCAATTCGAAATCAACCAGTTAACTGTCCATAATCAATTCGTAATCAACCAGTTAACTGCACACAATCAATTCGTAATCAACCAGTTAACTGTACATAATCAATTTGTAATCAACCAGTTAACTGTACATAATCAATTCATAATCAACCAGTTAACTGCACACAATCAATTCGTAATCAACCAGTTAACTGTACATAATCAATTCATAATCAACCAGTTAACTGCACACAATCAATTCGTAATCAACCAGTTAACTGTACATAATCAATTCGTAATCAACATAATCAATTGAATTGTTGAAACTGCCAGACAGACAGAGTAAAATATTGTTACAGACGTGGCTTGGATGTTATTTACCGAGCGGTTTTATGGTATGACCACGTCTGCACAAGTTACCCGATTGTGCCCGAACGTTGACTAGTCGCGCTGCGCTAGGTCAATAAAGGCAATAAAGGAAAAGGACACACGGCTGGGTTTCAAATGACACGACACCCAGGGTTCAGTTCTCAAGACCTCCGGAGGAGGTTATATTAAGGCGGAAGGTTAGATTACAACTACAAGAGGGAAACATAGGAAGGTGGGCACTTAAACACACTTATATTAACCCCAACAGACGACAGATAAACGGGACAAGGCTCACTCACACGGGGATTGATGGAAAGGACAGGCGGGTAGCGATGGCTCCAGGTGCACCTGTGCTCAGGGCAGGATCACGTACGGTCCAGTTTAAGAGATGCGGTGGAGGTATTGCAGCGCTCGAGGGGTGGCGACTTCTCTCTCCAGGCTGGGGGCGCATCTCACTCAGCGCTCGCAGGTGGCTTTCCTTCTCCAAGCTGGGTGCGCATCTCTCGTCACATCCGGCGCGTGGCCGCGTATATCCGGCGGGGAGTGACACGCCCTCGGCTCGTTAGCTCCGCCTCGTGGAATCGGCACGTTGCTTCTCATTGGGTGCGTGCGGGGGGGTTTACCAGGCTCCGCCCTTGACGAGGAGCTGACAAGGAGCCCCTTCGTGGTAACCCCGTGGAGCGCATGGTCTATGGCGCTAATCGAGCCGGTGTGAGGACGCATCCTCCCCCGCTCCGCCGCCATCTCCTCTGTTGTTGTTGTAATTGTTGGGGAAGAAGATGGAAGGAGGTATGGGAAAGGTCCTAAACTCACTACTGATGCCATATAATCACATTCTGGTGCAACGAAGAGTCATAATTAATGGAGACGAGGCCTTAACTGACATAGAATAAGAATAACTAGGAAGATGTCCGAAAGTTGTCTACGTGTGGTGCGGTGGACCTGGGCACGACATTTAATGGGGGAATAAGGGGAAGGTCGGCTCTACTGATTGTTATTTACATGCAATGGGACTAGGGAATGGGGGATCGGGGAAAGTTGGGGAGTATTGGAGAAAATAGGGGAATATTTACAAGCGGATATGGAGGCCAAATTCCATATTCGCAACATTGCACCCTTCTCTACCCTCGGGGCGTCCCGACCCGATAAATTTTTACCTACTTTAGTGTGGCACGCAATGTAGTTCGCTCTACTATTAACTCTACCCTGAGTGCGACAGTTTTACAGATATTCACAAATGAGTAAATATGTCCCCCTGCGACGTTGCACCCTTCTCCTCACAGAAACACACCCACAGGATAACCGAATCCGGAAAGAATCCTCAAACTAAACATACAGCCGGTAGGGAGCATTATTTACAAGATTACGCTGATATCTACACTACGATCCAGGACCTGTCTTTGGAGGAACACATGCAGATGTTATGCATAGAGAGAGCGCGCTTGCCAGCATCGATACACCAACCCACGAGTGCTCTGTGGCCGACGGCCTTTAATAACGTGCAGAGCACCCTTCCCGAGCATCAAAAGCACCACCCCACCACCAATCGGTGCAGTCACCATTGTTCATTGGAATAAAAATAAATTCGACAACCCCTAACCCTGCAGGTGTCTCTTGCTCTTCTTGTGGTGCACTTGGTGTCAACTAAAAGTGGTTCACCTGTATGGCATAGGTGCCACGTTGACCCATAGGTCCATCCCCGGGTGGTGCTTGGCCGCAAACGAACTGCGGTCCATTGTGGGTGGCCACAAACATTGCGGTCCATATGGTGTATCGATGCCGGCAGCAAACAGCGAAAGTGCAGGCCCACAACTGCGCAGCCAGCACCTCTCTCTCCTCTCTCTCTACCCCAAAGCCAGATCCTCGGAGGTGGGAGACAAAAGAAGCAGACAAGTGAGTAAGGTGGTAAGGGCGCAAAAGTGCACGCAATGTAAGGTGATGCACACTGGGGGCACATGGGAACCAGGTGAGACAGGTACGTTCCTATCGTACGCCCCCCCCCCCCAACCAGGTAACCTACATGGCCCCTCCCTTACCCCTTACTGCATCCACAAAACACAACACTACCCATAAACATCTACTTTACAAATCAACAAACATCCCTACTGTCTTCCCCGTTCCTCCCATAAACCAAATTCGTCTTCTCTCCCTCCTAACCAATCAAATTTGCCATTTTCAACTCTCCTCAAAATTTGCCATTTTCAACTCAACATCAAAATTTGCCATTACCAATTCATCATCAGTCCCTCCTAGGGAGGGAGAGATGGAATCACCCCAATGTCTCATCCACGTCGTGATGCGTCTCACAAATCCTCACAGCAATTCTCATTTCTGCAACACAAACAAAGAAAACACAGGTGTGGAGTCATCATCATCACCACAGGTAAGTGGCTGCGTATGGTGCGACAGGTTCATCAATCCTAACTATTTCCTAAGTGACTTTAACAACTTTACACTACCCGGGGTCTTTCTCCGGCCAAACCATTGGCCCTCTTACTCTATGGGTTCTAAAAACCAATTCCCATTGGCCAAACTGTGGTGCTCTTCAATTTGGGGTCTCACTCCCCCGATTCATCTCCCGGTGCCCTCGTACAATTTCTGGGCTGCGACGTGTACCTCTCCCAGTGGGTCTACCCACCTGCACACCTCCACCACTGCAGTTGCCTCCGAGCTTACCTGCTCCTTACCCTAACCTAACTACCAGGGGAAGGCCCTCTGGCACTCTCCCCACTCGGTGCCCTCTCTGGCACTGGGCTGCCCGATCCACACCCGGGATCCTCAGGCACCCACTCACAACTACCGGCTCCCAGAGCCCACCTGCGGCCTCACCTGGCCGACATCCTCACAGTGGTGGAGTGCCCAACCAACTACACACACTAACAGGCTACACGCCCAGCCATTTCCACAACACTAATGCACCCATCCACAACACCATTCTGCAACCGCACCACAAATGCCAATATCCAACCACAATTTACCTGCACCCTCTACCTAACACTTACACTACCCGCCCCGGGTACTCGTGAAAGGGGTCCACTCTTCCCCCATCCACACCTTCGCACCATGCACACCACTCCGTACCACTTACTCCAACTCTCTCCACACACCTGTATTTGCACACCTGTGCTCTCACACCTGGTGCCACCTGCACCCTTCTCTCCCCAAGCGCATTCGCGCTGATCCACAACACTCATTACTCACACACTGTTCCTCACACCTGTCCAGTTGCACACCTGTGCAATCACACCTGTTCAGTTGCACACCTGGGCAATCACACCTGTTCCATCCTCACACACACGGCATCATCTCAGCTAACTACTCCCCTCTGAAACTTGCGCTTCCCAGTCGTCCCTTTAAACTATTGCGCTCCCACGTCATTATCATCCATACTAATCTACCTGCGTCCCCACTACAGGTATCAGTCACTAACTAAACTTAACGTCACCTAATGTCAATCTTCGCTAGATCCCTACACACCATATCCTAACCCACCCGGGCTAGTTTTCACTGCCATACACCCCATAATCTAGTGCGCATTTGCCCCCCCTGTGAGGGATGGTGGATTTGCCATCCCACCACATCGGGGGTCTCTCACTACCAATTTCGCTCGTCCAAATCCAACAAATTAAAAATTTGCCAATCATCTGCCAATCACTGTACCATTACCAATCATCACTCTGCCAATCCTTTGCCAATCATCAAATTTTGTTTTTCTCTAATTTTGGGTCCAAAACACTAACCTCATCACCCAGTCGACTCACTACTGCCTCTCGGTGCGCCAATCCCTGTCCAAAGCCCGCTTCGTAAAGCCAAGCAATGGATGCTGGTTGTTTTGTGCCAGCGGCTGGATGCGTCCGGCATTCGGGGCAGGGACGGGGGCTTACCCGGGCCGAGATCCCACGCACCACCTCGGCGTGGAGCCATCCAATGTCCCGATCTCGACCTGCCGGCACGTCTCAACAAAACGTGGTCGCCATAACGACCCTTCCTATCGGGCTGCCAGCTCCGCCTAGTGGAGCCTGGACGCGGCCGTTCAAAGCGAGGCCCGGCACGCACCGAGGGCCTGCTTCGGCTAAAAGTCGCTCTAACCTCTAACCCGTGTAACGTCGATGCTTCACCTGGACGCTTACACCCCGCAGCCCGTTCCTTGCTCACACATCCAGCTGTGCCCATGCTCCTCGTACCCTTCCTTACACACCCAGGTACACCCATTCCACTCACAGCCTTGGTCACACACCTGACCACCGAACACTTTGGCACACATTCGTTGCTCGCACACCTCACCAATACACCGCTTCGCGCCCCCTCCTCGGTCACCTCCTCTGTGACAATCACAGGTGTACCCTCATTCGCACACCCAACCACGTGCCTCACCACCAACTCCAGCGTGCATTCCCACTCACGCTCTACCATTCCAGGTGTACATCCTTCCATCCCAGGTGTACATCCTCGCTCACCTGTCGCAACCAGCTCACTCTCCTTGTCACTCTCACTACTCTCACCTCCACTCGTGACAACGCACTCACCCTTACTCTTGACAGCACACTCTTTCCCCATGCACCTGTCCGTCACACACCTTTCTCGCGCACACTCTCCCGTTACACCCTCTGTAACACTCACCACAGGTGGACACTCTTCCTTACTTCTGACAGCGCACTCTTTCCTCATGCACCTGTCCGTCACACACCTTTCTCGCGCACACTCTCCCGTTACACCCTCTGTAACACTCACCACAGGTGTGCATTCTTCCTTGCCTTTGACAGCGCACTCTTTCCTCATGCACCCGTCCGTTACACACCTCTCTCGCGCACACTCTCCCGTCACACCCTCTGCAACACTCACCACACCGCGCTTCCATGTGCCCCCTCGCACACGCGCTACGACCGACTCATTCTCGCCAGCACCCTCACTACTCCTTGGCACGCACTTTTTCCTCACACACCCCAGAGTCGGACTTTCTCGCACACCTCCTTTTTCGCACACCAGACCTGTCGCACACTTCACCAACGGCCTCTCACGAACACCCGGGTCCATCTCGACCCCCAATCTTCTTAAATCACCTGGCGCATCATACGCACGACCATATTGGTCACCACTTACACCGGGTCCTCTTCCTCTTCGCTTCTCCTCCATCACCTGCGAATCCCTCATCCGGTTAATGAGCACATCATCACGATCCAAACACAGACTTTGGACCAATTCTTTTATCTCCTCTTTTATCTCTTTCTTATCCCCTCTCCGTCGCTTCTTAATTTCGCTCATCCCTTCTTCCACTTCTTCTAATTTGTGCTTCACCTCTTTTATTCCCCGGTACGTCTCCTCAAGCTCGTCCTCCAAGGCTACCTTGACCGTTTCCATGTGCGTCCTCACCTGCCGGTCCTTCGTCTCCATTACCTCTACCACCTCGTCCAACCTCGTTGTCAGTCCCTCACGTACCATCTGACATTCCCTCTTCGTCGCCACCAAGTCATCTTTTAGTTCTCTCTGTGTCGCTTTTAAACCTCCTAATACCGCAGTGTTCCTTTGAACCTGCTCCACTAACTCCGTCTGTCCCACCGTCAGCTGCTCCACCTCCTGCGTCAGGTCCTCTATGCCCCCTTGTAACTTTACAGTCCCCTTTCTCACCTCCTTTTCCATGTGCTCCTCACAGTGCCTCACCTCCTCGCGCACTCCTCCGACCTCCTCACTCACTCCTCTTCTGATCTCCTCTCCCATCACTTGCATCTCCTGCCCAGATGCCACCCTCATCTGCTCCATTTCCTCCCTGTGAGCATCCAGTTTGGCTTCTACCCCAATTCTGACCCCCTCTATCTGCTGCCCCATTTGGTTAACTTCCCTTTCCGCTTGGTCCCTCATGTCCCTCAATTTGCCTTCCATACTGTTTTCTAACCCCTCTAACCCTTTTTGCATCCCTTCCATTTGATTCTCTTGAGCGGCCATTCTGTTTTCTACCCCCGTTAACCCATGTTTTACTTCTTTTATCCCGTTGTCTAACCCCTCAAAATTTTTGTCTACCTTCTCACCAGTACCCCTCGCTTCGTCCCTCATTACCCCCATTTCGTTTCCCATTACCCCCATTTGGTTCTCCAATCGCTCACTCTGAGCATCCATCCGATTCCCCATTCTGTTTGCCATTTCTTCATTATTCTGGGCCATAAGGGCCTTCATTTGTATCCAAAACGAGTTCAAATCCATCGGGGGCGCTGCCACGGTCGCTGGCGCGGTGATCAGCGAGGCGCCATTTTGCGCGCCCGCTTCTTCGTGCGTGACGGCGCTATTTTGCGAACCTGCCGCCCTCACTGCTTCGCTCTCCTCCTGTCCCTCATTTTGGTCCTGGATCGACCCTGCTTCACTCTCCCCTACCGGACCCCAGCTGTCTTGACCCGCCAGAGCGCGACTTTCAAAATTCGGTTTTTTATTTTATTTTCGTAAAACAAATTCAAATTTCGCCGTTATAATTTCGCGCGGGAAACGCGCTCCGAATCGATTCTACTTGTTACCAATTTGGGCCTAATAAATTTAGTCCCGGGTTCGAATTCCACTCCTCGACACCAATTGTTACAGACGTGGCTTGGATGTTATTTACCGAGCGGTTTTATGGTATGACCACGTCTGCACAAGTTACCCGATTGTGCCCGAACGTTGACTAGTCGCGCTGCGCTAGGTCAATAAAGGCAATAAAGGAAAAGGACACACGGCTGGGTTTCAAATGACACGACACCCAGGGTTCAGTTCTCAAGACCTCCGGAGGAGGTTATATTAAGGCGGAAGGTTAGATTACAACTACAAGAGGGAAACATAGGAAGGTGGGCACTTAAACACACTTATATTAACCCCAACAGACGACAGATAAACGGGACAAGGCTCACTCACACGGGGATTGATGGAAAGGACAGGCGGGTAGCGATGGCTCCAGGTGCACCTGTGCTCAGGGCAGGATCACGTACGGTCCAGTTTAAGAGATGCGGTGGAGGTATTGCAGCGCTCGAGGGGTGGCGACTTCTCTCTCCAGGCTGGGGGCGCATCTCACTCAGCGCTCGCAGGTGGCTTTCCTTCTCCAAGCTGGGTGCGCATCTCTCGTCACATCCGGCGCGTGGCCGCGTATATCCGGCGGGGAGTGACACGCCCTCGGCTCGTTAGCTCCGCCTCGTGGAATCGGCACGTTGCTTCTCATTGGGTGCGTGCGGGGGGGTTTACCAGGCTCCGCCCTTGACGAGGAGCTGACAAGGAGCCCCTTCGTGGTAACCCCGTGGAGCGCATGGTCTATGGCGCTAATCGAGCCGGTGTGAGGACGCATCCTCCCCCGCTCCGCCGCCATCTCCTCTGTTGTTGTTGTAATTGTTGGGGAAGAAGATGGAAGGAGGTATGGGAAAGGTCCTAAACTCACTACTGATGCCATATAATCACATTCTGGTGCAACGAAGAGTCATAATTAATGGAGACGAGGCCTTAACTGACATAGAATAAGAATAACTAGGAAGATGTCCGAAAGTTGTCTACGTGTGGTGCGGTGGACCTGGGCACGACATTTAATGGGGGAATAAGGGGAAGGTCGGCTCTACTGATTGTTATTTACATGCAATGGGACTAGGGAATGGGGGATCGGGGAAAGTTGGGGAGTATTGGAGAAAATAGGGGAATATTTACAAGCGGATATGGAGGCCAAATTCCATATTCGCAACAATATTATCTCACTCCTCTCTGTGAATGCGAGATCGGGACAAATTCAGAACCAAAGTACTGTTAAACTGCAGGTTCTTTTTCCGATTCATGTTCTGATTCATGTTCCGATTCGTGTTCAAAATAAAACATTCAATTGAAATGAGTTATTCCTCGATCATAAACCGACGTCTCGACAGACAAAGTGAACCAACTGCTCACGCGGGACAATCAACAACACATCACCAAGGACTGAGTAGTGTTTTGCTATAAAGCAACAGTTTGATTCGCAAATACATTCTTCTGTCAACGACTCAAAAGTAACAGTTGTCGTACCGATGTACGGAGGTACTGTAACTCATTTATGATGATCCTCGAACACACCGAGGGAGCGACAAGCAGTTAAGTGTAACCATCGAGGATGAATGTCCATTTGGGAGGCCTCCTGGTGTATAGCCAAATTAAATTTCTTAACAAGAAAGAGCAATCAGAGATGGCAACCCCTCGCCAGGATGTGTTTTCAGTGGTTTATAAGGCTTTTGTGTTAAAACAAATATGGCGGCCGAACCACGTGACCGATGACGTCATAATTATTATTTAAAAATTCTGGTGGAGTTGCACCTATGGTGAAAAATCCCTGTCAATGGGACCAACGGCTGCAGAGATAATCATATTTATTCTGTGCGGACAAACAAACAGATGAAAAATCACTCATAGAGCGACACGACAAAACAGTACAAAGTAGAATGGTACTCAGTAGCACATCCTTTTGACCTCAAAAATATTTTGTGGGAGAATTCAGTGACCTGATATGCAAATCGTCTTCAAAGTTTAAGTTAATCGGATGAAAATTGACAATTTTAGAAATTTGGCCTGTGTTGACCTTTTGGCTTGTGTTGACCTCAAAAATAGTTGGTGGTTGGTTTCAGTAAACTGATATGCAAATGCTATTCAGATTTCAAGTCAATCAGATGAAAATTGAGGATTTTAGAAATTCGAAAAAAAGTGCTTGACCTTTGGCCGATGTTGACCTTTTGGCCCATGTTGATCTCATAAATAGTTGGTGGTTGAATTCAGTTACCTGATTTGTAAATCCCATTCAATTTTCAAGGCAATCTAATGAAAATTGAGAATTTTAGAAATTTGAAATGGTTGTTGACCTTTGGCCTATATTGACCTTGTGGCCTATGCTGATCTCAAAAATAGTTTATGGTTGAATTCAGTTCGCTGATATGTAAA
Source organism: Myxine glutinosa (assembly GCF_964187855.1). Taxonomy (NCBI): domain Eukaryota; kingdom Metazoa; phylum Chordata; class Myxini; order Myxiniformes; family Myxinidae; genus Myxine; species Myxine glutinosa. The sequence continues at coordinate 360,448,883 of NC_136261.1, read as the reverse complement.
TCCTTTTCAAATTTCAAGTCAATCGGATAAAAATTGAGGATGTTAGAAATTTGAAAAAAGTGGTTGACTTTATTTATTTATTTATTTATTTATTTATTTATTTATTTTTTTTTTTTTTTTGTATACAAGATCGAGGCTCGTGAAAGAGCGAACATTAATAATCACACAGAAAGACAAACCGACACATAAAACATATAACATCGGGAGCGGTAGACAAGATGGGGAGAGAGGGGGAAGGACACAAACACAACATTTGAGAGCAGGGACCGAGAGACATGGAGACATCGAGAGATCTGAGAGAGGGCGAGGGCTTTGGGGGGGGGGGGGGCATGGGAAGGGGGCGGTGGGAGAGGTATAAAACATATGGACACTGCCAGGACTTCCAGGAAAGAAGTTGGAATTTCAAACAAGGTGGATCTGGGGTGAATTAGCGGGGGTAGAAAAGATCAAGGTTTTGGATGGGGGAAGATAAGAGATGGTGGTGAACAGCTGTTTTAAAGACCTGGAGGGAGGAGTGGGATTGAAGGGAGTGAGGGAGTTTGTTCCAGAGGCGGGAGAAAAGAGGAATGAAAGAGTGAAGGTGAGCAGAGAGCCGAGATTTCGGCAGTTTAACCATCAGAGGGTTGCTGGCAGATCTTGTGCGACCTGTAGGAATATTTGGGGGACAGAGCACAGAGAGAGCTGGGGGTGCAAGGCCGGAGAGGAGTCGGTAGAAGACAGAAAGACCACCTACCTGCCTGCGGTGAGTGAGTGAAAGGCCCTCAGAGATAGCTTCATCGCGGGAGATTCCAATAATTCTGAAAGCTTTGGTTTCAACAGCGTGAAGCCGAGCTAGGTGTGAGGCAGGAGCACCGGCCCATAGGGGAGAACAGTATTCCAGTGAGCTGCGGATGAAAGCCTTGTATGTGGTGAGGAGCTCAGGTGTGCCGAGGAAGGACTTCGCACGACGGAGGATGCCCAGTCGGCGACTGGCTTTGGAGGCCAGCTTGGAAATGTGGTTTTCCCAAGAAAGATCATGGCAGATAGTGAGACCCAAAATCTTGAGCGACAGAACTTCTTGGAGAGGATTGTTGAGAAAGTAGATGGGAGGGTTGTCCAGTCGATCTTTTCGGAGAGACATAGTAAGAGTGTGAGATTTGTCAGGATTGAAAGACATGTTCCACTTGTTTGACCAGTCTGTGATTTTGTCCAGGTCTTCAGAGAGTGAGGAGGCAGCAGACTGCCGATCTGAGGGAAGAGGAATGGAGCGGCAGAGAGTGGAGTCATCAGCAAAGAGATAGAGAGGATTTTCGAGAGAGTCAGAGAGATCATTGATGAAGACCAGAAAAAGCACGGGGCCCAGAACACTGCCTTGGGGAACTCCAGCCTGAACAGGAAGAGGAGATGAGAGAAACCCATTCAGGGCCACACGTTGACGACGACTAGAGAGGAAGTCCGCCAGCCATGCGTGGAGATTTCCATGGATACCAAAGGAGGAGAGTTTGGTGAGCAGAGCGGGGTGCCAGACCGTGTCGAAGGCACGTGATATGTCGAGGGAGACAGCTCTAATTTCCTGTTTGGCATTGAGGACCTCCATCCATTGTTGAGACAGCAGAAGCAGCATGTCCAGAGTAGAGTGACCTGGTCTGAAACCAAATTGATGATCAGAGATCAAGCCATTGGAGAAGAGGAAAGATTTCATATCCGAAGCAATGATGGATTCCATGACTTTGCTGATAATTGGGAGAAGGCTGATTGGTCTGTAGTTGCTAGGATCTGTTTTTGCACCTTTTTTGTGCAAAGCGGTGATGTTGGCTGATTTCCAAGCAGATGGCAGTTGACCTTGAGCAAAAGAGAGGGTGAAGAGAACAGAGAGAGGGTGAGATAGAGCAGCAGAGCAGGATTTTAGGACCCGTGGGCTGATGCCGTCGGGTCCAGTTGCAGAATCAGAGTCGAGGGTTGACAGAAACTTTTCCACCTTGTCAGGAGGAAAGGACACGGAGTCCAGGAGCAGCAGGGTACGACTGGGTATGGTGGGTACAGAGAGGGATGATGACCTTTGGCCTATGTTGACCTTTTGAACCCAAAAATATATAGCATTTTGTCAGACCACGAACTCTACCATTTGGTGAAGGTCCGTGTGGATCGGTTTAAAATTGTGACCTGTAGGTAAGTATAAGTGAGCGAGACAGACAAACACACAAACAAGAAGAAGAAGACGTCATGCGAAGCACAATACTTACAACCCCCCCCCCCCCCCCCCCACTAAAGCTTTCCATTGATACAGCAAATTGGCCGTTTCATGAAGATTTAAATTTACGATCTTGATCAAAGCTCGGGTCAACAGGATGAAAAGTGACGATTTTTCAGATGAAAAATGGTGATTTTAGAAGTTTGACCATGAGTTGACCTTTGACCCTTTGACCTCAAATAGTAGGTTTCCCAATTCAGTGAGGCAATACACAAATGCTGTTCTATTTTCAAGTCAATCGGATGAAAATTGATGGGTTTTCAGATGGAAATTGATTTTTGGAACTTTGACCTTCAGTTGCCCTTTGACCTTTTGACCTCAAAAAGTTGGTTTCCTAATTCAGTGAGGCAATATGCAAATGCTGTTCAATTTTCAAGTCAATCGGATGAGAATTGACGGTTTTTTCAGATGAAATGATGATTTTGGAAGTTTGACCTTGAGTTGACCTTTGACCTATTGACCTCAAAATAGTATGTTTCCCAATTTAGTGATTCGATATGCAAATGCTGTTCAATTTTCAAGTCAATCGGATTTAAATTGGCGATTTTAGAAATTTGACCTCCAGGTGACCTTTGACCTCAAAATCAATAGGCTTCTCAATTGGGACGACCTATACAACTTGGTAAAGTTTCGTGACAATCGGTTTAGAATGGTGACCTGTAGGCCGGTGACAAACAGACAAACAGACAACCACAAACGCAACCGACCAATATACTTGAAAAATCTTCGATTTTGCAAGTAACAAACAAACAACACAGACAGACAGACAAACGGACTCAAATGCAATACCCTCTCCTCAGGCGAGGGTAATGAGATTTGTGGAAGGTTAATGAAGGGGAGGGGCCTGGATATGCCCCTGATGCAGTGCCCCCTGGAGGATAGAGGAGGAATGTATAATTTGTTTGTGGTTCCGGCGATAACTCGCCGACTCTTCGTGAAGGACAGCGTGGGATCTTTAATGTACACCAACTCATGCCAGCGGATGGGACACCCAGCTTAACGCCCACCGGAGGGTCTGCACACACATCGATAGCTTTGGCCTGTCTGCACGACTCCAGGGAGACAGTTTATAGCTGCATCGGCATTCTAGCCCAGGCTTAGCAGCTTCGAGGTGAGTGTGCATCCTCCAGGAGCGAGGCCATCCTGCATTCCTACCAGCGCAATGTTAGTACAGTGAAGTGAAAACTTGTATGTATTTTAGTACATTTAAAATGACCTTAATCATAATATCACAGTCAATACTATTATAGTCTTTCCTGGGTAAGTAGGCTTCACGACTGACACTGTGTGACGGCGGACAGGTGGTCTTTGGTGACACTCATTGGTGTGAGCAATATGGACAGCACCTTTGCAGTGAACGTTCCCTCTTTGTATGAGAAGAAATGTCCCTCCGGCCAGTCGCGCCGACATCGACAAAGTCTACCCCGTACAGCTTGGTTGCCGAGCTCAGCTTAACTGGTTTGGCCATCTCAATGACCAGGTGGAACCTGAGAAGTAAGAAGATGAAGTTTAAAAACTACCGGCTGTGTCAATATTCTCTTCACTATATGTAATGTTCGTGGGACAATAGACGGACCAACAAACTGAGGTGTGAGGGGTTTATGGGGGAGAGATGGAGGATGACCTGAGGTGGTGGTCCACTGCCACCTTGAAGCCTTGGAGAGAAGGGTTAGGGTTAAGGATCTTGCTCAGACTGACATAGTCCTCCTTACATTCAGTTAATTTGTTTTAAATTAAAATATTTGTGTTTATCCGAAAGGTTTTCCCCAATTTCCCTGTCATCAGTTCTACAGAATCATCAGTTCTACAGAATAAACAAGATCCCTGGTATGCCCAACTGTTCTGTACTCCACCCCTCCTCCTCCTCCTCCTCCTCCTGCTCCTCCACCCCCTTCACATTACTCTTCCCCTTCACATCCCCTCCCCCCCGCCTCCTCGCTCCTCCCCTTCACATCCCCTCCCCCCCGCCTCCTCGCTCCTCCCCTTCACATCCCCCCCACCCCCTCCTCGCTCCTCCCCTTCACATCCCCCCCACCCCCTCCTCGCTCCTCCCCTTCAAATCCCCCCTACCCTGGTTTTCCACATCAATGTGTGTGCCATCTCTCAGGTGGACGTTAAGCTGAGTGTCCTGTCTGCTAGCAAATGTTGGTGGACCTCAGATATCCCACGGTGCCCTTCACGAACAATAAGCGAGTTATCCCCAGCATCCTCAACCTATTACTGTAATAATTCCAGCTTTAACCTGCAGGGGGCACTGCATCAGCCTTACCTCGGCAATGATGCAACCAGCAGGCTAAATTCAGAATAGAATCCCAGTCCAATATTAATCCACTAACAATGACCTTTCCTTCATGTCTCCCCCTCCCTCTCAGGTTTATAAACTCCCAACTCAAATTCTGTACCAAATCTTGCGGCCTGCTTCCTATAATCCTACTAAAATACACAATTTGGTGTATATCTGTCTGCGTGTCTGTGTGACAGCGATACATTCGGTCGTTACTCATCCCCCCCCCAAGGGGTTTTTCGAAGTGTATAAAATATAAATCTGATCCGAAGAGGTTATCCTCGAAAATCAGTCTTCCATTTGTGGCATTATGAAAAAATAGTTACTTAAACCAATGACGACGTATCACACATGTGGCCTATTCAACCCGAGTGGAACCTCACCTCTGTGACTTTGGAAGGCAATTCTCAATGGGAAGTGTCTCTGTGTAGGTCTCCTGACAAAGAACATTGCGGGTAATAGTGCAGACAGAAGCAGGTGCTTGTACAGCACCGTCCAAGTTGTATAGTAGGCCCGAACCATCTGGCAAGGCGAAGAACAGTGAGCGCTAGAGAAGGGTGACAAAGGGAGCGGTGAAACGCACAAATAAATACTACAACAATGTCGTGATTGTTACTCTTTCCTAAGTTTTAGTTACCTTATTGTGACTCAGCATGTACAATTCTTATCAATGGTAGACACCAAGGATATCTCCACTCCATGGCAGCTTGCTTAGACTCTCTGGTTCAACCAAGGATCCCTGGGTCTCATCACACGTCACTATTCCTCAAATATATATATATTTTTTTTATCTCCGTCACTCTGGTGGAGTTCAAGGAACTCTGGTCTAAAGGCCACATGAGTTTCCTTCCGATCAAACACGAGGTCCTTCGGTACCCGCCTTGCACTAATCGTATTGAATATCAAGCGGAAATGAATAATCGTTTGGACACTTCCAACACTAAAATTCCATGATTCTCGAAAACATGCTGCTCAACACGTTTCAATTTTCGCTAAAGTGACAACCGCTGGTTACGCGTCATGATGCTCAAGTCGAACAGACATTGTCGAACTCACTGCCCCATCCAAAATACACACTCTGCATCGAGTAGTGCAGACAGTTTGCAGTGGATTTCATCCGTTTTCATGCCCTTCACATGGGACTTACTGTTCGACACGTTCCTCACAGCACACGTGACTACATCAGCTGCCATTTCGGTTTTACCCAGAATGCTTTGAGCAACACCAATGCCATTTCCTGTGTACCTTGCTCAGGGTGTACCCACGCCAACCTTGAACCTCCCTCGTACATTACAAGCCCACCCAGGAGTAAAAAAAAAAAAAGACCTGGTCCAACTTTAAACAGCCAGGTAAGTTTACCACCTTCTCACAGGTTTAAAAACTTGGAAAATTTCATCAGGATTAGCCAGAGCCATTCCGACGTTATGAATTAAAAAAAAAAAAAAAAGGATTCCTTGCTCTTCCCTGAGTGTATTGCTCCGACAAAGAAAATAATAAAATTAATGAGACTCGCAACGGGACCCGCCCTATGGGCGGAGCTTCAATTGGGAGGCCCAAATGAAAAGGCAAAATATCAGAAATTAAAGGCTTTTGTATTTTAAACGATTTATATAAACATCCGTTAAATCATATCAAATGCAAATCATCAAAATCTAAACAGTATTTGTCGAATTTCAATAAAAGCCACATCACTGTTCATATCGGTAAATATTATTACATCGTGTTTGGAAAAACTGGAAAATTGGAAATTGGAAAATTGGGGGGAAAAATGGAAAAACAATATAGCCTATTTTACTCCATGGGGGTTCCAGGATTACCCACCCAAAATTTCATTGCGATCGGTTCAGCTGTTTTTGCGGTACCTGGGAACAGACAGACAGACATTTGGTGAATTATAGTAAGATGTACTTGTACCTGATCTGTGCCTTGTGTACATTAACATACTTTCACTAAGTATTCGTTTCAATGATCATCGCGAGTTTACTGATCAATAAGTCCTTCATGGGGATTGCACTCGAACACCATAACTGATGGCTGAGGTGGGCGATTGGATCGCAAAGTTAAACATTTAACAAAGCCAAACCACTCCCTCTTTCTTTTCACCATCTTGTGTGCCCAGTACACCTTGTCAACAAACTTCTACAGAAATGGACACCACAACGTTTTGCTATTTTTTACAAATCAAATTGAGAGCAAGAAAGCACGAAGGGGGAAGTAACAGCGATGAAGGAGTCATGCAAGAATAGTGTGATAAACAAATCCCGAAATAAGGCACCGCTGACTGCTGGAGCAACTTCGGGGTGAGGTCACAACTGTGCGCAGAGCCAAACTAAATAAACAAACAAGCATTGACCTTGGAAAGAAGAATAAAATTGGAGGAGAGGCTGTCTTTGGCTCTTTTGGATTGGAGGAGTCTCACAGCTGGCCCTCATGTCGAATCATTTTAAAATATATCAACATTTACTTGACGGGGTATTGACATTCAGGAAAAGGAAACTCATCATTGACAATTCAAATGGAAAACACTTCTTAACAAACCTTTTTGATGTCCTGCTAAAGTGTTGGAAGAGTAGCAGCTGCTCTTCATCCGGCTCAGTCTGTGCGGGAAGAACAAAGTAAATAAGTGTGATGACAATGTGGAAATTGAAGGTTTTATTCTGTGATTAACAAGGACCATTTGATACTCCTCCATAAAAACCCGAGTACAAATAAGGTACTCGTCACATTCCCCTGTTTATTCAATCCTCCTACCTTGACGCCTGAGACATCGAGGCTTGAGCCGTTTAAAGAAATTGCGGAGGCGTTGCCAAGTTGTGTTCCGCCTCACCGGAATCTGTGGACGTTTGGGTGTCTCCTGGAGTGAAAACAAAAATCACTTGAATAGTGAAAAAAGTGAACGCCGTATTGAGCAAGAACGATGCAATCACACAGCTCTGGCATTCTCTTATTATCCTCGCCAGAAGGTATTGCATTTGAGTCCATTTGTTGGTTCGTCAGTTTGTCTGTCTGCAAAACGTGCTAATGTAGGCCACAGACGCCACCGAGGGATAGCCAGTATTACACATTATCTTTTTTCAATGAAGTACTTCAATAAAGTATTATAATTAGAATGTGAGCACATCTATAAAGTACGTACTATGAGAATGGGAGTACCTACTTGTAAAGAATACCAATTAGAATATGCGTACGTCCATAAAATGTGCATTCGGCAAGAGAGGATTCTGGACGGGAGGAACATGGGCTGAAAATGAGCATGGAGAAGACGGAAGTGATGTGGGTTGGGCAACAGAGAAAATGAATTGATATGAGCTGAGAGAGGAAGGAGATCAGACAAGGAAATAGGTTTGAGTATCTGGGTGGAACAGTGACCGGGGATGGTAAGTCTGAGGCAGAGGTGCAGAGGAGGATTCAGGTGGGGGCGAATGCATGATAGGTGGAGGAGGTAAGGGGAGACAGAATGATTTCAAGGAGAATGAAAGGAAAGGTTCATATGTCTTGTGTAATGCCGGCCTACCTTTACAGTATGGAGACAGTGGCACTGACAGAGAGACAACAACAGAGGCTGCAGGTTTGCGAGAACAACTGGGTCAGGAGGATTGCAGGAGTGAAGAGGGTGGATAGAATGAGAATGGATGAATTGAGGGAGGAGATTGGTGTGCAGATGAGCTTGGTGGGGAGATTGGTGAAATGCCGGCTGAGATTGGCTGGACACGGTGCAGATGGGGGGAGAAAGAATTTCAAAGAGAGCGAATAGGTTGAGGGAGCAAGGTGGGAGGAAAAGAGTGAGAGCGCAGTTGAGATGGGAGGATTGTGTGAAGAGGGATATCCGTAAGATGGTGGTGGGAGTTGGACAGTGGAGAGAGTTGGCTGAGGCCAGAAGGGAGTGGAGGAGTATCATGGTCAAGGCAGGGCAGGAGCTTGGTACCATCGGACCTCACTCCTTATAAAGGGAAGAGGCGGAGGAGAACAATGGAACGTGAATCTATACAATGAAACATAAAAGGTCTGTTTCTCCACTGTGTTAACATAATCTTATGTCATCAATACATCTTCTTCAAACCACACAAAGAGACACACCACCACACAAAAGTCCTAGCAAGAGTCTACAATCGGATTGCTCTTTCTAGTTCCATTGCAGAAATGCACAGCAAACAAAAAAAAAACATCAAAACTATCACTAAAAAGAGAAGCAAATGTTGTGTTGTCATTTTGACCAATTCAGTTTTGAAATCTTCAGCAGAAAATCGAAAATGATTTCCAGCTTCACAACACAACACATCATAGTTGATTCACCACCAGAAAGTGCAGATGCTTACCTCTTCCTGGATGGGGCACTGGACTGGATGTACACCATCACAATTGGGAGCACTTTTCGAGTCAATGTGCTCAACATCTCCTCCATTGACCGTTTTCAGTTCAGTAACAGCCTTGCCAGGGAGGGGTTCTAGGAGGACGTCAAATGAGAGCAAAAAGAAAAACTCGACACAATTTGACGTCACAACGTCGACCGATATGCCTCTGCCCACATTATTACATCATTATCAGAACATCCCATATCCAGGCCGATGCGGATTGTACAGAGCAACGCATTTTATGTTATGTTTGAGTGGAAAGTGGGCGGATAAACCCCCTCGTCAAAAACGTGGGGAGATATGTCCCGACCATTCCCCACCCATCGACGCCCAATTATCCCAAATATTTATAAAATGTGGTCGAACGATATCTTTATGACAATTGCAATGGAGAATGAACAGCCATGACGTTTGTCTGCAGAAAATGCACCATTGAAAGTCATGCTTTGAGATGGCCATATAAAGGAAGAAATTGCAACCAAATCATACATGCATCAAATTCTGACAATTACTTCTCCATTGTGACTGTGTTTTACCTCTTCTTACGATAAGAGAGCAAACGTGGATGTCACCGAAATTAACTTCGATATGGAAATATCACCACCTGTGGTGGCAGCTGGTATTACAAATCAAGTTCCTTTGTCTCATGATATGTTATGATCAATAAAATGTTTTTCAAAAACGACAAAAATTACAAAGTGCTTTTTCCACAACTGTGGCTTTTTCATTTTCCAAGAAAATTGCACACCCAAGATGGTTTGAGAAGGTTGCACCGGCCCAGAGGGCGGGAGTGCACACTCGTACTTCAAATTATGCATCCATCGAAAGCTTAATGAGAGCCTGACTTACCATCGATGTGTTCACATTGACTCTTGTTTCTCCAGGGTGTTCCTGGGAAATGTTCAAACCAAGTGTGGTTCATTATTTCCTGAAGACAAAACATTGTACAATAAAGTTTAGGAATCACAGTAAAACACCACAGAACCACTCAACCCCCCCCCCCCCCTCGCCCAAATAGGACAGAAATAACAACACAAGATCAGCGGCCCAGACCTTGCTGTTTAACCCACCTGCATCGAGATCCTCTTTATTGCATCTTCACAAATCATTGATGACAAGAGGGAAGCACACGGTTTGCTGACCCATGCTGGAGGATGGTATGGGTGCAGCTTGTCAAAGGGTGACATGATTTTCTGTAATGAGATTGTTCAGTTACCAAATTATTGATCGATATCCACATGTAATGTTCACATTCGCCTTCAGGCACATTTTTTTTTTTAAAGGAATTCAAATTCCAATTATATCCAAGATGATTTTTAAAGGCCAAAAAATTAAATTTTCTCTTGGCTCACCAAAAACTTCACTCACAGTTAGGAACAAATTGGGGAAATAAAACAATTATTATTGAGGAAATTAATAGAAAGTGATGGTGATGAGTGTTAACGTAGGTTGTGGGAGTGTGGATAGAATGAGATGAGAATTTAAGAAGAGTTGAGATGGGAAAAGGGAAAGGAAGGTGAGCCCAAGATGAGCCAGATATCTAAAAGAGGGGGAGGAACATAAAAAGTGCTGTTGTTCTACAAGGGTAACCCATATGTGGTTCCCCATCTGCTTCATTCATCTCACAGGTACGGTAAACCGACCCTGGGCAGTGGGCACGAAGATCCGGTCAGAGGTGAGTGTTGTGAATTGCATCCATGGTCGTTTGACAGACATCGGGCATTCGGATTTATATGACCCGCGCCCGTAACATAAAGGAGGAAGAAAATGGGTCAGTGAGAGACGGGATGTGGGGAAGTGCGTGGGGCGATGGTGCAGCGTGGTTATCGCTCCTGTGTCGTCTATATATTTTGAACCATCATGTGGAGAGTTTTGTGGATCACCATTTACCATTTACATTTCCAATCAATATCTGTTTCTGGAAAATGGAACAAAACGTATTTTTTGCATCCTAGGGAGCGTGAGGACAGGAAAAGTTGGGGGTGGGGGGGGGGGGGGGGGGGGGTATGTCGAACTGAAGAAAATAAAAATTTATAAACAGCTGAAAGGGGTTTGTATGAGTGAGGATAAATAGGGGGAGGTTAGTAGGGGAGATGTTCGAGAGGAGCTATAAGGAAGAGAGAAGAGGGGAGGTCAGAACCAATAAAAAACATATTTTTAAAGTTACAACATTCACGATGCCAATTATAAAAATGATGAGAGCAAATTTACAAATGCTCACCGTTAATTCCCTCTCATGAAAGGGATATCGTTTGGTGAACAATGAATGCAGAAGTATGCCGCTTGCCCACACATCAATGGGAGGACCACTGTAGCTTCTTCCTCGGAGGATTTCCGGAGCCATGAACGATAATGTTCCACGTTTTCCACGGAGCCGCTGACCCGGTGCGGAACACCTCGCGAGGCCGAAGTCGGCTACTTTCAGTGTTCCGTCCCAGCGGTAAAGAATGTTTTGGAGCTGGAGAACAGGACAAATTGTTAAAAGTAATGGCTGGACATTCACCATTTGAACTTCAGTTTTGTGAGTGTCTGTGTGTGCCGGAAAGAGAAGTTTGAGAAAAAGCTGCGAGTTATTTGATTAAAATACAATTATTAAATGAACACCAGAAAAAAACATGTGTGTGTTCATACCTTTATATCGCAATGCACAATGTTCTGATCATGGATGTACGCAAGTGCTGAAACCATCTGGAAAAGACCAAAAGTAGATAATGAGATGCGCCTTTTGAAATTAAAAATCAAACTCGTTCACGATAATCTCGTTTCTTGTTCAACACAACATTTCAAACCGGACATTACATTACACATGCAATGTGTAATGAATATGAACATCACACATGTTGATACGATTCAGCTCACCTGGTACATGATTGGCCAAGCGTGCTTTTCAGTAAGAGGGTTACAGATTTTACACATGTAATCAAACAGCGTGTCTGCACACAAAACTCAGCATTAGACTTTTCATAGAAACAAATAAATAAACAAGTACGAATACATTCAAAGTACACCGCCCCATGCCAAATAATTAAATATGCTGCAGCGCGGCATTGCCGGGGCGCCTCTGGCACCCGGCAATACCGCAGTGCAGCTCATTGAGGCTGCATTGGGAGGGAGAGGTGTACACTAATTGATTGATTAATTGTATAATTAAAATCAATAAAAGATTATCACAAAATATTTTCATAATCAATTGGCTAATCGCATAACTAAACCACTAGTGCTTCATCCGAAGATGTATCTTTTAGAAATTTAATTAAATAAGTCATTTATAAAAAATTAAATAATTAATTGATTACTCAATAAATAATTAATCGATTAATCAATAAATAATTAATAGATGAAATGATTAATCAATAAATCAAAAATATCCTTGATAGCCACATCACTTGGTCACTCATGTCCATATATTAGCTTCCCAGCTCAAAAGGTGCCTGAGATATTGGCGAAATGAGAAAGAAAATAAATAAATGATTAATAATGAAAATAAATAAATAATAATCATAAAAAAATTAAATTATTAATCAATTTGGTCAGAGAACACATAAACTACCACTATTTCATCAGAATCTGTAACTTTAAAAAAAAATTTTTTTTGTCATTAATCAAATAATTAAATAATTAATCGATTAATTGATTAATTAATAAATCAAAAATATCCTTTGCAGCCAAATCACCTGGTCATTGGCATGTCCAAATATCAGCTTCCTAACTCAAAAGGTGCCTGAGTTAATGGTCAGAAGAGAAAGGAAATTTGATTAATTAAATAAGTACTTAATTAATCGCTAATAATTAAATAACTCCTCAATTTATTGCTTAATCAAAAAAAAAAAAAAACGTTTTTTGAGTCGGTGCCATTTGAAGTTTTAATTTCCTTTAAAAAAGATTATTTTCTCTGCAATAATAGGACCGATTGAGATCAAATTTTCACCATAGGAGGGACTCGGTCTGTAAGTTAATGGTAATTATGACGTCACAGGTCACGTGGTTCGGACGCCATATTGTTTTTCGTGAAAACACGAAAACCCCTTTTTCTCTGCAACGGCTGAACAGATCGAGGCCAAACTTTGCAGGCAGAATCGCATACCCATGACGAACAAAAAAGTCAGCGAGCATGCCGTCATGCATCACATGGTTTCAGAGTTATGATGTTTTTAAACATGAATCTTTAAAACCGAGCCCCTCCCTCATTTTTTATCCAATCGAGGGGAAACTTCACAGATCTGTTCCGCATGTCAGTCTACTAAAATGTCCTTTTGGAATTTGCGATAGCTCACGTGGTTTGGCAGATATCGTTAATTAAACGAAAATATTTTTAAAATGGATATCTCTTGAATCGCTTTATTGATCGACGTGAAACTTCATACTATAGTAGAAGTCATGAAGAGTAACAAGTGTGCAAAATGTCAAGATGAATGGATGTACGGTCTGGAAGCTAGACGTTGTTATTGTGTGAAGAAGAAGGGGCGTCAAGTGTGCGGATTTAATTATTTATCACATGTACAGACTGAAAGCATCGTTGGACACGACCTGTCGCGGTCATTTTAACCTCAAATAAAATTCTAATTTAAGATTTGTCAATAGCTGAGGTATATTAACAAACGAATAAAACAGATTTGGTCAAATTCTGACTTTTTTAACTCGATCGCATTTGAGAGAGTTGTGACAAGCTGAGGAAGAAGAAACCTCGCATTGGCTTCTCCAATGTGCCATAAAAAAAATGGATATCTCTTGAATCGCTGGTACCTCAGACCGTGAGTTGGTAATAATTTATATAATTCACACAGTGCAATACGGAGCGACCTCGCGGGCTTATCAACGAGGCGAGGCGTGACACACGTGTCTCAGAATACCTCAGATCAAGTTTGAAAAACAGCATCAACCGTGCATAAATTTGCATATTCGATCATTTTTGACAAAGTTATGGCACTTTGAACTTTGGTAGGGGACATGTATTGCAGCGCAATACTCAGAATGCTTGTTTTTCAAGATATTCATTTCACAAGGTTCAGACATACATGGCATCAGACATATATGGCGGCGGCCATCTTGGATTTTGACGTGGGTTGCACCCACACACCAAATTCGAATGCGGTCCTTCGCTTACGCACGCACTCACGCCCGCACGCACGCACACACGCCCGCACGGAATGACACACGGACAGAGGGGAAAACCATAGTCCCCCTTTCACTCCGCGGTGCGACGGGGGACAATAAAGGCTTAAAGAGGTTTAAAGGTGTAAAGATCAAGTAACTCCGGTTTTACCGCCATTTTCTCCAGCGTCAATAAAACCACCCATCTAACCCGTGACATCAGTTATTCGTGCCTGTTGTTTGTCCTTCATATAATGCCCTTACAAACAGTACGTTTCCTGTTTGGAATGATTTCCCATTTTGTTTGACTGCCAGGGAGTATACACATCACCCCGGTCCTTTCTGCGCATGCGCGATAGGGACAAATCCTGAGCCAAGGTTCTGTAAAACGGCAGAGTTGTCTTCCTATTCATAATTCATGTTCCGATTTGTGTTTAAAATGTAACATTAATTTTAAACAAGTTCTTCCTCAATCATAAACTGATAAGACAGACAGGCGGACACACCTGAGCCAATTGCTTAATCCCGCTTTTCACTTTGCATGCGCAGGGTAATTATTACTGATTCGAAATCGATTAGGATATTCAAGTGTGACATAATGGACACAAACATCACCATATAACAGAAGGCGAATTGAAGAAGCCTTACCGCCTTGAACGTACTCCATCGTCATGGCTGCGCAATCATTCAAAACTTGGAAATGGAGCATTCGCACTGCACGGGGACAGCAGCAGCAACAAATGAAAACGATGTTGAAATGGGTCATCCCGACACGGGCCTCACTTCACTTTGTCTGCACATTCATGTTCCACAACACATCACATGTAGCTGCTCTCAGTTTCCCTGCAAATGTCCAGGCTGCCGACCCATCTCATCTCCTTTATTCCCCTCCGAAAGAAAGAACACTTGACAAAGCTACATCCAGAAATGTTATTCCTGAAAGGTTTTTCAAAAAGTGTCCATAAATAAATACCTATTGTCCAACCCCATGATACTCTTGGTATAGTATATTTAAAATTGGCAGTCAATAGTTCCTCAAACCCCACAAACATTTGCTCTGTCATTCATTGGGTTTCCAATCTCACAAACTCAGGAATTGCAATGCTTTTTTTTCTTTTTTGAACAAGATCGAGGCTCGTGTAAGAGCTAACATCAATCACAAAAAAAACAAACGTACACAAAATATACAATAAAGGGAGCGGGAGACAAGATGGGGAGAGAGAGGGAAGCACACAAGTACAACAGCAGAGAACAGAAACATCGGGAGATCTGTGGGAGGGAGAGTGCTTGGGGGGAGGTGGCATGGGAAGGGTAGGGGGGGGGGGGGGAGGGCGGGATAGGTATAAAACACATGGACACGAGGACTTCCAGAAAAGAAGTCGGCATTTCAAAAAAGTGTATCTGGGGTAAATTAACGGGGGTAGAAAAGATCAAGGTTTTGGATGGGGGAAGATAAGAGATGGTGGTGAACAGCTGTTTTAAAGTCCTGGAGGGAGGAGTGGGATTGGAGAGTGAAGGAGTTTGTTCCAGAGGAGGGAGAAAAGAGGAATGAAAGAGTGAAGTTGAACAGAGAGTCTTGATTTTTGCAGTTCAACCAGAAGAGGGTTGCTGGCAGATCTTGTGCGACCTGAAGGAATATTTGGGGGACAAAGCACAGATCGAGCTGGGGGAGCTCGGCAGGAGAGGAGTCGGAAGAGGACAAAAAGACCACTTTACTGCCTACGGTGAGTGAGTGAAAGTGAGTTCATCAACAATGAACTAACCGCATGGGTCAGAGCCATCACTAAAGTCAATGTAAAAGCTGAAGGAAAGGGAGCAATACACACTTACCAATATTTGGATGTGAGACCTTGCGCAAGAATCCCCCTTCCTGTGAGAGCTGCAAAACAAAAACAAAACCCATAGTTTAACAATGGCATAGCTGGGCTTGGATCTGCTGTCCTCCTGTCATGTGACAAGATCCTCAGCTCTGATTGGTGGATGTTTGTGAGGGACATACCAACATGCACTGGACGGTCCGACGGACAAACACTGCTTCAGAAAGCATCGCCCAATGGGCGACGCCGTAAAAATATGGCTGCCGAACCACGTGACCTATGACGTCATAATTATCAGCAAAAATTCGACAGAATGACGCGCTGCCATGGTGAAAATCTTATGTCACTCGGACCAACGGTTGCAGAGAAAACAAATTTTAAGGGGAATAAATCCGCAAAATGCCAGCAGAAGGGACATACATACATCGGACGGACAAAGACTGTTCCAGAGGGCATTGCTCTCCGCGCTACGCCGTAAAAAATGGATTAAAATGTCAATAACATGCAATCATTTTTTTCAAGAATTTGAAGTAAATGTACCTCTTCAGTGAGTGAACCCATTAAAAATTTACAGGAGGATGTGCGGAGCAGCCTCGGGGAGCAGGAAACAAGAAAGTGGGTTTATACGTCATGAACAGCCTGCATGGTCCCATTAGCCAGTTAGGTTCTGTGTAAATGGCCCAACCTGCGCCACATTCCCATAAACTTACCATCTCCCAATCTTCTCTCATCATGCACTTCACCGCAACCTGGAGAAGGAAAAGAAAACACATGGAATATACCTCATGTTATCACCTTTTGGGAGAGCATGAAAAAGCGGGAAACAAGCAAAATGATGGTCTCCATTGATGTACACCGATTGTAAATGTCCGTCGGACATCACGATTAATTGTCCCTTTGTTTCATTGTTCGCCTTCAGTTGAAATCAGTGTGGATTCCATCACCAAGTTTACCCTTGCACACTCAAACATGCTCCAATTGATATAATCTTTCTTGCAATCACAGACTCTGACTCTGCCACTGGACCGGACAGCATCAGCTCACGTGTCTTATATACCTGCGCTG
>NC_136261.1:360154544-360429544 GCF_964187855.1 Myxine glutinosa | reverse complement strand
TCCGATAAACTTTGAGCCATTGGTTTTGCAGCTCCTCGTCATCTCGTCATCCCTTCGAAGGAATTCCACCAATGAACGAACGAATGAAAGAATGAGTGAACCCGCCGAAATTGTTCACGTTCGTACCTCGATGCCAAGTCCGAGGTGGTTCGCTTTGTACACCGTACCAAATGCTCCCTCGCCAAGCTTCTCGATCATTTCCAGTCTTGGAACCTGCGAGGAACAGAGGAAGCATTAATATTCTTCATTTCGAGAGGAGAGTTGTGCAGGAACCACCTGCTGAAGGAAACCGTGAGGTAATGGAACATTTCCCTCACCTGGGGCATCCCATTTGGGAATCGCTCCTCCTCTCGTCTCCAGATGTTCACCTCATGTTTGTCGTCATCATGATGGTCATTTAGACGATCAAACTCCGCCTTCTCAGGCAAAACGTTGATGCGTATCATGGTCACTCAAGTCAAACCAGCGTCTTCGACGAACGTCTCAACACAACTGACAGAAACAACTCCAAACAAACAATCTCGTTGCCTGGGAACGAAAGCAACCACCCCTCATTACACGTCATAACGGGACGTTCAAAATTTACTCAACGCTGTGGGGGCGGAGCCAAGGGTTCAAAGCGGTGAAGACGCTTCAATATTTGTCTGTCTGTCCATTAAGGAAAATAAAGAAGAAGAACCTTTCCAACCAACTGTGTTTAATTATAAAAGGTGATTCTAAAGGGTGATTCTGAGGGGTGATTCTAAAGGGTAATTCTAAAGGGTAATTCTGAAGGGTAATTCTAAAGGGTAATTCTGAGGGGTGATTCTAAAGGGTAATTCTAAAGGGTGATTCTGAAGGGTGATTCTAAAGGGTAATTCTGAAGGGTGATTCTAAAGGGTAATTCTAAAGGGTGATTCTGAGGGGTGATTCTAAAGGGTAATTCTAAAGGGTGATTCTGAAGGGTGATTCTAAAGGGTAATTCTGAAGGGTGATTCTAAAGGGTAATTCTAAAGGGTGATTCTGAGGGGTGATTCTAAAGGGTAATTCTAAAGGGTGATTCTGAAGGGTGATTCTAAAGGGTAATTCTGAAGGGTGATTCTAAAGGGTAATTCTAAAGGGTAATTCTAAAGGGTGATTCTAAAGGGTAATTCTGAAGGGTAATTCTAAAGGGTAATTCTGAAGGGTAATTCTAAGGGGCGATTCAAAAGGGTAATTCTAAAGGGTAATTCTGAAGGGTAATTCTAAAGGGTAATTCTGAAGGGTAATTCTAAAGGGTAATTCTGAAGGGTAATTCTGAAGGGTAATTCGAAAGGGTAATTCTGAAGGGTAATTCTAAAGGGTAATTCTGAAGGGTAATTCTGAAGGGTAATTCGAAAGGGTAATTCTGAAGGGTAATTCTAAGGGGCGATTCTAAGGGGCGATTCTAAAGGGTGATTCTAAAGGGTAATTCTGAAGGGTGATTCTAAAGGGTAATTCTGAAGGGTGATTCTAAAGGGTAATTCTAAAGGGTGATTCTGAGGGGTGATTCTAAAGGGTAATTCTAAAGGGTGATTCTGAAGGGTGATTCTAAAGGGTAATTCTGAAGGGTGATTCTAAAGGGTAATTCTAAAGGGTAATTCTAAAGGGTAATTCTGAAGGGTAATTCTAAAGGGTAATTCTGAAGGGTAATTCTAAAGGGTAATTCTGAGGGGTGATTCTAAAGGGTAATTCTAAAGGGTGATTCTGAAGGGTGATTCTAAAGGGTAATTCTGAAGGGTGATTCTAAAGGGTAATTCTAAAGGGTGATTCTGAGGGGTGATTCTTAAGGGTAATTCTAAAGGGTAATTCTAAAGGGTGATTCTGAAGGGTGATTCTAAAGGGTAATTCTGAAGGGTGATTCTAAAGGGTAATTCTAAAGGGTAATTCTAAAGGGTGATTCTAAAGGGTAATTCTGAAGGGTAATTCTAAAGGGTAATTCTGAAGGGTAATTCTAAGGGGCGATTCAAAAGGGTAATTCTAAAGGGTAATTCTGAAGGGTAATTCTGAAGGGTGATTCTAAAGGGTAATTCTAAAGGGTGATTCTGAGGGGTGATTCTAAAGGGTAATTCTAAAGGGTGATTCTGAAGGGTGATTCTAAAGGGTAATTCTGAAGGGTGATTCTAAAGGGTAATTCTAAAGGGTAATTCTAAAGGGTAATTCTGAAGGGTAATTCTAAAGGGTAATTCTGAAGGGTAATTCTAAGGGGCGATTCTAAAGGGTGATTCTAAAGGGTGATTCTAAAGGGTAATTCTGAAGGGTAATTCTAAAGGGTAATTCTGAAGGGTAATTCTAGAGGGTAATTCTAAAGGGTAATTCTAAAGGGTAATTCTAAAGGGTGATTCTAAAGGGTAATTCTGAAGGGTAATTCTAAAGGGTAATTCTGAAGGGTAATTCTAAGGGGCGATTCAAAAGGGTGATTCTAAAGGGTAATTCTGAAGGGTAATTCTAAAGGGTAATTCTGAAGGGTAATTCTAAGGGGCGATTCTAAAGGGTAATTCTGAAGGGTAATTCTAAAGGGTAATTCTGAAGGGTAATTCTAAGGGGCGATTCTAAAGGGTGATTCTAAAGGGTAATTCTGAAGGGTGATTCTAAAGGGTAATTCTGAAGGGTGATTCTAAAGGGTAATTCTAAAGGGTGATTCTGAGGGGTGATTCTAAAGTGTAATTCTAAAGGGTGATTCTGAAGGGTGATTCTAAAGGGTAAATCTGAAGGTTGATTCTAAAGGGTAATTCTAAAGGGTAATTCTAAAGGGTGATTCTAAAGGGTGATTCTGAAGGGTGATTCTAAAGGGTAATTCTGAAGGGTGATTCTAAGGGGCGATTCTAAAGGGTGATTCTAAAGGGTAATTCTGAAGGGTAATTCTAAAGGGTAATTCTGAAGGGTAATTCTAAAGGGTAATGCTAAAGGGTGTTTCTAAAGGGTGATTCTGAGGGGTGATTCCAAAGGGTAATTCTAAAGAGTGATTCTGAAGGGTGATTCTAAAGGGTAATTCTGAAGGGTGATTCTAAAGGGTAATTCTAAAGGGTAATTCTAAAGGGTAATTCTGAAGGGTAATTCTAAAGGGTAATTCTGAAGGGTAATTCTAAGGGGCGATTCTAAAGGGTGATTCTAAAGGGTGATTCTAAATGGTAATTCTGAAGGGTAATTCTAGAGGGTAATTCTAAAGGGTAATTCTAAAGGGTAATTCTAAAGGGTAATTCTAAAGGGTTATTCTGAATGGTAATTCTAAAGGGTAATTCTGAAGGGTAATTCTAAAGGGTAATTCTAAAGGGTAATTCTAAAGGGTAATTCTGAAGGGTAATTCTAAAGGGTAATTCTAAAGGGTAATTCTGAAGGGTAATTCTAAAGGGTGATTCTAAAGGGTAATTCTGAAGGGTAATTCTAAAGGGTAATTCTAAAGGGTGATTCTGCGGGGTGATTCTAAAGGGTAATTCTAAAGGGTGATTCTGAAGGGTGATTCTAAAGGGTGATTCTGAAGGGTAATTCTAAAGGGTGATTCTGAAGGGTGATTCTAAAGTGTAATTCTAAAGGGTAATTCTGAAGGGTGATTCATCAGGGTAATTCTAAAGGGTAATTCTAAAGGGTGATTCTGAAGGGTGATTCTAAAGGGTAATTCGAAAGGGTAATTCTGAAGGGGAATCCTAAAGGGTAATTCTAAAGGGTAATTCTAATGGGTAATTCTAAAGGGTAATTCTAAAGGGTAATTCTGAAGGGTAATTCTAAAGGGTGATTCTAAAGGGTAATTCTGAAGGGTAATTCTAAAGGGTAATTCTAAAGGGTGATTCTGCGGGGTGATTCTAAAGGGTAATTCTAAAGGGTGATTCTGAAGGGTGATTCTAAAGGGTGATTCTGAAGGGTAATTCTAAAGGGTGATTCTGAAGGGTGATTCTAAAGTGTAATTCTAAAGGGTAATTCTGAAGGGTGATTCATAAGGGTAATTCTAAAGGGTAATTCTAAAGGGTGATTCTGAAGGGTGATTCTAAAGGGTGATTCTGAGGGTAATTCTAAAGGGTGATTCTGAGGGGTAATTCTAAAGGGTGATTCTGAGGGGTAATTCTAAAGGGTAATTCTGAAGGGTAATTCTAAAGGGTGATTCTAAAGGGTAATTCTAAAGGGTAATTCTAAAGGGTGATTCTAAAGGGTAATTCTAAAGGGTGATTCTAAAGGGTAATTCTAAAGGGTAATTCTAAAGGGTGATTCTAAAGGGTAATTCTGAAGGGTGATTCTGAAGGGTAATTCTAAAGGGTGATTCTGAGGGGTAATTCTAAAGGGTGATTCTAAAGGGTAATTCTTAAGGGTAATTCTAAAGGGTAATTCTGAAGGGTAATTCTGAAGGGTAATTCTAAAGGGTGATTCTGAAGGGTAATTCTAAAGGGTGATTCTGAAGGGTAATTCTGAAGGGTAATTCTAAAGGGTGATTCTGAAGGGTAATTCTAAAGGGTGATTCTGAGGGGTGATTCTAAAGGGTAATTCTGAAGGGTAATTCTAAAGGGTGATTTTGAAGGGTAATTCTAAAGGGTGATTCTAAAGTGTGATTCTAAAGGGTAATTCTGAAGGGTGATTCTGAAGGGTGATTCTGAAGGGTAATTCTAAGGGGTAATTCTGAAGGGTAATTCCAAAGGGTGTTTCTAAAGGGTGATTCTAAAGGGTAATTCTAAAGGGTAATTCTGAAGGGTAATTCTAAAGGGTAATTCTGAAGGGTAATTCTAAAGGGTGATTCTAAAGGGTAATTCTGAAGGGTAATTCTAAAGGGTAATTCTGAAGGGTAATTCTAAAGGGTAATGCTAAAGGGTGTTTCTAAAGGGTGATTCTGAGGGGTGATTCCAAAGGGTAATTCTAAAGAGTGATTCTGAAGGGTGATTCTAAAGGGTAATTCTGAAGGGTGATTCTAAAGGGTGATTCTAAAGGGTGATTCTAAATGGTAATTCTGAAGGGTAATTCTAGAGGGTAATTCTAAAGGGTAATTCTAAAGGGTAATTCTAAAGGGTAATTCTAAAGGGTTATTCTGAATGGTAATTCTAAAGGGTAATTCTGAAGGGTAATTCTAAAGGGTAATTCTAAAGGGTAATTCTAAAGGGTAATTCTGAAGGGTAATTCTAAAGGGTAATTCTGAAGGGTAATTCTAAAGGGTGATTCTAAAGGGTAATTCTGAAGGGTAATTCTAAAGGGTAATTCTAAAGGGTGATTCTGCGGGGTGATTCTAAAGGGTAATTCTAAAGGGTGATTCTGAAGGGTGATTCTAAAGGGTGATTCTGAAGGGTAATTCTAAAGGGTGATTCTGAAGGGTGATTCTAAAGTGTAATTCTAAAGGGTAATTCTGAAGGGTGATTCATCAGGGTAATTCTAAAGGGTAATTCTAAAGGGTGATTCTGAAGGGTGATTCTAAAGGGTAATTCGAAAGGGTAATTCTGAAGGGGAATCCTAAAGGGTAATTCTAAAGGGTAATTCTAATGGGTAATTCTAAAGGGTAATTCTAAAGGGTAATTCTGAAGGGTAATTCTAAAGGGTGATTCTAAAGGGTAATTCTGAAGGGTAATTCTAAAGGGTAATTCTAAAGGGTGATTCTGCGGGGTGATTCTAAAGGGTAATTCTAAAGGGTGATTCTGAAGGGTGATTCTAAAGGGTGATTCTGAAGGGTAATTCTAAAGGGTGATTCTGAAGGGTGATTCTAAAGTGTAATTCTAAAGGGTAATTCTGAAGGGTGATTCATAAGGGTAATTCTAAAGGGTAATTCTAAAGGGTGATTCTGAAGGGTGATTCTAAAGGGTGATTCTGAGGGTAATTCTAAAGGGTGATTCTGAGGGGTAATTCTAAAGGGTGATTCTGAGGGGTAATTCTAAAGGGTAATTCTGAAGGGTAATTCTAAAGGGTGATTCTAAAGGGTAATTCTAAAGGGTAATTCTAAAGGGTGATTCTAAAGGGTAATTCTGAAGGGTGATTCTGAAGGGTAATTCTAAAGGGTGATTCTGAGGGGTAATTCTAAAGGGTGATTCTGAGGGGTAATTCTGAGGGGTAATTCTAAAGGGTAATTCTGAAGGGTAATTCTAAAGGGTGATTCTAAAGGGTAATTCTTAAGGGTAATTCTAAAGGGTAATTCTGAAGGGTAATTCTGAAGGGTAATTCTAAAGGGTGATTCTGAAGGGTAATTCTAAAGGGTGATTCTGAGGGGTGATTCTAAAGGGTAATTCTGAAGGGTAATTCTAAAGGGTGATTTTGAAGGGTAATTCTAAAGGGTGATTCTAAAGTGTGATTCTAAAGGGTAATTCTGAAGGGTGATTCTGAAGGGTGATTCTGAAGGGTAATTCTAAGGGGTAATTCTGAAGGGTAATTCCAAAGGGTGTTTCTAAAGGGTGATTCTAAAGGGTAATTCTAAAGGGTAATTCTGAAGGGTAATTCTAAAGGGTAATTCTGAAGGGTAATTCTAAAGGGTGATTCTAAAGGGTGATTCTAAGGGGTAATTCTGAAGGGTAATTCCAAAGGGTGTTTCTAAAGGGTGATTCTAAAGGGTAATTCTAAAGGGTAATTCTGAAGGGTAATTCTAAAGGGTAATTCTGAAGGGTGATTCTGAAGGGTGATTCTGAAGGGTAATTCTGAGGGGTGATTCTAAAGGGTAATTCTAAAGGGTGATTCTGAAGGGTAATTCTGAGGGGTGATTCTAAAGGGTAATTCTGAGGGGTGATTCTAAAAGGTAATTCTAAAGGGTGATTCTGAAGGGTAATTCTGAAGGGTAATTCTGAGGGGTGATTCTAAAGGGTAATTCTGAAGGGTAATTCTGAGGGGTGATTCTAAAAGGTAATTCTAAAGGGTGATTCTGAAGGGTAATTCTAAAGGGTAATTCTGAGGGGTGATTCTAAAGGGTAATTCTAAAGGGTGATTCTAAAGGGTAATTCTAAAGGGTAATTCTAAAGGGTAATTCTGAAGGGTAATTCTAAAGGGTGATTCTGAAAGGTGATTCTGAAAGGTGATTCTGAAAGGTGATTCTAAAGGGTAATTCTAAAGGGTAATTCTAAAGGGTGATTCTAAAGGGTAATTCTAAAGGGTAATTCTGAAGGGTAATTCTGAAGGGTAATTCTGAAGGGTGATTCTGAAGGGTAATCCTGAGGGGTGATTCTCAAGGGTAATTCTAAAGGGTAATTCTAAAGGGTGATTCTGAAGGGTAATTCTGAGGGGTGATTCTAAAGGGTAATTCTAAAGGGTAATTCTGAAGGGTGATTCTGAATGGTAATTCTAAAGGGTAATTCTAAAGGGTATTTCTGAAGGGGAATCCTAAAGGGTAATTCTAAAGGGTAATTCTGAAGGGTAATTCTCAAGGGTATTTCTGAATGGTAATTCTAGAGGGTAATTCTAAAGGGTAATTCTGAAGGGTGATTCTGAATGGTAATTCTAAAGGGTGATTCTGAATGGTAATTCTAAAGGGTAATTCTAAAGGGTAATTCTAAAGGGTGATTCTAAAGGGTAATTCTAAAGGGTAATTCTAAAGGGTGATTCTGAAGGGTAATTCTAAAGGGTAATTCTAAAGGGTAATTCTAAAGGGTGATTCTGCGGGGTGATTCTAAAGGGTAATTCTAAAGGGTGATTCTAAAGGGTAATTCTAAAGGGTAATTCTAAAGGGTGATTCTGAAGGGTAATTCTAAAGGGTAATTCTTAAGGGTGATTCTGAAGGGTATTCCTGAAGGGTAATTCTGAGGGGTGATTCTAAAGGGGATTTCTAAGGGGTAATTCTGAAGGGTGATTCTAAAGGGTGATTCTGAAGGGTAATTCTGAGGGGTGATTCTAAAGGGTAATTCTAAAGGGTAATTCTGAAGGGTGATTCTGAATGGTAATTCTAAAGGGTAATTCTAAAGGGTATTTCTGAATGGTAATTCTTCAGGGTATTTCTGAATGGTAATTCTAAAGGGTAATTCTAAAGGGTAATTCTGAAGGGGAATCCTAAAGGGTAAATCTAAAGGGTAATTCTGAAGGGTAATTCTCAAGGGTGATTCTGAATGGTAATGCTAAAGGGTAATTCTAAAGGGTAATTCTAAAGGGTGATTCTAAAGGGTGATTCTAAAGGGTAATTCTAAAGGGTAATTCTAAAGGGTAATTCTAAAGGGTGATTCTCAAGGGTAATTCTGAAGGGTAATTCTGAAGGGTAATTCTGAAGGGTAATTCTGAGGGACGATTCCAAAGGGTAATTCTGAAGGGTAATTCTAAAGGGTGATTCTAAAGGGTAATTCTTAAGGGGATTTCAAAGGGGTGATTCTAAAGGGTAATTCTAAAGGGTAATTCTAAAGGGTAATTCTAACGGGTAATTCTAAAGGGTGATTCTCAAGGGTAATTCTAAAGGGTGATTCAAAAGGGTAATTCTAAAGGGTAATTCTAAAGGGTGATTCTAAAGGGTAATTCTGAAGGGTAATTCTAAAGGGTAATTCTAAAGGGTGATTCTGAGGGGTGATTCTAAAGGGTAATTCTAAAGGGTGATTCTGAAGGGTGATTCTAAAAGGTAATTCTGAAGGGTGATTCTAAAGGGTAATTCTAAAGGGTAATTCTAAAGGGTGATTCTAAAGGGTAATTCTAAAGGGTAATTCTAAAGGGTAATTCTGAAGGGTAATTCTAAAGGGTAATTCTGAAGGGTAATTCTAAGGGGCGATTCTAAAGGGTGATTCTAAAGGGTGATTCTAAATGGTAATTCTGAAGGGTAATTCTAAAGGGTAATTCTAAAGGGTAATTCTAAAGGGTAATTCTAAAGGGTAATTCTAAAGGGTAATTCTAAAGGGTTATTCTGAATGGTAATTCTAAAGGGTAATTCTGAAGGGTAATTCTAAAGGGTATTTCTTAATGGTAATTCTAAAGGGTAATTCTAAAGGGTAATTCTGAAGGGGAATCCTAAAGGGTAATTCTAAAGGGTAATTCTAAAGGGTAATTCTCAAGGGTATTTCTGAATGGTAATTCTAAAGGGTAATTCTAAAGGGTAATTCTGAAGGGTAATTCTAAAGGGTATTTCTGAATGGTAATTCTAAAGGGTGATTCTGAATGGTAATTCTAAAGGGTATTTCTGAATGGTAATTCTTAAGGGTGATTCTGAAGGGTGATTCTAAAGGGTAATTCTAAAGGTTATTTCCAAAGGGTAATTCTAAAGGGTAATTCTAAAGGGTAATTCAAAAGGGTAATTCTAAAGGGTAATTCTAAAGGGTAATTCTAAAGGGTGATTCTGAATGGTAATTCTAAAGGGTAATTCTAAAGGGTAATTCTGAAGGGTAATTCTGAAGGGTATTTCTGAATGGTAATTCTAAAGGGTAATTCTGAAGGGTAATTCTAAAGGGTGATTCTAAAGGGTAATTCTGAAGGGTAATTCTAAAGGGTAATTCTAAAGGGTGATTCTGAGGGGTGATTCTAAAGGGTAATTCTAAAGGGTGATTCTGAAGGGTGATTCTAAAGGGTAATTCTGAAGGGTGATTCTAAAGGGTAATTCAAAAGCGTAATTCTAAAGGGTGATTCTGAAGGGTGATTCTAAAGGGTGATTCTGAGGGGTGATTCTAAAGGGTAATTCTGAAGTGTGATTCTGAAGGGTAATTCTAAAGGGTGATTCTGAGGGGTAATTCTAAAGGGTGATTCTGAGGGGTAATTCTAAAGGGTAATTCTGAAGGGTAATTCTAAAGGGTGATTCTAAAGGGTAATTCTGAAGGGTAATTCTAAAGGGTAATTCTGAAGGGTAATTCTAAAGGGTGATTCTGAAGGGTAATTCTAAAGGGTGATTCTGAGGGGTGATTCTAAAGGGTAATTCTGAAGGGTAATTCTAAAGGGTAATTCTAAAGGGTGATTCTGAAGGGTAATTCTAAAGGGTGATTCTGAGGGGTGATTCTAAAGGGTAATTCTGAAGGGTAATTCCAAAGGGTGATTCTGAAGGGTGATTCTGAAGGGTAATTCTAAAGGGTGATTCTGAGGGGTGATTCTAAAGGGTAATTCTAAAGGGTGATTCTGAAGGGTGATTCTGAAGGGTAATTCTAAAGGGTGATTCTGAGGGGTGATTCTAAAGGGTAATTCTAAAGGGTGATTCTGAGGGGTGATTCTCAAGGGTATTTCCAAAGGGTGATTCTGAAGGGTGATTCTGAAGGGTAATTCTAAAGGGTGATTCTGAAGGGTGATTCTGAAGGGTAATTCTAAAGGGTGATTCTGAGGGGTGATTCTAAAGGATAATTCCAAAGGGTGATTCTAAGGGGTAATTCTAAAGGGTAATTCCAAAGGGTGTTTCTAAAGGGTGATTCTAAAGTGTGATTCTAAGGGGTAATTCTAAAGGGTAATTCCAAAGGGTGTTTCTAAAGGGTGATTCTGAAGGGTGATTCTGAAGGGTAATTCTGAGGGGTGATTCTAAGGGGTAATTCTAAAGGGTAATTCCAAAGGGTGTTTCTAAAGGGTGATTCTAAAGTGTGATTCTAAGGGGTAATTCTAAAGGGTAATTCCAAAGGGTGTTTCTAAAGGGTGATTCTAAAGGGTAATTCGAAAGGGTAATTCTGAAGGGTAATTCTAAAGGGTAATTCTGAAGGGTAATTCTAAAGGGTGATTCTGAGGGGTGATTCTAAAGGGTAATTCTGAAGGGTAATTCTAAAGGGTAATTCTAAAGGGTGATTCTGAAGGGTAATTCTAAAGGGTGATTCTGAGGGGTGATTCTGAAGGGTAATTCTAAAGGGTAATTCTGAAGGGTGATTCTGAAGGGTGATTCTGAAGGGTGATTCTGAAGGGTGATTCTGAAGGGTGATTCTGAAGGGTGATTCTGAAGGGTAATTCTGAGGGGTGATTCTAAAGGGTAATTCTAAAGGGTAATTCTAAAGGGTGATTCTGAAGGGTAATTCTGAGGGGTGATTCTAAAGGGTAATTCTGAAGGGTAATTCTGAAGGGTAATTCTGAGGGGTGATTCTAAAAGGTAATTCTAAAGGGTGATTCTGAAGGGTAATTCTAAAGGGTAATTCTGAGGGGTGATTCTAAAGGGTACTTCTAAAGGGTGATTCTAAAGGGTAATTCTAAAGGGTAATTCTGAAGGGTAATTCTAAAGGGTAATTCTAAAGGGTGATTCTGAGGGGTGATTCTAAAGGGTAATTCTGAAGGGTAATTCTAAAGGGTAATTCTAAAGGGTGATTCTGAAGGGTAATTCTAAAGGGTGATTCTGAGGGGTGATTCTAAAGGGTAATTCTGAAGGGTAATTGCAAAGGGTAATTCTAAAGGGTAATTCTGAAGGGTAATTCTGAAGGGTAATTCTGAAGGGTGATTCTGAAGGGTGATTCTGAAGGGTAATCCTGAGGGGTGATTCTCAAGGGTAATTCTAAAGGGTAATTCTAAAGGGTAATTCTGAAGGGTAATTCTGAAGGGTAATTCTGAAGGGTGATTCTGAAGGGTGATTCTGAAGGGTAATCCTGAGGGGTGATTCTCAAGGGTAATTCTAAAGGGTAATTCTAAAGGGTGATTCTGAGGGGTGATTCTAAAGGGTAATTCTAAAGGGTGATTCTGAAGGGTGATTCTGAAGGGTAATTCTAAAGAGTGATTCTGAGGGGTGATTCTAAAGGGTAATTCTAAAGGGTGATTCTGAGGGGTGATTCTCAAGGGTATTTCCAAAGGGTGATTCTGAAGGGTGATTCTGAAGGGTAATTCTAAAGGGTGATTCTGAAGGGTGATTCTGAACGGTAATTCTAAAGGGTGATTCTGAGGGGTGATTCTAAAAGGTAATTCCAAAGGGTGATTCTGAGGGGTGATTCTCAAGGGTATTTCCAAAGGGTGATTCTGAAGGGTGATTCTGAAGGGTAATTCTAAAGGGTGATTCTAAAGGGTGATTCTGAAGGGTGATTCTGAAGGGTAATTCTGAGGGGTGATTCTAAGGGGTAATTCTAAAGGGTAATTCCAAAGGGTGTTTCTAAAGGGTGATTCTAAAGTGTGATTCTAAGGGGTAATTCTAAAGGGTAATTCCAAAGGGTGTTTCTAAAGGGTGATTCTAAAGGGTAATTCTAAAGGGTAATTCTGAAGGGTAATTCTAAAGGGTAATTCTGAAGGGTAATTCTGAAGGGTGATTCTGAAGGGTGATTCTGAAGGGTGATTCTGAAGGGTAATTCTGAGGGGTGATTCTAAAGGGTAATTCTAAAGGGTAATTCTAAAGGGTGATTCTGAAGGGTAATTCTGAGGGGTGATTCTAAAGGGTAATTCTGAAGGGTAATTCTGAGGGGTGATTCTAAAAGGTAATTCTAAAGGGTGATTCTGAAGGGTAATTCTAAAGGGTAATTCTGAGGGGTGATTCCAAAGGGTAATTCTAAAGGGTGATTCTAAAGGGTAATTCTAAAGGGTAATTCTAAAGGGTAATTCTAAAGGGTAATTCCAAAGGGTAATTCTAAAGGGTAATTCTAAAGGGTAATTCTAAAGGGTAATTCTGAAGGGTAATTCTTAAGGGTGATTCTGAAAGGTGATTCTAAAGGGTAATTCTAAAGGGTAATTCTAAAGGGTGATTCTAAAGGTTAATTCTAAAGGGTAATTCTGAAGGGTAATTCTGAAGGGTAATTCTGAAGGGTGATTCTGAAGGGTGATTCTGAAGGGTAATCCTGAGGGGTGATTCTCAAGGGTAATTCTAAAGGGTAATTCTAAAGGGTGATTCTGAAGGGTAATTCTGAGGGGTGATTCTAAAGGGTAATTCTGAGTGGTAATTCTGAAGGGTAATTCTGAAGGGTAATTCTCAAGGGTAATTCTAAAGGGTAATTCTAAAGGGTAATTCTGAAGGGTAATTCTGAAGGGTAATTCTCAAGGGTATTTCTGAATGGTAATTCTAAAGGGTAATTCTGAAGGGTGATTCTGAATGGTAATTCTAAAGGGTGATTCTAAAGGGTAATTCTGAGGGGTGATTCTAAAGGGGATTTCTAAGGGGTAATTCTGAAGGGTGATTCTAAAGGGTGATTCTAAAGGGTGATTCTGAAGGGTGATTCTGAAGGGTAATTCTGAGGGGTGATTCTAAAGGGTAATTCTAAAGGGTAATTCTGAAGGGTGATTCTGAATGGTAATTCTAAAGGGTAATTCTAAAGGGTAATTCTGAGGGGTGATTCTAAAGGGGATTTCTAAGGGGTGATTCTAAAGGGTAATTCTAAAGGGTAATTCTGAAGGGTAATTCTGAAGGGTGATTCTGAAGGGTAATTCTAAAGGGTGATTCTAAAAGGTGATTCTAAAGGGTAATTCTGAAGGGTAATTCTGAAGGGTAATTCTGAAGGGTAATTCTGAAGGGTAATTCTGAGGGACGATTCCAAAGGGTAATTCTAAAGGGTAATTCTGAAGGGTGATTCTAAAGGGTAATTCTGAAGGGGATTTCAAAGGGGTGATTCTAAAGGGTAATTCTAAAGGGTAATTCTAAAGGGTAATTCTAAAGGGTAATTCTAAAGGGTAATTCTAAAGGGTGATTCTCAAGGGTAATTCTAAAGGGTGATTCTAAAGGGTAATTCCAAAGGGTAATTCTAAAGGGTAATTCTAAAGGGTGATTCTAAAGGGTAATTCTAGAGGGTGATTCTAAAGGGTAATTCTAGAGGGTGATTCTAAAGGGTAATTCTAAACGGTAATTCTAAAGGGTAATTCTAAAGGGTGATTCTAAAGGGTAATTCTAAAGGGTAATTCTAAAGGGTAATTCTGAAGGGTAATTCTGAAGGGTAATTCTGAAGGGTATTTCTGAATCGTAATTCTAATGGGTAATTCTAAGGGGTGATTCTAAAGGGTAATTCTAAAGGGTAATTCTAAAGGGTGATTCTGAAGGGTAATTCTGAGGGGTGATTCTAAAGGGTAATTCTGAAGGGTAATTCTGAAGGGTGATTCTAAAGGGTAATTCTGAAGGGGATTTCAAAGGGGTGATTCTAAAGGGTAATTCTAAAGGGTAATTCTAACGGGTAATTCTAAAGGTTATTCTAAAGGGTAATTCTAAAGGGTGATTCTCAAGGGTAATTCTAAAGGGTGATTCTAAAGGGTAATTCTAAAGGGTAATTCTAAAGGGTGATTCTAAAGGGTAATTCTAGAGGGTGATTCTAAAGGGTAATTCTAGAGGGTGATTCTAAAGGGTAATTCTAAACGGTAATTCTAAAGGGTAATTCTAAAGGGTGATTCTAAAGGGTAATTCTAAAGGGTAATTCTAAAGGGTAATTCTAAAGGGTGATTCTCAAGGGTAATTCTGAGGGACGATTCCAAAGGGTAATTCCAAAGGGTAATTCTAAAGGGTAATTCTGAAGGGGATTTCTAAAGGGTGATTCTAAAGGGTATTTCTAAAGGGTGATTCTAAAGGGTAATTCTAAAGGGTGATTCTAAAGGGTAATTCTAAAGGGTAATTCTCAAGGGTAATTCTCAAGGGTAATTCTAAAGGGTAATTCTGAAGGGTAATTCTAAAGGGTAATTCTGAAGGGTAATTCTAAGGGGCGATTCTAAAGGGTGATTCTAAAGGGTGATTCTAAATGGTAATTCTGAAGGGTAATTCTAAAGGGTAATTCTAAAGGGTAATTCTAAAGGGTCATTCTAAAGGGTAATTCTAAAGGGTAATTCTAAAGGGTAATTCTAAAGGGTGATTCTGAATGGTAATTCTAAAGGGTAATTCTCAAGGGTAATTCTGAAGGGTAATTCTAAAGGGTATTTCTGAATGGTAATTCTTAAGGGTAATTCTAAAGGGTAATTCTGAAGGGGAATCTTAAAGGGTAATTCTAAAGGGTAATTCTGAAGGGTAATTCTCAAGGGTATTTCTGAATGGTAATTCTAAAGGGTAATTCTAAAGGGTAATTCTGAAGGGAGATTCTGAATGGTAATTCTAAAGGGTGATTCTGAATGGTAATTCTAAAGGGTATTTCTGAATGGTAATTCTAAAGGGTGATTCTGAAGGGTGATTCTAAAGGTGATTCTAAAGGGTAATTCTAAAGGGTAATTCTAAAGGGTAATTCTAAAGGGTAATTCTAAAGGGTAATTCGAAAGGGTAATTCTGAAGGGTAATTCTGAAGGGTATTTCTGAATCGTAATTCTAATGGGTAATTCTAAGGGGTGATTCTAAAGGGTAATTCTAAAGGGTGATTCTAAAGGGTAATTCGAAAGGGTGATTCTAAAGGGTAATTCTGAAGGGTAATTCTAAAGGGTGATTCTAAAAGGTGATTCTAAAGGGTAATTCTGAAGGGTAATTCTGAAGGGTAATTCTGAAGGGTAATTCTGAAGGGTATTTCTGAATCGTAATTCTAATGGGTAATTCTAAGGGGTGATTCTAAAGGGTAATTCTAAAGGGTAATTCTGAAGGGTAATTCTGAAGGGTGATTCTGAAGGGTGATTCTGAAGGGTAATTCTAAAGGGTGATTCTAAAAGGTGATTCTAAAGGGTAATTCTGAAGGGTAATTCTGAAGGGTAATTCTGAAGGGTAATTCTGAGGGACGATTCCAAAGGGTAATTCTAAAGGGTAATTCTGAAGGGTGATTCTAAAGGGTAATTCTGAAGGGGATTTCAAAGGGGTGATTGTAAAGGGTAATTCTAAAGGGTAATTCTAAAGGGTAATTCTAAAGGGTAATTCTAAAGGGTGATTCTCAAGGGTAATTGTAAAGGGTGATTCTAAAGGGTAATTCCAAAGGGTAATTCTAAAGGGTAATTCTAAAGGGTGATTCTAAAGGGTAATTCTAGAGGGTGATTCTAAAGGGTAATTCTAGAGGGTGATTCTAAAGGGTAATTCTAAAGGGTAATTCTAAAGGGTAATTCTAAAGGGCGATTCTAAAGGGGAATTCTAAAGGGTAATTCTAAAGGGTAATTCTAAAGGGTGATTCTCAAGGGTAATTCTGAGGGACGATTCCAAAGGGTAATTCCAAAGGGTAATTCTAAAGGGTAATTCTGAAGGGGATTTCTAAAGGGTGATTCTAAAGGGTATTTCTAAAGGGTGATTCTAAAGGGTAATTCTAAAGGGTGATTCTAAAGGGTAATTCTAAAGGGTAATTCTCAAGGGTAATTCTCAAGGGTAATTCTAAAGGGTAATTCTGAAGGGTAATTCTAAAGGGTAATTCTGAAGGGTAATTCTAAGGGGCGATTCTAAAGGGTGATTCTAAAGGGTGATTCTAAATGGTAATTCTGAAGGGTAATTCTAAAGGGTAATTCTAAAGGGTAATTCTAAAGGGTCATTCTAAAGGGTAATTCTAAAGGGTAATTCTAAAGGGTAATTATAAAGGGTGATTCTGAATGGTAATTCTAAAGGGTAATTCTAAAGGGTAATTCTGAAGGGTAATTTTAAAGGGTATTTCTGAATGGTAATTCTTAAGGGTAATTCTAAAGGGTAATTCTGAAGGGGAATCCTAAAGGGTAATTCTAAAGGGTAATTCTGAAGGGTAATTCTCAAGGGTATTTCTGAATGGTAATTCTAAAGGGTAATTCTAAAGGGTAATTCTGAAGGGAGATTCTGAATGGTAATTCTAAAGGGTGATTCTGAATGGTAATTCTAAAGGGTATTTCTGAATGGTAATTCTAAAGGGTGATTCTGAAGGGTGATTCTAAAGGTGATTCTAAAGGGTAATTCTAAAGGGTAATTCTAAAGGGTAATTCTAAAGGGTAATTCTAAAGGTTATTTCCAAAGGGTAATTCGAAAGGGTAATTCGAAAGGGTAATTCTGAAGGGTAATTCTGAAGGGTATTTCTGAATCGTAATTCTAATGGGTAATTCTAAGGGGTGATTCTAAAGGGTAATTCTAAAGGGTGATTCTAAAGGGTAATTTGAAAGGGTGATTCTAAAGGGTAATTCTGAAGGGTAATTCTAAAGGGTAATTCTAAGGGGCGATTCTGAATGGTAATTCTAAAGGGTAATTCTAAAGGGTAATTCTAAAGGGTGATTCTAAAGGGTAATTCTAAAGGGTGATTCTAAAGGGTGATTCTAACGGGTGATTCTAAAGGGTAATTCTAAAGGGTAATTCCAAAGGGTATTTCTAAAGGATGATTCTAAAGGGTAATTCTGAAGGGTAATCAGCAGAATCAGCAGATCAATCACAATCAGCAGATCAATCACAATCAGCAGATCAATCACAATCAGCAGATCAATCACAATCAGCAGATCAATCACAATCAGCAGATCAATCAATCAGCAGATTAATCCATCAGCAGATTAATCAATCAGCAGATCAATCAATCAGCAGATCCATCACAATCAGCAGATCGATCAAAATCAGCAGATCGATCACAATCAGCGATCGATCACAATCAGCAGATCAATCACAATCACCAGATCAATCACAATCACCAGATCAATCACAATCACCAGATCAATCACAATCACCTTCGTCCCCGCGATACCACAATTCTGGCTCGCCATGCCGTTCAGCTGTGTGACATGCGATTCCAAGTGGCGTATGTGTGCAAGTATGCTGCCGGTGTGGACGAGAAGAGAAGCTGATTTCAAATGCAGCAGCAACAGCAAGGACCCGTCAAACGACACGGTTCATGTACAGCTCGGTGACCTCACGAATTAACAAAAAAAAAAAAAAAAAATCACACGCCAAGCAATGAACAGCAGCAAGGATGGAGGAGACCATATGGCGAGGGAAATTGGTTTGCCAGAGATGATGTGGCACAGTCTCCGTCTGCTTTTCATTGCAACCAATGTGGAATAAACACTCGGGTCGACACAAGCACCAGAGTATAGGTCAGCGGTGACAAAACAACGTGCACAACAGCGTGATGTGGACGCCATCGGAGGAGGGACACCCGAAGCAGTGCAAGCACGACAAGGGCTCGCAACGTGGCGCCAGTTTACTTACAATCAGACCATTGCCATTCGGCAATTGCTCAACGGATACTACTACCGAGACAACACCTGGAAGTTCTCGGTTCGTCCATCAGTTGATGCTTTTTGATGATCTGCACTCCTATAACCGATGGTTCTGCATGAAAACATGCAAGCGGTACGAGATCGACGCCGCCCTCACCTCATGCTGGATCAGCGGGAACATGCAACGAATACACCTGCGCCAAGCACATGTAAAGGACGCTGTGGCATTCGTGGAACAACAAACGCATAGTGACATCCCGTCACGTGCTGAACAAGCTGCTCAAATGTACCACGCCATATTCGCCCCCCGACATGCTGAATATGAACATGATGACTGGTGAAAAGTCCGACTTCTATCGGAAATTCGTTGACGTTACCAAAGTGAATAACAACATCGTGGTATTCACAGCCGTAACACCATTTGTGTTGCCAAGTTTCCTCATCCATGTCCTCCCCAGCATGGGCAAATTCCACACAGAAGTTGATCTCTACTCCTGCCCCAACATGAAATGTGCTTTCGTAAAAGCTGGTCTGATTCCTGACGGAGTAACTGACATTGCAAGTATTCACCACCTGGCACGTCGATATATTGAAAAACAACTCATGTGGCTCCCAATAGGAACGAGACAGGTCTCCAGGATTGTGCATGTGTTGGTGGCCGCATTGAAGCAAAGCCTCTAGCGACAGACACAGCCATCAGTGAAGCCACCAATGCACAACGACAGCAGCCCTAAACGAGTCGACAACACGCAGTGGAAAATGCCCGCAGCCTTCAGAACCTGCCCAACTTTCCTGACAACGCAGCACTGAAATCTCGCATCCCTGTGCATTACGTACCTGTTCTCCAGCAAACAGAAAACCATTCAAACGAATCATTGGAGAAGCAGCAAATTGCACTCAGCAATGCCGTGTGCTATTTGCTGTGTGTTGCAGAACGCACTCCAACACAGACGATACGTCCATTCGGTTCCCTATGTTCGTTGGTGGTCCTGGAGCAGGCAAAACCTTTCTCCTCCTTGTGTCAAGTGTACATCCATGTCGCTGGGATTCAACACACTTCTCGTGGCATATACAGTGCATTCAAAAAGTATTCAGACCCCTTCACTTTTTCACATTTTGTGATGTTGCAGCCTTATGCTGAAAATCGTTTACATTCCTTTTCCCCCCCTCATCAATCTACACTCAATACCCCATAATGACAGAGAAAACATGATTTTAGAAAGTTTTGCAAATTGATTAAAAATAAAAAAAACTGAAATATCACATCAACGTAAGTATTCAGACCATTAACTCAGTAGTTAGTGGAAGCACCTTTGGCAGCGATTACCACCTCGGGGCTTCTTGGGTATGACACGACAAGCTTTGCACACCTGGATTTGGGGATTTTCTGCCATTCTTCTCTGCAGATCCTCAAGCTCTGTCAGGTTGGATGGGGACCGTCGGTGGACAGCCATTTTCAGGTCTCTCCAGAGATGTTTGATTGGGTTCAAGTCAGGGCTCTAGCTGGACCTTCACAGAGAGCAAGGAGGAACAGGTTATCACTGCTGCTACAGAGACTGCAATACACCCCTGTGTTGGCACTGTCCTCAATGATGACCGAACTACCAATGTGACACTCCACTCAAGGACCTTCACAGAGTTGTCCCTAAGCCACTGCTGCGTTGTCTTGGCTGTGTGCTTGGAGTCATTGTCCTGTTGGACGGTGAACCTTCGGCCCAGTCTAAGGTCCTGAGCGCTCTGTTTCAGGTTTTCATTAAGGACATCTCTGTACTTTGCTCCGTTCATTGTTCCCTCAACCCTGACTAGTCCCCCAGTCCCTGCTGCTGAAAAACACCCCCACAGCATGATGCTGCCACCACCATACTTCACCGTTGGGATGGTATTGGGCAGGTGATGAGCGGTGCCTGGTTTCCTCCAGGTATGACGATTAGAATTGACGCCAAACAGTTCAATCTTCGTTTCATCAGAACACAGAATCTTGTTTCTCACAGTCTGAGTCCTTTCGGTGCTTTTTTGCAAACTCCAAGCGGGCTTTCATGTGTCTCACTGAGGAGAGGCTTCCATCTGGCCACTCTGCCATCAAGCCCAGATCGGTGGAGTGTTGCAGTGATGGTTGTCCTTCTGGAGGTTTCTCACATCTCCACACAGAATCTCTGGAGCTCAGCCAGAGTGACCATCGGGTTCTTGGTCACCTCTTTCCAAGGCCCTTCTTCTCCCCCGATTGCTCAGTTTGGCCGGGCGGCCAGCTCTAGGAAGAGTCCTGGTTGTTCCAAACTTCTTCCATTTAAGAATTATGGAGGCCACTGCTCTTGGGAACCTTCAATGCAGCAGCAATTTTTTTGTAGGCTTCCCCAGATCTGTGCCTCGACCCAATCCTGTCTCTGAGCTCTGCAGGCAGTTCCTTCGACCTCATGGCTTGGTTTTTGCTCTGATATGCATTGTCAGCTGTGAGACCTTTTATAGACAGGTGTGTGCCTTTCCAAATCATGTCCAATGAATTGAATTTACCACAGGTGGACTCCAATCAAAGTGTAGAAACATCTCAAAGATGATCAAGAGAAATGGGAGGCACCTGAGCTAAATTTCAAGTGTCATGGCAAAGGGTATGAATACTTATGTCAATGTGATATTTCAGTTTTTTCTTTTTAATAAATTTGCAAAACTTTCTAAAATCCTGTTTTCTCTGTCATTATGGGGAATTGTGTGTGGATTGATGATGGAAAAAAAGAATTTAAACGATTTCAGCATAAGGCTGCAACATAAAGTGTGAAACAAGTGAAGGGGTCTGAATACTTTCTGAATGCACTGTACGTCTGAACGTGCACGATGTCTTGGTGGTGAACACCTACATCTAATTACTGGTATGCGGTGGTGGATATTGGTACATGCACAGTTCGACGAATTGCAGAACAATGCCTGCACAGGCTGGTCAGGTCCCCACTGAAAACGCAGGCTCTACGACAGATCAAGATTATGTTCGTCAAAGAGATTGGCTTGATTCCCGGTGAATTATTCGCCGCCCTGGATATGGTCATGCGACAACTCGATGCAAGCTCCGGCCCGTTTGGTGGAACTCGAAGTGTGGCCACGGGTGACAACCGTCAGCTGGCACCAATCGAAGGACAGGCCATATGGACCAGTTGCTATGCTGACCACTTGTCGCATACTCGTCCGACAACATTACGTCCGCTGCAGCTGTGACCCTCAGCTACACCGTCTGATTGAGCTTATGCGATGTAAGAAGCTGGGGGATGCAGAAATTTGGGAATTCTGCAACAGCATGTGATGCCGTTGTGTTCCTCAGCAATTTGTACAAACATGGGCAGAAGTGCCGTCGGACGTATTGCAAGTATTTGGGAAGAGGCAAGCTGTGGATGTAGCCATTGAACAATTTCTGCAAAGCAAACGCAGTGACCGAACACTGCACTCTGCAACACATACTGCTGTCGATGAGGTCGAAACAACAAATGGCAACTGGCACTCAGCAAACGTCACGATCAGTCGGAAGCTCAACTACTCGTGCTCCGAACCGCAACATCTACTCCTTTATGAAGGCGCAATTATGCGTCTCACGTGCAATAACACGACATATGCCACGGTTTTCACAAGGACAATTATGCCTGGTGTGTGAAATGTTGATAATGTCGTGCAACCAATGCAGCTCCCGCTCCAGCTCCAGCAACAACGTGTCAGAATCACCCTCATCCCAATGGGACAGCAGTCTGTGAACCCTGCAAACATTCCTGCAGAATGGGCAACATTCAACACTGCACGGCGATACTCCATGCCAAGCATTGTCGGACGCAGAATGACGAAGGGGCGAAGATACCAGTGACCACTGTGTTATTTTGTAGCCACGACCATCCACAAAGTGCAAGGCCAAACGTGTGTTAGAATGGCCACCCAGATCAATGAACGACAAAGCATGTATCGACTGTGGTCTCCCGAAATGCTGTTGGTGGTTCTCAGTCGTGTGCGCAGCCTGGCGGACATTATCTTCGTCGGAGACGTAGAGAACACAATGACAGCCACACAAACACTTCTTCGCCAATCCTCCAACCTCAGGACACTAATAGATGGGTTGCTGCAAAGCATCAACATTCTCCACAATCCCATCCGTGTGGTTAACAGGGTCTTCAAACAGCAACTCATGAACTTGAACACAGATGATGGATTCGTGCACCTGCTTGTGAGCACAAAGGACACCGAAGTCATCGATAAAGGTGAAACGTGTCGTCGAAGGAGACAGCTCACTGAACACAACACTGAACAAGGATACAGGTTCACAAAGGACATGCACTACCGGCCCTGGGGGCTGTACACGTCCTCGTCACCGCTTTCCCCGCAGCTGGCAGAGACCAAGAAAATGAGCAACAGCAGAAAATCTTCGAGCTCCAATGGCACGGAGCTATAGCACGGCTTTGTCACAAGAACACCACGGCGATTCAACGTGTCGGATATCAGCTCTTCATTAAATGGCAACGGAGAAACAGCGAGTTGATGTGGATTAATTGTGGGACTGTAACAACACACCAAGAGGTCCAAGATCTCCACCAACATCTCATGGTAGCAGAACCTGAAAACCCAAGTCCATTCCCCATCTGCAAGAGGACGACTAACCTAACCTCCTGAGACTTCAGCCAGCACAATCAAGCACAATGGATGGCAAATTGTTCAACGGTGCACCGTGTCTCTTTACACCTAAGGGACATAGCCACACAAGTGTGGTATTGTATCTCCTCTGCAAAGCCAACTTGCATTTTTATCACTCTTTACCAACTTTATTTTGACAATTGAACACAGGAATGCTCATCTCTCCCTCCCTTTTTGGTGAATAATGGCCGCCGCAACTGAGATAAGGGTGAGCCTTGAGGGAATTGGTGTGATGCTATGGGCATGTGACGAAACCCTCTGGGCAAGCTCCCAACGGAGATGTCTTATATGTGCACAAAGAACGAACTACCATAATACAAAGTTTTTTTTTTTACTCAGTACGAGAGAGAGAGAGAACTCTGTTGTGTTCTACAACCCTCATACACTATCCTAAAATGCCAATGTCATGATCAGCAATGTCATTCTCATTCTCATTCGTTCTGCAACTGAAGAATATTTTATCTGTTGTGTTCTGCAAATGAAATATAAATTGTGGTCAATCTTTGATAAATATTTGCATCGTCACTGCTATATCTTTCAATATTGTGTGCAAAATCACCTTTATTGCACGTGTTTAAAATGACGCAGTAATGACATGTTGACAATAATAGTTACACAGCACAGACATTCACTCCTTCGTTGTCGCTGCTGTATGATGCGTACCTCCCTCATTATTTCATTTTTATATCATTGCGTTACATTATTACTCGTTTCTGTCACATGCAAGAACAAGACTTGTTTTGTATCTGCTGCAAATAAATTGCCAATAGTCTGGCGATTAATGATACAAAATGCTCCCGCTGTAAACGTCATCTGGTGTAGGTTATTCATGCGCAAATTGTCATAAGTTGGGCGACCTTGGCAAATGTGTACTTCGAGATATCAGGACGTGCCACGGGGCTCCAAAAAGCGAACTACGAAAGTCCGTTTTGGTGTTGCGCGATGACATGTTCCATTATCTCGGGAACCGCTGGTCGGATTTTCACGAAATAAACGTCATTGTGTAGGGGACATGATTGCGCAAATTTCAAGAACACTGGCGACTGTGGACACTGATTCCACAGCTCCCCTCCCCAGACCCCGCGTCATTTCAGAATACAAGACTTAATGAGGCGCGTCGCCTTTTCAACAATTTGCCGACTTTGGCCGGTCATAGCGAACCGAAACAGGCACTTCCCAAAACATGCACGTGATATGGACGACACTGGACTGGCCGAGGATACCGCCTGCACCGGTCTCCAACTCCATGCTCGGGATCAGACGCGGCAGGTGCTGAAAAACCGCGCATGCGCATTGGTCTAAAAGGCGAAAGCGGAGGCGCTTGATTCGGCCGCGATTACCTCCTCCGATCGGTTGTACCGGTCGACTAGATTATCCCAGAAACCTAAAAAATCCTGACATACTAGATAGGATCCAGGCCTCACCGACGAGACCAGTCGCACCTCTCCGCCTTGTGGTTGCATCAAAAACACCCGACAAAAATTGTCTCCATTTTAAAAAAATGACAATTTGCAGCCCGAATCATGACGTCACGGCGCACAAAAGTACGGATATCTCGGGAACCGCTCATTAGATTTGGACAAGGTAAACGTCGTTTTGTGGAGGAGAACCGTGCGCAGACGACGATATCCATGGCGACCCTGACGGACCGGTGCTTCACGAGATAGCTCGCCGGCCCCGCAACCTGCATAAAGTTTATGCCCCGCAAGCTGAATATCAATGCCCTGCAAGCTTGGGGAAGAAGACGACTGCCTCTCCGCGGCCTTCCCTACAAGTAACAAGAATTGTGAAACTAATGTCGCCACACAATCATCGAGCTGGCAGGCCAAGGTACAAGCCAAGGTCAAGACCAAGACCAAGGCATAGAACGTCCTTTTCAGGACGGGCGGCCATTCCGACCATCGAAAACCAGGTTTCCCCGCTCACACCACCGACCGTCCATCATCAAAGTGCCATCACTGGTGCAGTCGGTAGCGGGCAGACCTGTCAAGAGATGGAACTTCCGGAAGAAGGGAAAAAGTGGACGCAACTGCAACAGCACTACTCCAGAAGCTGGCCACCACCCGTAGGACCAGATGGACTGAAATAGTTCAGTCGATCGATTTTACCCACTCTAGTCGCAAGGCGTGGCAGACCATGAACCAGCTGACAGGCAGAAATACAATGCCATTCAGGTGCCCGGTGACAGCAGACGCCATTGCGTCCCAGCTCCTGAAGAACGGTCGCTTCCCGGATGCAGACAAAAACTTTGCCCGCCTGACGTTGCATGAGGTGTCTTCTCTCTCTCCAGGGCGGCCAGCGCGAATGCCAATCTCTCTGGAGACTTCACAGCAGCCAAACTCAGCGCGGCCATGAGCAAACTCAAGCCGGGTAAGTCACCAGGCCGTGACAACATCCATCCGGAGTTCGTCATCCACCAGAGCACAACAACATCTGGTTGGCTGTGTTCGTTCTCCCAAGCTCCGGAAGACCTGGCGCCATGCTTCCATCATTGCCCTGCCCTGCCTGCTGAAATCCTTGCAGTAAAGGTTTGAAGGCACCGATGCGGCGTTCAAACAAAGATAGGAATTTGAAAATCCTGGAAGAAGGGTGTTCATACCTCCTGAAAATAAAGGATGGATCGGGTACACTAATGCATGCTGGTCCTAGAAAAACTGGCTTCATTGGCCTCGCAGCAAGCATGACCAGTGTATAACACCTCTTCCAGGAACTTGACGTGGAAAATCCACCGATGAACTACTTGCACATATAAGTTCAGTCAGGATCACATCGAGCTCTTCTTCTCAGCTGTCAGATGCAAAGGAGGATTTAATAACAATCCGACAAATCAGCAATTTAAGGCAGCATTTCAGCGTTTGCTCATCAGACATAACATCAAGTGTGGCACTGGAAACTGCATAATATGCGATGATATATCCATTCTTGATGTACTACCAGATGTTACACATGTAAATGGAAATACGGTGAGCTTGTCATCCATCAGCGTAGCACGAAAGTATGACATGTATGAACGAGACGCACCACTCCAATCTGACCATGACTATGCAGATGTACCAAATTTCATGGAATTGTCATCCGACAAAGAGGCTGCAGCGAATTACATAGCTGGCTATGTTGTGAAAATGGTAAAGAAAAGTTTACATTGCCAAAAATGCACGAAAGCAAGAATTGAAGCAAATGGTAACAGTCATCCATTTGTTGCACTGAAGAATAGAGGACTTCAGAAACCATCTGCCAGTGTTGTGTCTGTGTGCATGGAAACTGAGAAATGTTTCAGAGACTGCTTAAGTCATCAGGGGATAGACTACCACAAGGTGGTGGTATTTCATCTGCCATTGCATTAGCTGTACTAGAAAACACAGCACACAAGCAACTGTTCTCTGAGCTACTTGGTCACATGTTTGACACCTCAGTAGAAGAAAATCATCTTCACATGCTCGTAAAGATTACGTCCCAATGCTTCAAAGATACGGCTTCATCATCTTGGGAAATGCTACACGCAAAAACTTGTAGGCACCAACATCAGAAAACAGATGTCCAAATTTATTCTCTTCAGACATAAATAATTCATAGCATAAGGTGCAGTAAGCATATGTGCCTCTTGTGCATGGAACAATCTATCGATCTCAATGAGATCTTCTGCCTCTGTCACCATTTTTAAAAAGTCTCTGAAAACTCATCTCTTTGTATAATTGTTATCATTGTTCTATTGCTATGGTGGTTGCGTGCTTTTATTCAATCACATTTGTCATATAGTTTTGTACGCGCTTTGAGCCTCCTGGGAAAAGCACATTATGAATGCTAATGTAAAGTAAAAAATATGTGCACTCGATATTCCATTGCAATCAAAA
This sequence comes from Myxine glutinosa, assembly GCF_964187855.1. NCBI lineage: Eukaryota > Metazoa > Chordata > Myxini > Myxiniformes > Myxinidae > Myxine > Myxine glutinosa. The sequence continues at coordinate 360,403,292 of NC_136261.1, read as the reverse complement.
TGGTGAAGGTAGTGCCAATAATTGCAAAGACTTGCATGTATAGGTTACATTAATTTATCTCAAATATTTGTTTACTTTATGAGGTACAGGAACGTTAATGATGTAGTTTTGGATCGATGATGTGTCACAAGTCAGCTTTTCTTATTAAATGATTTTTTTGAATGAATATAATGTTGAAATCTTATTCAATATGTCACAAAAATTTTTTTGCTGCAATGACAAACTTGGCGAGGAGAGAGAGTGGAGAAGCAAAAAGGCAAAATAAGAGTGCATGGATCATAAGAAGAAATACGGAAGTTGAAGATGGGGAACAGTAGGTTTATAATTAATGCATGAACATTATTTTTTTTCTCAACATAAAAAATACATGAAACAGAACAAGGGAATTAACAAATTTGAAGTACAATATGCATGCATGGGAGGGAGGCAGCCAAAAAAGGATAACCTTATTGTAGGCTGACCCCAAATAAATCATAGATTCAATTGTGCTTCATCATTCATAGAAATAAAATCAAGCAAATTACACTAAATCTAAAAACTAATCCAAAAACTGAAGATTTAACAAAAACAATCAATACTCTGATACCACAGCACACACTACAAAGTGATGTTTTGTTGATGGTCCCAAGATGGCGGCTCATTGACTTCGTTTACTGTTGCATGACACCCAATCCAGTTAGTATAGAGATCAGTGGTACACACTGCCCAAATAGCTATGTGGAATTCTCTCATGTTGAGATTAAACTCACGTCGTTTGAACTTTGGCAGAGGTCATTATTTACTTTTAATGATGTTTATATACGAATCAAAAAGAAGATAATTTGTTTTGGGTCGCCCTTTCCGCATATCTCGTGGGATTGCGAGTTGGAGAGACGACCGTGATGGTGGGGAGTGGGTTGGCATTCTCTCAAGCAGGGATTCAACCCATGTCCTTATGAAAGGTCTCTGTCCGAGGTCACCGAGTCTGATCGGTGCAGCTGATCGGTGCAGCTGTGCAGCGATCGGTGCAGCCGTTTGTGCGGCACCCGGGAAAATAACGTTATGCGGGAGTCCAAACCTGAAAATGCTGGAGGCCAAAGGTGAAATTGGAAAAACAATATAGCCTATTTAACTCCAGGAGATCCCAGGATTACCCACCTAAAATATCGTTGCGATCGATTCAGCCGTTTTTGCGGTACCTTCGAACGGACAGGCAGACAGACATTTGGTGAATTATAGTAAGATTGAATGATACACTTGAACACTGGAGAACACAAACTGCCTTGAAGGTAGTTAAAGGTTTAAAACAAAGGAAAAATATTTTATTTTGGTTAAAGCGACTTGGTAGGGTGCACGTGTACACATTATCGGGTTTTCGGCAATATTTTCCGACTTGCGTTTCAATCGACTTACAAACGGACTGCACCAACGTAACCCGTTATGTCGGAGACTCCCTGTATATTGTTTCTGGCCCGATCACTCAATGGTGAAGAAGAATCACTTCATAAATTCTAAATCAACCTGCAACTGCCATGTATTTATTTATTTGTTTCTATGAAAAGTCTAATGATGAGTTATTTGTGCAGACACGCTGTTTGATTACATGTGTCAATGTGACCCACTTACTGAAAAACACGCTTGGCCAATCATGTACCAGGTGAGCTGAATCGTATTAACATGTGTGATCTTCATATTCATCACACATTACATGTGTAATGTAATGTCCGGTTTGAAATGTCGTGTTGAACAAGAAACGAGATTATCGTCAACGAGTGATTTTTAATTTCAAAAGGCATCTCATCATCTACTTTTGGTCTTTTCCAGATGGTTTCTGCACTTGCGTACATACATGATCAGAACATTGTGCATTCCGATATAAAGGTAAGCACACACACACACGTTTTTTTCTGGTGTTCATTTAATAATTGTATTTTGATCAAATAACTCACAGCTTTTTCTCAAACTTCTCATTCCGACACACACAGACGCTCACAAAACTGAAGTTCTAATGGTGAATGTCCAGCCATTCCTTTTAATAATATGTCCTGTTCTCCAGCTCCAAAACATTTCTTTACAGTTGGAACGGAACACTTAAAGTAGCCAACTTCGGCCTCTCGAGGTGTTTCGTACCGGGTAAGCGGCTCCATGGAAATGTGGGTACATTATCCTTCATGGCCCCGGAAATCCTCCGAGGTAGAGGCTACAGTGGTCCTCCCATTGATGTGTGGGCAAGCGGGATCATTCTGCATTCCTTGTTCACCAAACAATATCCCTTTCGCAAGAGGGAATTGAGGGTGAGCATTTGTAAATTTCCTCTCATCATCTCTCTATAATGCAAGCAATCTCTGTGTGTCTGTGTGTCTGTGTGTATGTCTGTGACCGCTGTTTCTCGACAACCACTGGTCCGATCTAAGTGAAACTTGCCAGGTATATTGCTGGGGATCTGAGGATGTGCCTTTTCAAGGTTTGCTATTAATCGGACAAGTGGTTACTAAGTTATGGCCATTTATTTAGCAAACACATACGTTTTGTACATGAACGAAGGAACAGCAAAGGACGAGAGCGAAGGAACGGCGAAGGACGAGAGCGAAGACCGAAGGAACGATGAAAGTTTCAATTTTTCTTTGCACGTACGGTCAAGCTACAGCGAAGGAACCACGTGTGTTTGTTGTTTCTGCCTCGTGGTTTGAAAAATTGAATAATTGGCCATTAAAACTAATTTGCGATTAATCGTAACTGCGATATGCGAACTTCCGGACAGTGAGGACTTAACTTCCGGACTTAGGGAAAGTGACGGCTTCCTGTCTCGATTGTATATTACTACTATCTTACTATCTTATATATCTATACTATCTTATCTATCTTATCTATTTTATACGTGCTGTCTATATACTTAGTCTATATTATAGATTGATTGGAGTTAAACACAATGCCCCAATCCATTCGTCGTTTACGACAGCAAAGGAATGAAACTGCGCGTCGTGCACGCGCAATGGAATCTGACGAAGCACGAGCTGCTCGCCTGACATGCGACGCTACGTGCGTGACAAGGCGTCGTGCAGCTGAAACGGATGAAGAACGAGCTGCTCGCTTGGCACACAACACTGGACGCGTGACAAGGCGTCGTGCAGACAAAACGGATGAAAAACGAGCTGCTCGCCTGGCAGACAACACAACGCGAGGGCAAGGCGTCGTGCAGAAGAAATGGATGAAGAACGAGCTGCTCGCTTTACACGTGACGCTACGCGCGTGACTAGGCGTCGTGCAGCTGAAACGGATGAAGAACGATCTGCTCGCTTGGCAGACAACACTGAACGCGAGGCATGGCGTCATGCAGAAGAAATCCCTCACCAGCGAGAAGACCGGCACGTAAGGGATGCCCTGCGCCATGCGGACGTACACCGTGCGAGACTTGAGCAGGCTCACCGTGACAATCGCAACCTTGCTCGATACGATGATACCGATTTCTTCCGAGAGGAACTTCATGTTGAGTATAGGCACGCATTGGGCATGACCTCAGTATTTCAATGCACAAAATGCTCGCATTGTGCTGCTTTGGTGTGGAACGAGGAGGGAAGAGGATTTTGCTGCAACCACGGCAAAGTCGACCTTAAGCATAATCCTACGAATCCCACACCCGGTTCAATTCCATCACAACCTCCAGATGCTATTAAAAACCTTTTCCTTAACCAGAACTTTGTGAAGCACGCAAAACAGTACAACAACCAGTGTGCGAAATTAATGCCAGCCCGTAAGCCCGTGGCTGGTAACTTTTGTCCCGGGCTGGTATCTTTATTGAGTTGCCAGCCCGGTGGTCTGGATAGATTTTGCCCTACACTTTCCTGTGTGCCCCAACATCCTGGCAGTCGTTGACCTGATATTGACACTGCCAGCAAGCTTGGCCGAATGTGAGCGAGGATTCTCACAAATGAAGATAATGAAGAATGATCTCAGGAACAGGCTCAAGTCAACAACAATGTCGGATTTGCTCTGCATCCAACTAGAATCTGCGGACATCACCGACTTTGAGCCTAAGCCAGCAATCAACTTCTGGAACAGCTGTTCCAAGAGAACGAGAAGGCCCAACTTCACCCGAAGCGGAGCAGGGGCCAGCTTGTTGCCAGAGCTGGTGTGGGATCAGGTCACGGAGATAGATGCTGCTGCTGTTGCAGGTGGTGAACCTGAGGGAGCTGGTCTGCCGGAGCCAATATCAGCAGCTGACAAACAGTCGGATTATGAGTCCGGCCTTGACACTGACTGCGAAGACGTGGTTCTGGATGACATTGAGGACTTACAGGCTGCCGTGGAAGATATGTAAAACTAACAAGAAATGTGATAGATCATAGACCGACTACTAGACCTCGTTTTTCTCAACTTTGTATTACTTTAACTCACCATCAAGTTATCAACTGTGACTGTCCTGTACATGTTGATCGATCTATGCACAAAATTTTGATAAAATTTCCTCACTTTTCTGACAATAAAACGTATTTGGTGTCATGAAAATATTATTCACTAGTGTTTTTTTATTTAATTATTCGAGAAGACCGATAGTTGCTATTAGGTTTTTAGGGAGTTTATTCCTGAACACTCCTAAAATGCACCAATTTGAGTCCTTATTTTCATCTCAGTTCTTCGGGGTGGTAACTTTTTCTTCAGGCTGGTAACTCTCAAAAGTTACCAGCCCAAATGGCTGGTAACTATATGCCCCAATTTCACACACTGACAACAATGCGCTGGCAATGGCAAGTATCGGTGTCCAAATGATAGGTGTGCCTGGCTTCAATCCTGAAGTGCGCATACAAGGTAAGGTTTACCATTTCATTGGTGCTCCTCTTGCCGATCTGGGTTGTACCCCACGCTTTGCTCAGATCTACTTTCACGATCCAGGCCATGAGCTGGATTATCGCCGTGCCCACGCCTCGAACAGTGGCCTGAATGAGCAGTTTTTGCTAAGAATACAACAGGCCATTCATGGGTGCAACCCATACGTCCAGCAATTCAAATCAGCCATTGAGTATGTGGTTCATAATGATAGCGCCAATGAACCGAAAATTGTGTTAACAGGTCGCACGCGGTGCCGAGACCTTCATCAGGGTACCGTCAACCTTCCCTCACTAGACAGCGATGTGGCTGTCATTGCTGCAGGAGCTATGACAGAGCAGTTTGGAAGGCTGGCTGTCGATGTTCACCTCAGAGGAGGAGGTTTACAGACAATAGACACCATGTATCCAGCGTATGACCCACTATCATACATACGTCTGCTACCCTGCGGCTCCCAGGGGTACCACACAGAGTTGGCAGGGACAACGCCAATATCTTTCTACCGCTACCATCTCCAAGTACGTGATCCTACGCATCACTTCAATCTACTGCTTCGTGGTGGAAAGTTGACACAGCAGTACGTATGCGACATGATGGCAAAAATTGAGTCACACCGTCTCAATTGGATTTGCTTCAACCAAAAGGCAATTAAGGCAGAAAAGTATGATTATCGTTGATGCGTTGAACAGTGACGCCGAGTTGCTACCAGGACGCCTCACCATTCTGCCGCCATCAATCTATGGGTCGCCACGTTGGTATGCCAAAGAGTTTCAGGATGCAATGTCTTTAGTCCGAGTCAAGGGAAAACTGGACTTTTTCCTAACATTCACCTGCAACCCAAAGTGGCCAGAAATTAAAGAATCGCTTTTTGAGGGTCAGTCAGCCAATGCAAGACCTGATATCATCGCCCGGGTGTTTCATATGAAGGTGAAAGCACTCCTCGCAGACATCCTGAAGCATGACATCTTGGGCCATGTTGACGCTTACGTGATGGTGAAGGAAACGCAAAAGTGTCACCTTCCCCATATACACATGCTCCTGACCGTGGTACCTCGCGACAAGCCTAGAACACCAGCAGATGTCGATCGCGTGGTCTCTGCTGAGATTCCTGACAGACTCACAAATCCGGAACTACACCGTATCGTGACATCACACATGATTCACGGCCCATGTGGGGAATTGAACATCTCGAGCCCTTGCATGGTAGACCAAAAGTGCACAAAGGACTATCCCAAAGCCCTACGAGAAACGACAAGCTTCTCTGATGACTCCTATCCCCTGTACAGAAGCAGCACCTGGTGATCCCATCATGAAGACAATACGAGGCGGTGCTAAGTTATTAGTTAGCAATGCATGGGGTGTGCCTTACAATCCATATATTGTCCTCAGGTATGATGCTCACATCAACCTTGAGATCGTATGTGCTGTCACCAGTGTGAAGTATCTGTACAAATACCTTGAAAAGGGGCCGGACCAGTGCCTGGTCAGACGACAGCCTCATGAGGATGCACGAGCCATTACGACATGATGAAGTGACACGATACGAACTAGGGCGTTACATCACCGCATCTGAGGGATACTGGCGCATATACGATTTCCCCCTTCAAAGCAAGTACCCACAAGTCGAGATGCTGGCACTCCATCTACAGGATGAGCAGGTGATCACGTTCAATGACGAAGGTGCCGTACAGAACGTGGCAGAGTCAGGACCTCCTGCAACAACGCTCACCGCCTTTTTCGAAGCCATGAATCTCCATCCACACATGCGTCATGTTCTATATCCAGATGTATTCCAACACTTCACTTACTTTAAGAAAAGGTTTCAATTGCGGAAGAGAAGGCTGGGTTTCCAGGATAACCGTAAGGCTGATACAGTTGGGCGTCTCCCCATTATTTCCGTCAACTCACATACTGCCGAGTTATACTATCTCCGCATGCTACTGTACCGCGTGCCTGGCCCCACATGCTATCAGGATCTCCGTCGTGTTTGGTGGTAGGGTCATGGAGACCTATCTGGCAGCCTGCATTGCATATGGCATCGTTGACAATGACCAGGAAGTTGATTCTGTTATGGAAGAGGCTGCAAATATTGCATTTGGCCCAGCAGTCCGCGAAGTATTTGCCAACATGCTCATATTCGTTCTCAGAGGCAACCACGTGCAGTTCTGGGAAAGGCACAAGTATGTGCTGTGCAAGGACTTCATGCGTGCAGCAGGTGTGAATGAGCCCAATGGACGCATTGTGAGTGACGTGCTACTGGAGCTGAGGGACAAAGTTGAGTGCCACGGCTTTTCGCTCAGTAAGACCTTTGGCCTTCCTGAGCCTGAACCAGTTCATATCCAGTCTCGCATTCCCCGCGTCATCGAGCACGAAACAGTGCACAATATAGGAGAACTTGCGGCTCACATCGCTCAGAGTGCCTTCTTAATAACGAGCAGCGCGTTGTCGATAAAGTCATGAGGAGTGTGGAACACGGGCATGGCTGCATGATTGCAGTTGATGCAAGTGGTGGGACTGGGAAAACATTCACATCGTCTCATATACTCTACAAAGTGCGAGCAATGGGCAAAGTGGCTCTTGCGACTGCTGCAAGTGGTATTGCAGCTACTCTGCTGCCAAAAGGGGCCACCTTCCATAGTAGGACCAAGTGTCCTCTTATTCTCACTGATGAGTCCACTTGCAACATCAGTGAAAATGACACCACTGCAGCACTCATACGCATGACAAATTTAATGGTGGTGGATGAGGTTTCAATGATGGATCGTCGCGCATTGGAGGCAGCAGATCGAACATTCCAGTGGCTTCGGGGCTCAGAGAAACCATTTGGCGGCATCACAATGGTTTTCAGTGGTGACTGGATCTGCCGATCCTTACTGTTGTGCCACACGGTAGCCGTATTGACATAGTTGGAAGGTGCTTCAAGAGCTCATACCTGTGGAGAAAAGTGCAGATACTTCGTCTCACAGTAAACATGAGGATCATGCAGGGTGCTGGAGAACAACAGGACGAATCTGATTTTGCAAAATTCCTGCTGGATCTGGGTGAAGGGAAGTCGATCAGGTAAAGTTCCGAAGTCGATCAGGTAAAGTTCCGAAGTCGATCAGGTAAATGACTACATGACGACCATATTTCCAGGGGAGGAACATGTTTGCTGTAGCGTCGATACAGCGGAATCTGAGGGTGATCATGTGTATCCGCCTGAGTTCCTGAACACCCTCTATCCATCTGGTATGCCTCCACATCGGATGACTCAAGGTGCGTATGGTGATCATGCTGCTACGAAACTTCGACCAGCAAGGCGGGCACTGCAATGGCTCAAGGTACATCATCCATCAGATCCTTCCAAATCTGTTGGTTGCAACATCTGTGATGGGTGTCAATTCTGGACGCACATCGCTCATTCCACGCATAACCTTGAATCCATCTGACATGTTCCCGTTCACCCTGCGGCGTCAGCAGTTTCCGGTACGACCCTGCTTTGCCATGACTGTGAATAAATCCCAAGGACAGTCGCTACACCATGTTGGGATCTTCTGCACAAGAGACTTCTTCAGCCACGGTCAGTTCTACGTGGCGGTCAGTAGGGTTGCCAAATCCAGCAGCCTCCGCATTCTTGCCCTGGACGAGGAAACAAAGAAGAAGCGCCGTTTCCTCAGCAATATTGTTTATGAAGAGGTGCTAACGACATAAAGGTGTGTACATGTAGACAATTTTTATTATTATTTATTTATTGAAGATAACTACTATCGAAAAGAATTCTTCAAAAAAAGTGCACCACAACTTTTTTGTTTCCAAGTGTCAAAATGGTGTGGCCTCTGAAAGTGTTAAGCAATTCAGGTCTACTCAACTTGCTTGCCAACGAAATACATCTCTGTGTGTGTGTGTGTCTGTGTGTGTGTCTGTGTGTATGTCTGTGTGTGTGTCTGTGACAGCTGCTTCTTCTGATACTTGCCAGGTATATTGCTGGGGACCTGAGGATGTGCCTTTTCACGGTTTGATATTAATCGGACAAGTGGTTACCAAGTTATGGCCATTTATTTAGCAAACACATACGTTTTTTGTTTGCACATACGGCCACGCACGTGAACGAAGGAACAGCGAAGAACGAGAGCGAAGGAACGGCGAAGGACAAGAGCGAAGACCGAAGGAACGATGAAAGTTAAAAAAAAAAATTTGCACGAACGGTCAAGCTACAGCGAAGGAACCGCGTGTGTGTGTTTGTTGTTCTCTTCTCTTTGTGCTTTTCCTTGCGATGAAATTGCAAAATATGTTGGCGCTAATTGAATAATTGGCCATTAAAACTAATTTGCGATTAATATATATATATATATTTTGCCCTGTTCTATTTGCCCTATTTGACCTTTTGCCCTGTTCAAGTGACTCGTGGTCGTCGCTCTAGGCTTCCTCTCCCCATTGGTATTTTTGTCAATATAAGATTGTTCTTCACAGTTCTGTTTAAATATGTTTCAACTATCCCCTTCAGTGTTTTATTCAGTGGTTTATTACAACACGCTGTTTTTCTTCTTATTTAAAAGGCTCCTTTCAATTTCCTCTTCAACTCATTCCATTTCAAAAAAATATTCAATCTCTTTTGATTCCAAATCACTCCATGCTCTAAATTCTCATTCATTCCATCCCTCCTCCATCGTTCTTAAATGAATCGCTAATTTGAAAATCACAACAAACCCAATTTGTTATATATGTTCATCTTTCATTAATCATCCACTTTCTAAACTCCCCCCTTACCCCTCCCCTTCAAATCTCCCCCCCAACCATCCATCCCAAATTCTCCCTCCTCCCACCTCCTTCTCAAAGCTGCCTCCTCCCCACTTCGTCTCCTTCTATGTCATACCTCCACCTCCCCCAACCTTCGACTTTCCTCTGCCCCCCCCCCCTCAAACAAACTCTCACTGTGCCTCATTCCATCACCATCAAACCTTTCATCCTCCTCATCCTTCCCTTTCTTGTAACTCTTCTGTAATCTCTGACACACTATCAACTGCTCTTCCTACATCCCCCTCTCACCCTTCATCTGACCCTACCCCTCCCCTCCCCTGTCCTGCACCCGATGCTCCCCCTCTCTCCTCACTAATGGTATGGACCTCAAACATCCGGGGCCTTCGCTCAAACCTGATTGATCTCTCCATTCAGGTTGCTTCTGAAAATCCAGACTTGATCTGCTTAACAGAAACTTTCCTCCTTCAAGATGTCTCTGATTCCTTAATATCTCTTCCTGGTTACTCCCTCCTCCGGTACGATAGACCTGAGCCTCGTCCTGGTGGTGGGGTGGCAATCTTTATCAAAAACTCTCTTCCTCACTCTCCCTGCACTGCCCTCTCTCCACCCCACCCACAGGAGTACCTCTGGCTACGGCTTCCTCTCCGCTCCCACCTTTTGTTCATATGTGTTCTGTACCGTCCTCCAAACAGTGATGACTCCATTTACATTTCTCTGTCGGACAACATGGACCAACTTCTATCAACTCATCCAAACTCTCTCTTCCTCATATGTGGCGACTTCAACTGTCATCATGCCAGCTGGCTGGGTGTGGGTTCATCTCTCACCAGCCATGGCACCTCAGCAAAGGACTTCTGCGACTCATTGGGACTGACACAATCTGTCAATTTCCCGACCCGGATCTCAGTCAATGGAGTATCTTCTCTTCTGGACTTGGTTATGACTAACTTCCCTGCAAATGTCTGCTGCTCTTCTTCTGCTCCAATCGGTTCTTCTGATCATGTGCTTGTTAAAGTGGACATCTCTCTGGCCATTCTCAGAGAGCCTCCTCAGCGTCGACGAGTCTGGCATTTCACTCAGGCCGACTGGCACGGTCTGCAAGCAGCCATCAATCAACTGGACTGGTCTCCCATCTCTAATGCCTCTGACATCAATTCTTCCTGGGAATTCTTCCAAAGCAAACTGCTTTCTCTCATGCACAGATTTATCCCATCTCGTCTTCAGTTGTCTTACCCTTCCTCCCGTCCATGGTACACTGAATCTTGTGGTGAGGCAGTTGCCCTGAAACAACTTGCCTTTGCATCTTGGAAGGCAAATCCAACTGAAGGCAATCTCAGTTCCTTCCACCAAGCTCGAAACAAGTGTGTTTCTACCCTCAGGAGTGCCAGGAAGCACTATCTCTCCACACTCAAGATTGAACTCTCAAACCTGTCTCCTTCCTCCAAATCCTGGTGGCGTCTGGTCAAATCCGTTTCTGGGGTTTGTTCCCCCTCCATCCCCTCCCTTACCTCAAATGGCTACACAGTTGACACCGCACGTGACAAAGCCGAATGCCTCAACTGTGTGTTTGCCTCAAAATCTTGTGTCCCAAACCCATCTCTCTCTGTTCCCACCTTTCCCAGTCGAACCCAACTGCTCCTGGACTCTGTATCCTTCTCTCCTGACAAGGTGGAGAAGTTTTTATCAAACCTCGACGCTGATTCTGCAACTGGACCAGATGGCATCAGCCCTCGGGTCCTAAAATCCTGCTCTGCCGCTCTATCTCACCCTCTCTCTGTTCTTTTCACCCTCTCTTTTGCTCAAGGTCATCTGCCAGCATCTTGGAAATCAGCAAACATTACCGCTTTACACAAAAAAGGTACAAAAACAGATCCTTGCAACTACAGACCAATCAGCCTGCTCCCAAATATCAGCAAAGTCATGGAATCCATCATTGCTTCAGATATCAAATCCTTCCTCTTCTCCAATGGCTTGATCTCTGATCATCAATTTGGATTCAGACCAGGTCATTCTACTCTGGACATGTTGCTTCTGCTGTCTCAACAATGGATGGAGGTCCTCAATGCCAAACAGGAAATCAGAGCTGTCTCACTTGACATATCACGTGCCTTCGATACGGTCTGGCACCCAGCTCTGCTCACCAAAATCACCTCCTATGGTATTCAGGGAAATCTCCACTCATGGCTTGCGGATTTCCTCTCTGGTCGTAGGCAACGTGTGGCCCTGAATGGATTTCTCTCATCTTCCCTTCCTGTTCTGGCTGGAGTTCCCCAAGGTAGTGTTCTGGGCCCTGTGCTATTTCTGGTCTTCATCAATGATCTCTCCGACTCTCTGGAAAATCCTCTCTATCTCTTTGCTGATGACTCCACTATCTGCCGCTCCATTCCTCATCCCTCAGATCGGCAGTCTGCAGCGTCCTCACTCTCTGCAGACCTGGACAAAATCACAGACTGGTCAAACAAGTGGAACATGTCTTTCAATCCTGACAAATCTCACACTCTTACAATGTCTCTCCGAAAGGACCGACTGGACAACCCTCCCATCTACTTTCTCAACAATCCTCTCCAAGAAGTTCTGTCGCTCAAGCTTTTGGGTCTCACTATCTGCCACGATCTTTCTTGGGAAAACCACATTTCCAAGCTGGCCTCCAAAGCCAGTCGCCGACTGGGCATCCTCCGTCGTGCGAAGTCCTTCCTTGGCACACCTGAGCTCCTCACCACATACAAGGCTTTCATCCGCAGCTCAATGGAATACTGTTCCCCCCTCTGGGCTGGTGCTCCTGCCTCACACCTTGCTCGGCTTCACGCTGTTGAGGCCAAAGCTTTCAGAATCATTGGAATCTCCTGCGATGTAGTCAACTCCGAGGGCCTTTCACTCACTCACCGCAGGCAGGTTGGTGGTTTTTCTGTCTTCTACCGACTCCTATCCGGCCTTGCTCCCCCAGCTCTCTCTGTGCTCTGTCCCCCCAATATTCCTTCAGGTCGCACAAGATCTGCCTGCAACCCTCTTATGGTTAAACTGCCAAAGTCTAGGCTCTCTGCTCACCTTCACTCTTTCATTCCCCTTTTCTCCCGCCTCTGGAACAAACTTCCCCACTCCCTTCAATCCCACTCCTCCCTCCAGGTCTTTAAAACAGCTGTTCACCACCATCTCTTATCTTCCCCCATCGAAAACCTTGATCTTTTCTACACCCGGTAATTCACCCCAGAGTCCTTGCAGTGTTCATATGTTTTATTCCTCTCCCACCTCCCCCCAAGTCCTCCTGATGTCCCTGCTCTCAAATGTTGTGTTTGTGTCCTTCCCCCTCCCTCCCCATCTTGTCTGCCGCTCCCCTTGTTTTTTGTGTTTTGTATGTCGGTTTGTCTTTTTGTGTGATTAATGTTAGCTCTTTCACGAGCCTCGATCTTGTATACAAAAAAAAAAAAAAAAAAAAAAAATTCCCCATTTTATATATCTGGCTCATCTTGGGCTCACCCTTCCTTTCCCTTTTCCCATCTCAACTCTTCTTAAATTCTCATCTCATTCTATCCACACTCCCATAACCGACCTTAACACTCATCACCATCACTTTCTATTAATTTCCTCAATTATAATTTTTTTTATTTCCCCAATTTGTTCCGAACTGAGACGTTTTTGGTGAGCCAAGAGAAAATTGAATTTTTTGGCTTTTAAAAATCATCTTGGATATCATTGGAATTTGAATTCCTTAAAAAAAAATTGTGCCTCAAGGCGAATGTGAACATTACGTGTGGATGTCGATCAATAATTTGGTAACTGCACAATCTCATCACAGAAAATCATGTCACCCTTTGCTGGGCTGCCCCATCGATATATATGCACTGGATGCGGCTTCGCCCTCAATAGTGGAGGCGAGCGGCCACCATCTTAGGACTCCCAGAAAACGATCGCCGATATATGCTTCAATACATTTTCATGCGTTTTTAGGATCAGATAATTAAGCACTATACCGTCGTGTGCAGCGATTAACTGCACAAACAGGCATTTCAAGGGCTGTGGAAGAACGTTTCATCGGTGAGTACTTCTGATAAGTATTTAGATTGTATTTTCACATGTTATATAATGGTATTTTCTTCTATTTAGCAATTATCTTTATTGCCTGATATATATTGATATCTGAAATTGATGGTTTGCTTTAATACTGTGTAAATTAAAAGTTTGTTTCTGCATTATATATATATACTTTTTTTTTTTTTTTTTTTTTTTTTAAACCACCTTTAGAGGCCATTTTTCCCCGCAAGCGGGGGGTTGGCCTTTTTCGGGGACCGTGGTTGTTGTTGTTTTTTTTGGTCCCCTTTTTTGAAGCAATGTTTTACGGCCGGATGCCCTTCCTGCTGCCAACCCTTTTTGTCGCCTTTTTATGACAAACAGGGAATTACCAGTGAACTGGTACTCAATTAGCCGACCTCGGAAGGATGACAGGCCGAGTCAACCCTCCTGGCGTTAATTCAGCGATCGACCGGGATTCGAACCCAGGATCCTTGGATCCTAAGCTGGCACCCTAGCCGCTAGCCCAACACCAGGGATACATACACACATACATACATACATACATACATACATACATACATATATACATATATATATATATATATATATATATATATATATATATATATATATATATATATACATACATATAGATATATATATATATATATATATATACATATAGATATATATATATATACATATAGATATATATATACATACATACATACACATACACACAGACTTGGCATTTAATATGGAATATTTTTTTTGTGGGGGTGAACTTACTTTTCAAGATGTCTTAGAACCAAAAGTTCATTGGAATTGTGTTGAAATTATTCTAGATTTTGTTAATGTGACCGTTAAAAGAAACAAAAACCACATTTGACATTTCGAAAGAAATAAATTGATCCTTGAAAGTGATGTAAACCGATATCGAACTCAATTCATAGACAGTACTGGGTTAAACTTCTGTACGTTTTCCAGAAGCATCTTTATTTTGCACATTAGCCAATTTTTTTATTTAACAAAAACAAAGTTAAATTACGACTGGGATTACGGACAGTAAAATTACAGTTCAGCACTTCGTGTAACCCCCACGAGCATTCAGGAGAGCACGTACACATTGAGGCATGCTGTTCACGAGATTTGCCAAGGTTTGGACAGGAATCGCTTGCCATGCAGTGACAATAGCCTGCTGCAATTCACGCACAGAGGTCGGCTGCTGGTCCAAGTGGTCGATTTGACGCGTTAATTCTGCCCACAAGTTCTCCATCGGATTCATATCCGGGGACATGGCAGGCCACTCCATATGCTCTACACCACGGTCAGCAAGAAAGTGTTGGATCATGCGAGCACGATGAGGCCGTGCATCATCATCTTGGAAGACAAAGTTTCCTCGAAAGGCTGCACGAGCAAATGGAAGCAATGTTTCTTCCAGAATGGCCCTGAACTTGAACTGGTTCAGGTTTCCATTCAGAACAACCAGGTCAGTTTTGCCCCCTGCATGAAAAGCAGCCCAAACGGTCACCCCACCACCCCCAGCTTGGACTCTTGGCACTATACAATTTTGTTGTAGGCTTCATGCACTTGTCTGCGCACTCGGACACGGCGATCTTGACGATAGACAAGAAATCTAGACTCGTCACTGAAGATCACGTGATTCCAGTGTTCTGGCTGCCATTGACGATGGTCTCTGGCCCACTGCAATCAGCGCTGGCGGTGTTGTCTGGTCAGGCATGGCTTTCTCAGGGGACGCCTGGCATGATAGCCTGCTTGAACCAGTCGTTGGTTGACTCGCCTTCTGGATACAGGCACATTTGTCAGTTGCTGCCACTCAGCCAAAAGCCGATCATCCCTCCTTGTGGTTCTGCGGGGACGTCCTGGCGTCGGTATTGGAGTAGGGACACCCCTCTGAGCATTTCATTAAAGGATCTTTGACACCTAACCTTGAGTGATGCCATACTGCCGAGCAATAGCACGCTGTTTCATGCCGTAATTTCGTAAAGCCACCACTCCATGACAAACAGCATTGTCGAGTTAACGGACCATCTCCAGAGGAAGCGGCAATAACTTTTGGAGACTTGCAGCAGTTGTTTTCCACTAATACAGAACGCAACAACCCTTGTATACCCGACTATGAAGCCAATCATCAAATGCACCTGTCCGTACATTTTGCCACGCCACCTCTGATATAATCCTGTTGTTGACTTCTTGCTTAAAGCTTAATACCAACTTCTGTCTTGGAAGTCCTTGGTGACCTTGTGTTTTATACTTCTCCCACCCCCAAGCCTAATCTGTCCACTCATCTACAGATCCTTAAGCCTTTTCGCCATCGTAAGCATAGTGTAGGAATCTATCATTGGGACAGACCTGAGGCATTCTCTTCTTCGCGACTTTAAGCTATCACCATTATCAGTTTGGCTTCCACCTTGGACATTTTTATGGATGGATGCACAAAATCCCAAAGGAGAGATTAGGTCCATCTCTTGAGCTCTACGTACTGTTGGGCACCCACCCATCCCATTCCAAACTCTCCTCTGATGGTGTTGGTGGACCCTTCCTTTAATGGTATTCAGCTTTTCTCAAAGCAGAAACAGTTGGTTGCTCCTGATGCCACCGTCTTGATCTCCCCTTGAATCTGACGTCCCACAAGGTAGTGTTTTAGTGTGGACCTTATTCTTGATCTACATCAATGACTTCTCTACTATCTGGATAATTATATGTACAATTTTGCATATGAGACGAGTCCACCCCATGCAGAACAGTATCCCATTCCTTGAAGGGATTGTCTGCTTCTAAATATACCTCTGCCTATCTCGAAGAAAAGGTTTGTTCAGGTAAATCGAGCATGTCTTTAAATGCTGGGTTTTTGAAACACCTAGTCGGCGTTGGCTGGAGAAGTAATCCCTGGAGTTCCTTGGCTTCATAATATGTCATTGTTGGGGTGGACCACGTAGCCCAACTGGTTTGTGAGGCAGGCCAAGGCTTCTGTATCGTCTGTCGCACCTAGTCCAGTCTGAGCTGCTCAATGCATTCATGCATAAGGTCTTAATCTGAAGTATCATGGAATATGGAACCCCATTCCGGGCTAATGTGGCTACTTCCTATCTTGCTTTTGTCAAGGCAATAATGTCCAAGGCCACCCATGTTATCAGCATATTTCAGCAGGAAATGAAGTCCCATGGAATGGTTCTCCTCCAACACAGACAAGATGATGAATTGTTTTCTATCGCCTCACTTCTGGCACTGCTCCTCTCGTCCTATGATCTGCCCATGATCACATCATGCTTTCTCCCATACCCCCCCCCCCCCCTGCTCTCTCCTTCACCCACGAATCTCCTCTTCCACTCTTGCGTACGTGTTCGTTCGTTCCCCTTTAATCTTCTGTCAGTTTGATCCTGCTGCCCTCTTATCACTTGCGTTGTCCATGAGGCTGAATTTCTGCACACAAAAGGATTCCCTGTTCTGCTTTGAGCGCACCGAGCTTGTCGACCCACTGTTTCAGGAGATTCTGAGCTTGAAGGATCAACCAGATGATATAATCCCCAGTGCCTCAAATCATTCAGTCGGTTTACTTATTTATTCCATCACCCATTCACATTCTCTTTGCACCCACTTTGCTGTCATCCATTTTAAAATGGCTGATCTCTCCACTTCCATTTCTCTTTTACCATAAGAATCTGTTTTCATCTTTTCAGGTTCCCTTTCAGATATTTTTTTTTAAAATAGGCCTTCCCACCTCATTGTCAATTAATCTTTTTGTGAATTGATTATATACATACACCATTGACAGAGGAGACTGTGGCGTTACCACAGGCATACGGACCTCTCATGCATAAGTACACCAGAGACACACCGATGCGTGGAGGAGGACAAAGACAAAGTGGGACATAGCCGACACAGGCAACACGGACAACAAAACACAATACACCGCTCAAACACGCACAAAACACTTGCAACATAAGCCGAGCATGGGTCCATGGTCAAGAGGTCTCGCAACGCAGCTTTGTGATTGGTTGATAGAATAGGCCCACCCCTCCCCCCAGATATATCTGGGAGGAGGTGAACAAGGGAACTTCTCTTGATGAAGGCTAGTGGAGGCTCGGCGCACGCTGGGTTGCTGGCCGAAACGTTGAGTTTTTTTTTTTTAAGACAAAGCTATAGGTTGGAGAACGGAAAAATGGATATCGTGGATATAATTCCCAACCGCCGTTCATTACTTGATATATATATATATATATAGTATTGTATTGATTGTGTGAGGGCCCCTATATTTCAGCTAACGCTGTCAGGACTACCCTCAAGAAAGTGATAAATAAATAAAATAAATAAATAGAATCACTTGTCATGGCGCAAAGCAGTAAGCAGTACACAGCACAGTGTCCCACATATTGTGAATGGTTTTATGTTTGTCAATAATGGTTGCTTTTACTTGCTGGGGACAATACTGTGGTGTTTAACTCGATAAACCACTATTATCAGATTAAAGATTGTTGTCAAGTGTATTCTCATCCGATATGGCTACGGCGTCATGTTGCTATCGCAAAAAGGGACAGGCGCCCCCAGCGGTAATCTACATTACAGCAGAAACAACAAATACAATAGCTCGTACCCAGGCAAAGATACATCAAGTTTGTGTTTGGTCATAATATTATGCGATTGTTATAATTCTCCATGTGCAGCCTTCTTTCGAAAACACTGATCTGTGGTGTATTAGTAACACTAATATTTTCCTTCTGTGTTTACAAGTATTTCAAAGTATCTAACTATTACTGTTAATCTTTTGTTTTTCTATCTTGGATTCCCGTTTAGATGCCCAGACATATTGAATGTGTGGGTGGTCAGTCAACATGACACGAGTCAAGTGGAGACCCAGCAAGAAATCTGTCCTGTGTTCAGACCATTTCACCGAGGGATCGTTCGACAAGACTGGGCAAACAACTCGGCTGAAGGGAGATGCTGTGCCAACTGTTTTCAACCTCCCACCTCACCTGCAGAAGGTAACCTCTATTTCTAGAATACTGATGTGGTGACTTGACATCACAATTTGCTATTCATTTTGGGAAGATTGCGACACAAATTTGAAGATTGTATAAATATTTTCCTGGAAAATTTGTGTAATTTTTATCCTACCTCAGATGTAGGTCTGTTTTAATTTCTTTTTCTAAAATTGGCATGGAAATATGAGCTGCTTTGTGATATTCACGTCTTTTTTCTTTTGTTTGCAGCATCACCTACCATCACAAAAGCCTCCACCTGAAAGACACTGCCATGTGGAGCCTGATCTAGCCACCAGGTGTGAAGCAACAGAAGATCCCACCAAGTCACCAAAGCCTGCAACCAGCTGTGATCACATGTATGCCATCCGTGACAGTCCGAGGAGCATTAAGAGAAAACTTGATACTGCCCTCGACAAAGTGGGTGATCTGCAAAAGAAAATGAAAATGTCACGGCAACAAGCATGGCGTCTGAAGAAGAAGGTTTAATCTCTTCATGAAGTTCGACACATACAACAGAATAAGCACCTTGTATCATAAGGTGGTGCTGAAATGCTGGAGAAGACATTCTCAGGGGTTCCAGCTGAAGTCCTTGCAAGAATATTACAGAACAAAGAGGCAGCAAAACTAAGCCGAGAAACCTATAACCCTGTGCTCCGTAGTTTTGTCTCGACATTGCTCTTCTATAGTGCAAAAGCATATCGGTACTTCAGGAAAACGTTCGACTTTGCTCTACCTCATCCCGCTACCATTCCAACATGGTACAGTGGCATCAATGGAGAGCCGGGCTTCACGGAAGAGGCGTTTGCAGCTTTGAAGCTGAAAGTAGCAGAAGCCAAGAAGAAGAACAGTGGGTCATCTGTGCTTTGATGCTTGATGAGATGGCTATTAGAAAGCATGTCGAGTGGGATGGCACGAAGTTCCGTGGGTATGTGGACATTGGTGTGGGACTGCAAGATGACACGACACCGGTCGCTAACGACGCCCTGGTGTTCATGGTTGTTTCTGTGAATAGCAATTGGAAGTTGCCAGTGGCGTATTTTTTAATACACGGCATGATGGGACAAGAACGCGCCAATCTTGTTGAGCAATGTTTCGTGCGACTTCATGATGTTGGGGTTCACTGTGTGTCTCTAACCTGCGATGGGCCATCTTGTCATCTCACCATGTTGCAGGAGCTTGGTGCAAAGATGAATCTCCCTGACATCAAGCCAGCTTTTGCTCATCCATCTGATCCCGACCAGCGTGTGTACATCTTGCTCGACATTTGCCACATGCTAAAGCTGGTAAGGAACACTTTGGCTTCAGGAGCTTTGATAACATCTCCAGATGGTGGTAAAATCTCATGGAAGTATGTGGAAGAACTGCACAAGATCCAGGAAGATGAAGGGCTACGTCTCGGCAACAAGCTTAAAGCCGCCCATATTGCTTGGGAAAAGCAAAAGATGAAAGTGAACCTCGCAGCGCAGGCCCTCGGTAGGAGTGTTGCAGATGCAATTGACTTCTGCTACAAGGAGTTACACCTCTTGCAGTTTGGAGGGTCAGAAGCCACGGTGGAATTCATTCGTCGTATCCATCAGCTATTTGACACCCTCAACTCTCGCAATCCACTGGCACGTCATTCCAAGGCACCACTGAGGAAGGAGAATGAGTCGCACTGGAGAGGATTTCTGGAACAAGCAATCACGTACCTCTCCCAGCTCATTCATGGAGATGGGCAACCGATGCACCAGTCTAGGAGGAAAACACCATTCATTGGCTTCCTGGCAGGGATCATAAGTGTTCTGAGCTTCTTCGACACACTCATCAAATGTGAGCCTCCCAAGCTGAGGTATCTCCTCACATACAAGCTCTCCCAGGACCACATTGAGCTCTTCTTCTGTGCTGTGCGTTCAGCTAGTGGCCACAACAACCCAACAGCACAGCAGTTTGAAGCCACCTACAAGCGACTATTTGTTAGGCATCAAATAGAAGGAGTTGGAGGCAACTGCATTGCACAAGATGACACGCCCATCCTCCACGTATCCAGTACCAAGCAGCGTGGTAAGCAAGTAGTTACCGAAGAGGAAGATATGCTTCCTTTAAGAAGGTACGACTTAGAAGAACGCCAGCCCAGTGGAGAAGACCATGACTATGTTGATGCCCCAAATTTCTCACCTCTCCCGGGTGAAGGATGCTGCCATCGGCTACATAGCAGGCTATGTTGTTCGTATGACAAAGCGATGCATTCCTTGCCCTTGCCCTGATTGTCAGGCTGTGTTGACAACAGGAATGGAAGAAGGTGGAAGCCTGTTGATGAAGAAAAATCGTGGTGGGCGAGTGAAGCCATCGCAGGATGTAGTGAGTGTGCAATGCTGCAGAACGATCTTTTCAGAGGATGCTCGCTTCTACCCAGTCTGCCTCACCTCAATCACTGGGGATTGCATCTGCGCTTGCTACCGCGGTGTTGCATGATGTCGGATCACAACACCTGTTTGTGCAGTTGAATGAACACATGATGGTCTGCCCACCAGATCATAATCATGTGTTTGCACTTGTCAAATGCATCGCATCATCCTTCATCAAGATTAGGATGCATCACCTTTCCAAGAGGTTCACAGAGAAGTTGAATGGACCAAAGCTTCGAAAACAGCTGTACAAGCTGATCTTGTTCAGACATGAATGAGGGGGAAAGAGAGAAGGATAGAATGAAGGAGAAAGAGAGAAGTAGGCATATAGAATGAAGGAGAAAGCGAGGATAGAATGAAGGAGAAAGAAGGATAGAATGAAGGAGAAAGAGGATAGAATGGAAGAGAAAGATAAAAGGCTACATGGATGATAACAGAGAGGGTGGGGGATGTGAATGTTTAAAGCAATTATGGTGGTTTACTTTTGTTGTGTAAAAACTTCCAATAAAGACTTACTCTCTTATCTCTTAAAACCCTTTGTATTATCTTACGACAAAGCGTGCCAATGATAAAATACGTGGGTGCAATGAAAGAATACCTTCATGGAGAAAAATAAATAACGAAAGTTCTTAAATTCACGACGTGTGTAACTTATTTTTGAGGAATGTTCTCTGTTTTGCAATACGTAATACGCGTGTATACATGCGCGTGTACGGATTAGGTGGGAGTACAATGGCGGCTTCCACTGCTGTGTGGCGGCATCAAACGCTTGCATAGAGCCGTGCGTAGCAAGCTATATCCAGTGTATTTATATCGATGGGCTGCCCCCATACCATCCTCCAGCATGGCTCAGCAAACTGTGCACTTCCCTCTTGTCATCAATGATTTGTGAAGATGCAATAAAGAGGATCTCGATGCAAGTGGGTTCAACAGGTCTGGGCCACTGATCTTGTGCTGTTATTTCTGTCGTATTTGGGGGGGGGGGGGAGGGGGGGTAGAGGGTGTTGAGTGGTTCTGTGGTATTTTACTGTGATTCCTAAACTTTATTGTACAATGTTCTGTCTTCAGGAAATAATGAACCACACTTAGTTTGACCATTTTCTGGGAACACCCTGGAGAAACGAGTCAATGTGAACGCATCGAGCCATCGATGGTAAGTCATGCTCTCATTAAGCTTTTCGATGGATGCATAATTTGAAGTACGAGCGTGCACTCCCGCCCTCTGGGCCGGAGTAACCTTCTCAAACCATCTTGGGAGTGCAATTTTCTTGGAAAAAGAAAAAGGCACAGACTTGGAAAAAGCACTTTGTAATTTTTGTCGTTTTTGAAAAACATTTTATTGATAACATATCATGAGACAAAGGAACTTGATTTGTAATACCGGCGTCCACCACAGGTGGTGATATTTCCATATCGAAGTTAATTTCGGTGACATCCACGTTTGCTCTCTTTTCGTAAGAAGAGGAAAAACAGTCATAATGGAGAAGTAATTGATAGAATTTGATGCATGAACGATTTGGTCGCAATTTAATCTTCTTCTATATCTTCTATATTCTATTCTATATTATTATTTATTATTTTATTATTTTTTATTATCTTCTTCTATTCTATTTTGTATATTAAAAAGTTTTTGTTTGTTCGTTTGTTTGCACGCGCTAATCTGAACGGTGAAAGATAGGAGGAAACCTCTGAAACAAAAAATGTCGGGACCGGCCCTGGGAAGGTTATAGGCGAGGTGGCGAGGCCGGTCGAGGCCGCCTCAGCCGGGCTGGGCCTATTTCGCAATAAATCTTCTTCTTCTTCTTCCAAAATTCTCTTCAAGTACAATTTATGCACGTAATAGGAATATCTGACCAATTGCAACACATGCTTTCAAAATTATCTTTCGCGGAGCCCGACAGAAAAAAGAACAAGGAATCGTTGAGCACTAACTGATACTGGGCTGGCGTCAGACCTTTGTACAGGAGATTCAATTCATTCAAAAGGAACCCGGGCAACGCTGGGTGCATTCAGCCAGTCCTTTATATGACCATCTTAAAGCATGACTTTCAATGGTGCATTTTCTGCAGATAACGTCTTGGCTGTTCCTTCTCCATTGCAATTGTCATCAAGATATCGTTCGACCACATTTTAGAAATATTTGGGATAATTGTCTTGCTTTGAGAGTAATCCCTTTGAAATGAATGTTCATGAGGCGACAACGAAACAAAAGGAACATGGATGTTGGAGGCCTTTCAACCACATCAATTAATTCCATCTAACAGCTTAACAACTCTTTTTTTTTCTTTCTTTTTTGTATACTGAATCGAGGCTCGTGAAAGAGCTGACATTTACTTCACAAACAAATCAACCAGACAAACAAAATATATAAAAAGAGGGAGCGGAAGACAAGAGAATGGGAAGCACACAAACACTTGAGAGCACACAACATTTAAGAGCAGGGAGATGTATGGGAGGGAGAGGGCTTGGGGGGAGGAGGCGTGGGAAGGGGGGGGGGTGGGAGAAGTATAAAACACAAGGACACCAAGGACTTCCAGGACAGAAGTTGGTATTTCAAAAAGTGGAATTGGGGTGAAATTATCGGGGATATAAAAGATCAAGGTTTTGGATGGGGGAAGATAAGAGATGGTGGTGAACAGCTGTTTTAAAGACCTGGAGGGTGGAGTGGGATTGAAGAGAGTGAGGGAGTTTGTTCCAGAGGCGGGAGAAAAGAGGAATGAAGGAGTGAAGGTGAGCAGAGAGTCTTGATTTTGGCAGTTTAACCATAAGAGGGTTGCAGGCAGATCTTGTGCGACCTGTAGGAATATTTGCGGGACAGAGCCCAGAGAGAGCTGGGGGGGGGGGGGGCAAGGCCAGAGAGGCGTCGGTCGAAGACGGAAAGACCACCAACCTGCCTGCGGTGAGTGAGTGAGAGGCCCTTGGAGTTAGCTTCATCGCGGGAGATTCCAATGATTCTGAATGCTTTGCTTTCAACAGCGTGAAGACGAGCTTGGTGTGAGGCAGGAGCACCAGCCCAGAGGGGAGAGCAGTATTCCATTGAGCTGCGGATGAAAGCCTTGTACGTGGTGAGGAGCTCAGGTGTGCCAAGGAAGGACTTCGCACGACGGAGGATGCCCAGTCGGCGACTGGCTTCGGAGGCCAGATTTGAAATGTGGTTTTCCCAGGAAAGATCATGGCAGATAGTGAGACCCAAAAGTTTGAGTGACAGAACTTATTGGAGAGGATTATTCAGAAAGTAGATGGGAGGGTTGTCCAGTCGGTCTTTTCGGAGAGACATCGTAAGAGTGTGAGATTTGTCAGGATTGAAAGACATGTTCCACTTGTTTGCCCAGTCTGTGATTTTGTCCAGGTCTGCAGAGAGTGAGGAGGCTGCAGACTGCCGATCTGAGGGATGAAGAATGGAGCGACAGAGAGTAGAGTCATCAGCAAAGAGATAGAGGATTTTCAAGAGAGTCGGAGAGATCATTGATGAAGACCAGAAAAAGCACAGGGCCCAGAACACTGCCTTGGGGAACTCCAGCCTGAACAGGAAGAGGAGATGAGAGAAACCCATTCAGGGCCACACCTTGACTACGACTAGAGAGGAAGTCCGCCAGCCATGCGTGGAGATTTCCATGGATACCAACAGAGGAGAGTTTGGTGAGCAGAGCGGGGTGCCATACCGTATCAAAGGCACATGATATGTCAAGGGAGACAGCTCTAATTTCCTGTTTGGCATTGAGGACCTCCATCCATTGCTGAGAAAGCAGTAGCAGCATGTCCAGAGTAGAGTGACCAGGTCTGAAACCAAATTGATGATCAGAGATCAAGCCATTGGAGAAGAGGAAAGATTTCATATCTGAAGCAATGATGGATTCCATGACTTTACTGATAATTGAGAGAAGGCTGATTGGTCTGTAGTTGCTGGGATCTGTTTTTGCACCTTTTTTGTGCAAAGCGGTGATGTTGGCAGATTTCCAAGCAGATGGCAGATGACCTTGAGCAAAAGAGAGTGTGAAGAGAACAGAGAGAGGGAGTGAAAGAGTGGAAGAACAAGATTTTAGGACCCGTGGGCTGATGCCGTCAGGTCCAGTTGCAGAATCAGAGTCGAGTGTTGACAAACTTTTCCACCTTGTCAGGAGGAAAGGACACAGAGTCCAGGAGCAGCTGGGTACGACTGGGTACGGTGCGTACAGAGAGGGATGGGTTTGGGACACAATATTTAGAGGCAAACACAGAGTTGAGGCATTCAGCTTTTTCACGTGCGGAGTCAGCCGTGTGGCCGTTTGAGGTGAGGGAGGGGATGGAGGGGGAACAAACACCAGAAACAGATTTGACCAGACGCCACCAGGATTTGGAAGAGGGAGACAGATAAGAGAGTTCTGTCCTGAGAACGGAGAGATATTGTTTCCTGGCTCTCCTGATAAATTAACTTCCTTGTAAAGGCCTGTAATTCTCTGGCTATTATAAGAGAGCACCCTCAACGACAGAGGATATGGCTGTTCACAGAGGCATGGGCGTCGATGGGTGGGGAATGGTCGGGACGTATCTCCCCACGTTTTTGATGAGGGGGTTTATCCCCCCACTTTCCACTCAAATATCACATAAAATGCGTTGCTCTGTACAATCCACATTGGCCTGGATATGGGATGTTCTGATAATGATGTAATAATGTGGGCAGAGGCATATCGGTCGACGTTGTGACGTCAAATTGTCGAGTTTTTATTTTTGTTCTCATTTGTCGTCCTCTAGAAACCCCTCCCTGGCAAGGTTGTTGCTGAAATGAAAACAGTCCGTGGAGAAGATGTTGACGTGAAAATCAATGTTGAGCGCATTGAATAAAAAAATGCTAACAATTGTGATGGTGTACTTCCAGTCCCGTTCCCCATCCAGGAAGAGGTATCTGTACTTTCTTGTGGTGAATCAAGTATGTTGTGTTGTGAAGCTGCAAAGCATTTTCAATTTCCTGCTGAAGATTTCAAAACTGAATTGATCAATGCTTCCTCGGTTACTCGCAGGTTCCAAGACTGGAAATCATTTAGGAGGAGTGGTTCCCAAATGTGATGCCCCAGGTGAGGAAAATGTTCCATTACCTCACGGTTTCCTTCAGCAGGTTGTTCCTGCACAACTCTCCTCTCGACGTGAAGAATATTAATGCTTCTTCGGTTCCTCGCAGGTTCCAAGACTGGAAATCATCGAGAAGTTTGGCCAGGGAGCATATGGTACGGTGTCAGGCGAGGTTCGCAGTCCTGGAATGTCCTTGAAAGTCCTGGAAAAATAAAAATGTTTTTCCCAGGACTGGAAAGTCCTGTAAAAACTGCAAATGTCCTTGAAAGTCCTGGAAAAAAATTGATTATTCTAGTCTCGAAAAAAAAAAACTTGTGGCTGTCGGCCGCTCCGACGTGTCGGCCTTTCGCCGTGTGAAATTTATCAAATATAAATAGGTCAGTCCATTCATGAAATCATTTGTAGTAAAATCGTAGTAAAGCATTGGACCAATCAAAACTTAGAGGTCATCAAGATCTTTGTGAGTGGCTGCATACTTCGCTATGACGTCGGAAACTAATTATACATATTCACGGAAATGTCCGATCAACCCGGAAGTTAATTTCATATGCGCAATTGCGCACTGCATGTTTTGTTTTGTTTGAACTACATGCAATTGCACAATTGCGCACAGCGTGTTTGAACAGCGAAAAAAAATGTCAAGGCTTTGTCATTTTAATCTGTCGTGGCTCAACCAACCCAATTATCGGGATTGGTTGGAGAAAGACGATTCATAGAGCGTGGAACATAGTCACAGTCTGTGTGAGAAAAGCTTTGATATCGGAAACATGGGTGAAAGTGCGATGAAGAGCCACTCGAAAGGCACAAAGCACAAACGCTTGCTGCAAGAAAAGGATTCGAAACAACGGTCGAACTTACACATTACAGAGTATTTTGGAAGGCCAACTACCGCTCAAAGGACAGGTATTTATCACTGCTTTTTCTCCCATTTGTACTCCACGGCCGTTTTATTTCAGGAAAGTATTTTTATTTGTTGTGTTGGAGTCATCTGGAGTCGAGCAACCAACTGTTCCAGCAACGACTACTCCCAGACCATCGACCATTCTTGACTTTGCCACAAAAGAAGAGATTTTGAAAGCCGAGATATTGTGGGCATTAAATGTGATAGAATCTCACCATTCCTACAAATCATGTGAGGGGGTTGGAGAACTTTTCCGTAAAATGTTTCCAGAAAGTGGCATTGCAGCACAGTTCAAGTGTGCAGAAAAAAAGGTGGCCTATTTGAATGTGTTTGGACTGGCTCCGTATTTCCATACTCTCTTGAAGCAGAAGATTGATAGCAAGTATGTCCTCCTTTTCGATGAATCTCTGAACAAAAAAAAACAACCAAAAGAACCAAATGGATTTTTACGTATGGGTGTGGGAAAATGACGAAGTTAAGTCTAGATACCTTGATCCCAAATTTGTTGGGCACTGCACGGCAGAAGACATGTTGACAGAATTTCAGTCGATCTTGAAGTACCTTAACCCCCAAAATCTGATTCAAGTCAGCATGGATGGCCCCAGTTGAAACTGGAAATTCCACCGGGGCTTGCAAGTGGACATAGAAACGAAGTACGGGAAATCACTGTTCGATGTGGGCTCCTGTGGCCAACACATCTGTCATGGAGCTTTCCAAACTGGAGTGTAGAAGTCTGAGATGGGCACAGCCAACCTTTTACGGACTCTTTACACCCTATTCCAAGACTCGCCTGCCAGATGGGAAGATTACACAGAAGTTACAGATGGAGCAAAGGTCCCTTTGAAATTCTGTAAGACCAGGTGGCTGGACAACGCCCCATGTGCTTCAAGGGCAATTGAAATATGGGAAAGCGTCTGCAAATACGTGGATAAAGTGGAAAAGAAAGCCATCACCAAACCAGACAACCAGTCCTTCTCAACTGTCCAGAAAGCTGTCCACGAACCATTGACACTGGCCAGACTCAAGTTCTTTCTCGCGGTCGCCCAATAAATCACACCATTCCTAACCATGTATCAAAGTGATCAACCACTGCTGCCCCACATCACCCATGATCTACTGAATCTAATCCAAGGGTTGCTTCAGGGTCGGCGTCATGGGGGGGGGGGGGGCATTGATGGGCCATGCCCCCCCAAATGAGTTATTGTGCCCCCCCCCCCCCCCACCAGCAGGCCAAGCCTTTGGCACCATTGGCTTTCATGATTATTACGCAAAATGTTGAATGATTTTTGGGTCTGTCTGCATTTATTTGGTAAAAGTGGAGAAAAATAGTCCATTTCAAATGATGGTCCACTAACGTGCACAGTGAGTGAAAGAGTGAAAGAGAGAGAGACAGACGTGACTTGCACATGGGCTATATTTTGTGCAGTGTGGGGGCAGTGTGTGTGTGTGCAGTGTGTGCAGTGTGTGCAGTGTGTGTGTGTGTGTGTAAGAGGGAGACTTTGCAGCATGTTTTTAAATTGCAACTGGGTTGGTGTGTTGATTGTTGCTGGCAAACTCTTATTATCAAGCATTTACATCATAGATCGAGTTCTCGAACGGCAGTTTGTGCCCCCCCCCCCGCGGTTACCCTAATGCCCCCCAATTAGATTTGTTCTGACGCTGACTCTGGGTTGCTTGAAAGATTTGTCGACCAGAAGGTGACGGACGCTTTAACAGCAGCCAAGTTAGCTTCATTCGATGTTTGGGATCAGAAAAACTTCAATGATATTTCGAAGCTGGACATTGGATTGGCTGCAAGCAAGGCTTGAAAAGAAAGTTGTCGGATGAAGAAGGTATCTGACCGAGCTGTTCGAGAATTCCGGATCGAGTGTCGAACCCTGTTGATTGAACTTGTCGGAAAACTTATCGAAAAATGCCCGATCAAGTACCCACTTGCGAGAAGCTTGGCCTGTCTCGACCCAAGGCATTTTGAACAGAAGGATGTAGCAGTCACGTTCATGAGGAGAGCCTTGGGATTATTGCCGGACGCCCACTGGATAACCCCTGAAACTGGTGATGATGCCCTTCGCCAGTATTCAAGATACTTGGATGATGCATCCCGAAGACAAACATTTTGATCGCGAAGAAACTCGATTGGACAATCTTTGGCATGAAGACATTTCGAGGAAGGTGGAGTTCAGAAAACTGTGGGATGCTGTTAGCCTGCTGCTGCTCCTGTCCCATGGCCAGGCCACAGTAGAACATGGTTTCTCAATCAACAAAGAGGTGGAGGTTGAAAACCTGAAAGAATAATCTGTCATCGCGCAGAGTCATATGTGACCATTTACATGTTGTTGGGGGTGTTCAGAATGTTGAATTACACAAAAAACTTCGGTTGTCTGCCACTGCAGCTCGAAGGAGATACCAAGACCATCTCGACGAGCAGAAGCGCTCAAAGGAACTACAGCCAGTCATTGCCAGGAAACGTAAAATGGAAGAGGAAGTGGCAGAAATTAAAATTCAGCAAAAGAGACTTAAAACAGACATATATTCCCTGCAGATGACTTTTTTTTTTGTTTGTTTTTTTGTATACAGAGTCGAGGCTCGTGAAAGAGCTAACATTTATCAAACAAACAAATCAAACAAACAAGCAAACAAAGTATATAAAAAGGGGAGCGGTCGACAAGATGGGGAGAGAAGGGGACGAAGCACACAAACAACATTTGAGAGCAGGGACATCGGGAGATGTATGGGAGGGAGAGGGCCTGGGGGGAGGCAGAATAGGTATAAAACGCAAGGACACCAAGGACTTCCAGGAAAGAAGTCAAAAGTCACCTCAAAAAAGTGGATTTGGGATGAAATTAGCGGGGGTAGAAAAGATCAAGGTTTTGGATGGGGGAAGATAAGAGATGGTGGTGAACAGCCGTTTTAAAGACCTGGAGGGAGGAATGGGATTGAAGAGTGAGGGAGTTTGTTCCAGAGGCAGGAGAAAAGAGGCATGAAGGAGTGAAGGTGAGCAGAGTCTTGATTTTGGCAGTTTAACCATAAGAGGGTTGCAGGCAGATCTTGTGCGACCTGGAGGAATATTTGGGGGACAGAGCCCAGAGAGAGCTGGGGGAGCAAGGCCGGAGAGGAGTCGGTAGAAGAAGGAAAGACCACCAACCTGCCTGCGGTGAGTAAGTGAAAGGCCCTCGGAGATAGCGTCATCGCGGGAGATTCCAATGATTCTGAACGCTTTGGTTTCAACAGCGTGAAGACGAGCTAGGTGCGAGGCAGGAGCACCAGCCCAGAGGGGAGAGCAGTACTCCATTGAGCTGTGGATGAAAGCCTTGGATGTGGTGAGGAGCTCAGGTGTGCCAAGGAAGGACTTCGCACGACGGAGGATGCCCATTCGGCGACTGGCTTTGGAGGCCAGCTTGGAAATGTGGTTTTCCCAGGAAAGATCATGGCAGATAGTGAGACCCAAAAGCTTGAGTGACAGAACTTCTTGGAGAGGATTATTCAGAAAGTAGATGGGAGGGTTGTCCAGTCGGTTTTTTTGGAGAGACATCGTAAGAGTGTGAGATTTGTCAGGATTGAAAGACATGTTCCACTTGTTTGCCCAGTCTGTGATTTTGTCCAGGTCTGCAGAGCGTGAGGAGACTGCAGACTGCCGATCTGAGGGATGAGGAATGGAGCGGCAGAGAGTGGAGTCATCAGCAAAGAGATAGAGAGGATTTTCAAGAGAGTCAGAGTCAGATCATTGATGAAGACCAGAAAAAGCACAGGGCCCAGAACACTGCCTTGGGGAACTCCAGCCTGAACAGGAAGAGGAGATGAGAGAAACCCATTCAGGGCCACACGTTGACGACGACTAGAGGAAGGAAGGAAGACTAGAGGAAGGAAGTCCGATAGAGGAAGTCCGCCAGCCATGCGTGGAGATTTCCATGGATACCAAAGGAGGAGAGTTTGGTGAGCAGAGCAGGGTGCCAGACCGTATCGAAGGCACGTGATATGTCGAGGGAGACAGCTCTAATTTCCTGTTTGGCATTGAGGACCTCCATCCATTGTTGAGACAGCAGAAGCAGCATGTCCAGAGTAGAGTGACCTGGTCTGAAACTAGATTGATGATCAGAGATCAAGCCATTGGAGAAGAGGAAAGATTTCATATCCGAAGCAATGATGGATTCCATGACTTTGCTGATAATTGGGAGAAGGCTGATTGGTCTGTAGTTGCTAGGATCTGTTTTTGCACCTTTTTTGTGCAAAGCAGTGATGTTGGCTGATTTCCAAGCAGATGGCAGTTGACCTTGAGCAAAAGAGAGGGTGAAGAGAACAGAGAGAGGGAGTGAAAGCGCGGAAGAACAGGATTTTAGGACCCGTGGGCTGATGCCGTCAGGTCCAGTTGCAGAATCAGAGTCGAGGGTTGACAGAAACTTTTCCACCTTGTCAGGAGGAAAGGACACAGAGTCCAGGAGCAGCTGGGTACGACTGGGTACGGTGGGTACAGAGAGGGATGGGTTTGGGACACAAGATTTAGAGGCAAACACAGAGTTGAGGCATTCAGCGTTTTCACGTGCGGAGTCGGCTGTGTAGCCGTTTGAGGTAAGGGAGGGGCTGGAGGGGGAACAAACACCAGAAACAGATTTGACCAGACGCCACCAGGATTTGGAAGAGGGAGACAGATAAGAGAGTTCGGTCTTGAGAACGGAGAGATATTTTTTCCTGGCTCTCCTGAGGGTGGACACACACTTGTTTCGGGCGTTGTGAAAGGAAATGAGATTTCCTTCCGTTGCATTTGCTTTCCAGGAGACGAAGGCAAGTTGTTTCTGGGCAACAGCCTCACCACAAGATTCCGTGTAGCATGGACGGGAGGAAGGGTATGACAACTGAAGACAAGATGGGATAAATCTGTGCATGAGAGAGAGCAATTTAGTTTGGAAGAATTCCCAGGATGAGTTGATGTCAGAGGTGGTAGAGATGGGAGACCAGTCCAGATGATTGATGGCTGCTTGAAGACCGTGCCAGTTGGCCTGAGTGAAATGCCAGACTCGCCGACGCTGAGGAGGCTCTCTGAGAATGGTCAGACAGATGTCCACTTTAACAAGCACATGATCAGATGAGCCGATTGGAGCAGAAGAAGAGCAGCAGACATTTTCAGGGAAGTTAGTCATAACCAAGTCCAGAAGAGAAGATGCTCCGTTGACTGAGATCCGGGTCGGGAAATTGACAGATTGTGTGAGTCCCAGTGAGTCGCAGAAATCCTTTGCTGAGGAGCCGTGGCTGGTGAGAGAGGTACCCACACCCAGCCAACTGGCATGGTGACAATTGAAATCACCACATATGAGGAAGAGAGAGTTGGGATGAGTAGATAGAAGTTGGTCCATATCAGACAGCGAGATGTAGATGGAGTTTGGTGGACGGTACTGTTTGGTGGACGGTACAACACACATATGAACAAAAGGTGGGAGCGAAGGGGAAGCCGTAGCCAGAGATATTCCTGGGGGTGAAATGGAGAGAGTGCAGTGCAGGGCGAATGAGGAAGAGAGTTTTTGATAAAGATAGCAACCCCACCTCCAGGACGAGGCTCAGGTCTATCATACCGGAGGAGGGAGTAACCCGGGAGAGATACTAAGGAATCAGACATCATGAAGGAGGAAAGTTTCTGTTAAGCAGATCACGTCTGGTTTGACAGAAGCAACCTGTATGGAGAGATCAGTTAAGTTTGAACGAAGGTCCCGGATGTTTGAGGTCCATACCGTTAATGAAGAGGAAGGTGGGGCATCGGATACAGAACAGGGGGGAGGAGGGGTAGGGTAAGATGTGGAAGAGGTAGGGAGAGCTGTTGAAGGTGTGTCAGAGATTTCAGAATAGCTCGGAGAAAGGGAAGGATGGGGCGGACAAAAAGTTTGATGGTGATTGGGTGAGGCACAATGAGGTGTTATTTGAGGAGGGGGAAGAGCGAGGCAGAAGGTTGGGGGAGATGGAGGTGAGAGTTGGAAGGGGGAAGAAGCGGGGAGGACGCTTTGAGGAGGGGGAGTGAGAGGGTGGAAATTGAGAAGAAATGAGGGTGGGGAGATTTGAAGGGGAGGGGTGAGGGGGGAATTTAGGAGGGAAGGGACAAGGGTTGGGATTTGAAAGGGATGGGATATGGGGGAGATTTGGAGGGGAGGGGTGAGGGGGGAGTCTAGGAGGGGAGGGGCAAGGGGGGAGATTTGAAAGGGATGGGTGATGGGGAGGATTAGGAGGGGAGGGGAAAGAGGGAAGATTTGAAAGGGATGGGTGATGGGGAAGATTTGGAGGGGAGGGTTGATGGGGAAGATTTGGAGGGGAGGGGTTATGGGGAAGATTTGGAGGGGAGGGGTGAGATTGGATTTTAGAAAGTGTACGATTAATGGGAAACGAACATTTATTGCAAAATGAGTTTCTTGTGACCTTCAAGTCAAAAATACGTTTGAGGATGCTGGAGGGAGGATGGAGTGCAGGAGAGTTTAGGGAATGTAGAAAAGAGGCACTGCACTGTAGGAGATGGATTTTTTTGGGGGGATGAATAGATTTGATGAGCAAGTCGAAAGCAGCCTTTTAAAGAAGAAGAAGAAAAAGGTGTTATAATATACGACGGAATACAGAACTTGAGGGGAAAGTGTAAACATCTTAAGGTTAATAACAGTGAAAACTATCTGGGGAACTGGGGGAGAAACACGTGGTCGAAGAACGAACGAACGAATAAGAACGAATAAACGAATGAGAACAAAGAATAAGAACAGAGAAGGAAATGTTTTTTTTGTTGTTTTTTTTTTTAGTTGAGATTTTAAACGAAGTAGGCCATGGGGTGAAAAGACTGGGAAAAGCAGAGAACGAAAGTTATTGGAGCACAAACGGCGGACTGCTGAGAGAAAAACAAAGCCTCAAGGTTGGATACTGTTGAAGGCCTCAAAAAACACGATACGAATTAACACGATTTTCTATACAGCTATGAAAGATTTGCACCGAAAAACTTCCTCGGGACACAATATACGTACACACACCATAAAATAAATACAGTTATAACGAAAATACAAATGGGAACAATTACTTAACTTCGATTTCGATGGAAAGCGTGGAGAGCTGCGAATAAACGAAACCTCGCCGGCAAGACCGGAAGCAGAGGTCCCTCATTGAGGGGCAGAGAAGGAGCACGATTTTACACACATCAGCAAAGCTAACGGCTTACGCGAGTCGGCCAAACGCAAGGAAGTTTACTTAAAATTAGTTGGTCAAGAAGGCCAGGCAGTTGAAAAGCATGTAAATGTGCGGATTTTTTGGCCATTGAGTCTGCCCTCCGCATAGTCCCGGCTCTGCTCCCTGCTTCGCCTACCCGGCTCCTTCGCCTGCTCGCTGTTTCCTCGGGCACGCTCTCGTGGGTTGTGTCCTTCGCAGCGGTGTGGCGGCGGTTTTCCCGCCGTGATCTTGATTTGTAGCGGCGGCGGTTGATTGCCGCTGCATTTCCCGCTTTGCCGTGATCAACCTTGGCCTCGTGCTCGCCTCTCCGCTCCTGCCTGGCATGGCTCTGCGGTACTCCGCCGCAAGGCTCCTTCTGCTCAATACCCGCTCTACCCCATCATGCATCTCTGCCATCAAATCAAATGGACTCCTCCGACGACCCAGGTACATTCACCATGGCTCCGGTCGTAAGTTTGTATATGTACAATCAGGTCACTCCATCCCCGTCCTCTGGTCGGCTCAGCGCACTCCCACTCATCGTCCCAGCGCACCTAGTCACGGCAACGCACAAAATCGCATCTCCTGCCTGCGAACCCTGGCTAAATCACCTGAATTCATCCCCGCTGTTCAAAACAACATCAAGCTCACCCTGTTCAACACCCGGTCCCTCAACAACAAATGCCTCATCCTCAACGACTACATCCTGGAGAACAAACTGGACTTTCTCTGTCTCACCGAAACCTGGCAACAACCACTGGACTACTACACGCTCAACCTCACCACACCCAATGGATATTCCTACGTCAATAAACCACGCTCGGAGGGCCGAGGTGGTGGAATTGCCGTTATCCACCATCAAGACATCAGGACCAGCCTCATCCCCATCGCCTCATCCTCATCCTTTGAACACCTGGCTTTTAAACTCTCTGGTCGCACGCAGTCAGTCATGGCTGTAGTCTACCGCCCTCCCAAACCACACCCATTATTCCTGTCTGACTTCTCCTACTTTCTGACCCAGCTATGTTCCCTCTCCCCCTCAATCCTCCTCCTTGGTGATTTCAATATCCACATGGACTCCACTGACTCCACAATAACCACCGACTTCACTGATTTACTCACCTGCTTTAACCTCACTCAACATGTCAACTTTCCTACGCATATCCGTGGTCACATTTTGGACCTTGTCTGCTCCACTGGATTAATTTTGCACCATCTCTCTGGCTCCGACCTCACCCTCTCTGACCACTTAGCCATCACTCTGACCATCAACATCCCTGACCAACCAAGACATTATCGCACTATCAACTTCCGTAAGCTAAACGCTCTTTCACCTACCTCATTCTCATCCACCCTCTCTGAAAAAATGGCCACTTCTCCCTTCATTGACCTCCACACCCCTTCCGACCTGACTACTACAACCACACTCTCTCCTCCTGCCTTGACCAGCTTGCGCCTTTAAAAACCAAAACAGTTTCTTTCACCCATTCTGCTCCCTGGTTTACCCCTGAACTCCGCCTGATGAAAACTCGTGCTCGCCAACTTGAAAGACTCCGCAAAAAAACAGGTCTCACAGTTCACTCCCAAGCCTACAAGGACCACCTACAACACTACAAAGATGCCCTCTCCCACGCCCGCTCCGCCTACTACTCTCAAATTATCCACTCTGGCTCCGGAAACCCAAAAGCACTCTTCTCGACAATAAACAAACTCCTCCGCCCCCTGGACACCACCACCCAGTCATTCACAGTAGACAACTGCATCTCCTTCCTTTCTTTCTTCCAACGCAAAATTGACAACATCTACAACAGCTTGACCACCGCCGCACCCGCTCCCCCTCCAACCACCTGCCACCCCTTATCCTGCCTTCCCCTGTCTCAATTCTCCCCGGTCTCCCCTACTGAGCTCTCTGAACTCCTCATAGGAATGAAAACTGCCACCTGCACTCTTGACCCCATCCCCTCCAGCTTTGTCAAGGCCTCCCTCCCTGCTCTCTCTCCACTTATCATTGCAACAATAAACTCCTCCCTGTCTACAGGCATCGTCCCACCATCCCTCAAAATTGCTGCTGTTACCCCCATTCTAAAAAAACCTGGTCTAAACCCTGACACCCTAAACAACTTCAGACCCATCTCCAACCTACCCTTTCTGTCGAAAGTTTTGGAACGCGCTGTAGCCACTCAACTCAAACATCACCTCTCTGCCAATAACCTGTATGAAACATTCCAATCCGGATTCCGCTCCAACCACAGTACTGAAACTGCTCTCCTCAAAATCACCAACGACTTTCTCCTCTCCTCTGACGCTGGCAACCTCAACATTCTCGTCCTCCTCGACCTCAGCGCTGCCTTTGACACCATCGATCACACCATCCTCCTAACCCGACTTGAATCCACCGTTAACGTTACCGGCACTGCCCTCTCTTGGATTAAATCATACCTCTCTGACAGACGCCAGTTCATCTCCATCAATAACTGCAAATCCCCCACTGCTCCCCTCCCCCAAGGTGTCCCCCAAGGTTCAGTTCTTGGCCCCCTCCTCTTCATCCTTTACCTGTCCCCCCTCGGTCACTTAATCTGCCGTCATGGTCTCCAATTCCACTGCTTCGCCGATGACATCCAGCTTTTCATCTCCACCAAGTCCGTCTCCACCCACACCCACTCTATCCTGACAAACTACATCTCTGAAATAAAATCCTGGCTTCAAATCAACTTCCTCAAACTTAACTGTGATAAATCTGAAATAATCATCATTGGCCCAAAAACGCTCACAAAATCCACCCATAACTTTGCCCTCAACATCGACGGTATCCCAGTATCCACCTCCCCTCTCATCCGGAATCTTGGCGTCATCTTTGACCAAACCCTCTCCTTCGACAAATACACTAAACAGATCACAAAGACAGCCTTCTTTCACCTGAAAAACATCGCCCGTCTCCGCTCATCCCTCTCCTCCACGGCTGCAGAAACCCTCATCCACGCCTTCATCACCTCCCGTCTGGACTACTGCAATAGCCTCCTCTATGGTTCACCCTCAACAATTACCAATAAACTCCAATACATTCAGAACTCCGCTGCCCGTCTACTCACCCATTCCCGGACCCATGACCACATCACCCCCGTCCTTTACAAGCTTCACTGGCTCCCCATCTCCCAGAGAATCCAGTACAAAATCCTCCTCTTGACCTACAAAGCCCTCCATAACCTGGCCCCATCCTACCTGGCTGACCTCCTCTCCAGACACACTCCCACCCGCAACCTCCGCTCTGCTGGTACCAACCTCCTGACCCCCCCCCCCCATCCGGACCAAATTCAGATCCTGGGGGGACAGGGCCTTCTCCATCGCTGCTCCCACCCTCTGGAACTCACTACCTCACACCATCAGAGACTCCTCCTCACTCACCACATTCAAAACATCACTCAAGACCCACCTGTTCAGCACTGCATTCAACATTCAACCCACAGCATTTAACCCCTGACTATCACTTCTCCTTCTCCCTCCTTTTGCTTTAAATATTTCCCTATTGATTCTTGTCTTTTTGCAATTGTTGTTTTCATGTTTTGTTATGCATTATGTTTTGCACTCTGTCAAAGCGCCTTTGGGCTTCATGAAAAGCGCTATACAAAATAAATGAATTATTATTATTATTATTAAATGTGAATACACTGGGACATATGCTTGTACATGTACATAACTGTAAATAAACTTGTGCCTAAAAGTGACAACTAATCTGCATCGGACAACAACAGGTACACATTACAAGATAATAACAACTTGTCATTTCATAATAAAGTTTATCATATTGTGAAAAATGAACTTTTTGTTTTTGTGAAAAAAGTAAAAAACTGTCCTGGAAAATAGTATTTTTGTCCTGGAAAAGTCGTCGATTTTTTTCATTCTTTGGCTGTATGAACCTTGGTGAGGCCTATATAGCCCACACTGTACATCTTTAGAATATAAGAGTTGTGTCCATCTTTGTTGTAAATCTTGTTCCTTTCCTGATATTTGAAGCTTGCAGATACATTTGTTGGGCAGTTCTTTTTTGCTCTGAAACTTAACCTTCAGCCCTATTGTTAGATATACTTTACATTACCTATGAATACATAGCAGGTATACACCTGAATAAATAAACAAAAAAACAGCTTTAATTAACAGTGCTCATTGACTGAAAATACCATCAGCACAAATATTATACGGAAATTATGGGATGTAGCCTAGTTTGATGCGTGTCTAATTATGTGCATGCTAGTTTGTTACCATTGGCAGATATACCATGTAAATTGATGCATCATCGAACTCATTCACCATGTAAATCAATGTTTCATCAAACCCATTCACACTTATCAAGGTGTATCAACTAACCCACTTGGTCAGGTCAGATGATACGTTTGATAAACAGTTTTTTTGTGAGCCACCAATCCAAGTTTGACAAGCGTTACGCCGAGGACCCCGTCAGTGAAGTGATGCGAGTTGACAGTGGAAGACGAAAGGCGGCCATCTTGGATTTTGACGTGGCGACACGATTTTCAATAGCGTTCTTCCTTATGCCGAGATACACCCACACACCAGATTAGAAGTTAGCAGTTCATTTATTTTTCAAGATATTTCGCTCACAAGGTTCAGACATACATGGCGGCGGCCATCTTGGATTTTGACGTGGCGACCCAATTTTCAATAACGTTCTTCCTTATGCCTAGATACACACACACACACACCAGATTAGAAGTTAGCAGTTCGATTATTTTTCAAGATATTTCGCTCACAAGGTTCAGACATATATATGGTAGCGGCCATTTTGGATTTTGACTTGGCGACTCAGTTTTCAATAGCGGTCTTCCTTTTGCCAAGATACACCCTCACACCAGATTAGAAGT
Organism: Myxine glutinosa; assembly: GCF_964187855.1. Lineage (NCBI taxonomy): Eukaryota > Metazoa > Chordata > Myxini > Myxiniformes > Myxinidae > Myxine > Myxine glutinosa. The sequence continues at coordinate 360,364,378 of NC_136261.1, read as the reverse complement.
TGGTACTTTGCTTATTTTTCAAGATATTCCACTCACCAGGTTCAGACATGCATGGCGTCAAACAAATGGCGGCGGCCACCTTGGATTTTGACGTGGGTTGCACCCACACACCAAATTAGAATTCGGTCCTCCGCTTACGCACGCACGGACGGAGGGAAAACCCATAGTCCCCCTTTCGCTCCGCAGTGCGACGGGGGACAATAAATGACAAAAGATTATCTGAGGAATGGTTTGTTTCTTACTTTGTTAATTGCGAAAATCCAAGTATATTGGTTGGTCTTGAGTTATTCTGTCTGTGTTTGTCAATCACATGCAAGTCACAATTTTTAATCGATCCTCACAAAACTTCACCAGATGGTAAAGGTGGTCAAAAGTAAGAGGCCTATTGATTTTGAGGTGAAAAGGTCGAAGGTCATCAAGGTCAAACTTCCAAAATCATCAATTTTCATCCGATTGACTTGAAAATTAAACAGCAATTGCACAATACAGCACTGACCTGGGAAACCAACTAGTTTAAGTTCAAAAGGTCAACTCAAGGTCAAAGTCCTGAAATCATCAATTTCCATCTGAAAAATCACATTTCTACCGATTAACTTGAAAAGTAAACAGCAATTGCATGGTGCATCATTGAATTGGGAAAGCAACTATTTTGAGGTCAAGAGGTCAACTCAAAGTCAAACTTCTGGTGAAAAATCACTTAAAATTTATAGTATCCAGATCCGATTCTGGATAGTCACCAAAACCTAATCATTTCGTCCTCGTCACATACGATACATCTCTGCTAAATTTTGTCCGAATCCGTCCACAACGTTTGGAGATATCAGGCTATATATCGTTTTTGGTCCCATTTCTCAATGGTGAAGAATCACTTGGAAAATTAAAAATAAAATTCACCAAAATCGAATCAATTCGTCCTTGTCACACACCCAACCTGTCAACCAAATTTCATCCGAATTCATCTTTAACCTTTTGAGATATAATGTTCACAGACAGACACAGGGGTTAAAATATAACCTTTGTTCACCTTTGGTAGCTGAGGTATTTGAAATGAAATCTCATTTATATTCGGCATCATTCAAAGATCACATCATCTTGCAATGAAATCTTTTCTAAATTTTATTTTAAACTTGGATAAAAGAAATACTCGTGAAAGACCAATAGATCCATGAAGAAGGGTTTTTTATTTATTTATTATTATTGTCGACATATATTTTTTTCCAGTAAAACGATGTGCTGGAAAAACTTTTTGAAGAAGCAGGTGAAGAGAAGACGCAACTGCAGAGAATGAGGTAAGAAAATGATTTGGTGGTTTGTCAAATAATCACAACTTTGAAGTCTCATGATATGACACCATGTAATGTTAATCTCTTCCTTTCCAAAATATACTGAGCTGCCATCGATGGGAAGCATTTCTACCACCTCAAGTTCCGTCTACTTTGAAAGAAAATTCACTGAAATATATAACGCTTTTGATAATATTGATGAACAATATGATAAAAGTCAGTGCTCGAAAGAAAAAGCACATTTTGTGAAAAATGTTCTTAAACATTGCTTTAGATTTCAATGAACAAATTCTTGTATTCCTTTCCTGTGTACTTATCCGAGTTTCTGCACATGCACATTTCACCAGGGCAAGAATCTCAAAAACAAGAAGGGAAGAAAAAAAATCAATTTTGGGTTTCTTCGGTTTAAAACCGAAGACCGTTTAAAATCAAAAAGGAGCTAACACAATCAGCAGATTGATCGCAATCAGTAAATCCATCACAATCAACAGATCGATCAAAATCAGCAGATCGATCACAATCAGTAGATCCATCACAATCAGTAGATCCATCACAATCAGCAGATCAATCACAATCAGCAGATCAATCACAATCAGCAGATCAATCACAATCAGCAGATCAATCACAATCAGCAGATCAATCAATCAGCAGATCAATCAATCAGCAGATCAATCACAATCAGCAGATCGATCAAAATCAGCAGATCGATCACAATCAGCAGATCGATCACAATCAGCAGATCAATCACAATCACCAGATCAATCACAATCACCTTCGTCCCCGCGATACCACAATTCTGGCTCGCCATGCCGTTCAGCTGTGTGACATGCGATTCCAAGTGGCGTATGTGTGCAAGTATGCTGCCGGTGTGGACGAGAAGAGAAGCTGATTTCAAAGGCAGCAGCAACAGCAAGGACCCGTCAAACGACACGGTTCATGTACAGCTCCGTGACCTCACGAATTAACAAAAAAAAAAAAAAAAAATCACACGACAAGCAATGAACAGCAGCAAGGATGGAGGAGAACATATGGCGAGGGAAATTGGTTTGCCCGAGATGATGTGGCACAGTCTCGTCTGCTTTTCATTACAACCAATGTGGAATAAACACACGGGTCGACACAAGCACCAGAGTATAGGTCAGCGGTGACAAAACAACGTGCACAACAGCATGATGTGGACGCCATCGGAGGAGGGACACCCGAAGCAGTGCAAGCACGACAAGGGCTCGCAACGTGGCGCCAGTTTACTTACAATCAGACCATTGTCATTCGGCAATTGCTCAATGGATACTACTACCGAGACAACACCTGGAAGTTCTCGGTTCGTCCATCAGTTGATGCTTTTTGATGATCTGCACTCCTATAACCAATGGCTCTGCATGAAAACATGCAAGCGGTACGAGATCGACGCCGCCCTCACCTCATGCTGGATCAGCGGGAACATGCAACGAATACACCTGCGCCAAGCACATGTAAAGGACGCTGTGGCATTCGTGGAACAACAAACGCATAGTGACATCCCATCACGTGCTGAACAAGCTGCTCAAATGTACCACGCCATATTCGCCCCCCGACATGCTGAATATGAACATGATGACTGGTGAAAAGTCCGACTTCTATCGGAAATTCGTTGACGTTACCAAAGTGAATAACAACATCGTGGTATTCACAGCCGTAACACCATTTGTGTTGCCAAGTTTCCTCATCCATCTCCTCCTCAGCATGGGCAAATTCCACACAAAAGTTGATCTCCACTCCTGCCCCAACCTGAAATGTGCTTTCGTAAAAGCTGGCCCGATTCCTGACGGAGTAACTGACATTGCAAGTATTCACCACCTGGCACGTCGATATATTGAAGAACAACTCATGTGGCTCCCAATAGGAATGAGACAGGTCTCCAGGATTGTGCATGTGTTGGTGGCCGGATTGAAGCAATGCCTCTAGCGCCAGACACAGCCATCAGTGAAGCCACCAATGCACAACGACAGCAGCCCGAAACGAGTCGACAACACGCAGCGGAAAATGCCCTCAGCCTTCAGAACCTGCCCAACTTTCCTGACCACGCAGCACTGAAATCTCGCATCCCTGTGCATTACGTACCTGTTCTCCAGCAAACAGAAAACCATTCAAACGAATCATTGGAGGAGAAGCAAATTGCACTCAGCAATGCCATGTGCTATTTGCTGTGTGTTGCAGAACGCACTCCAACACAGACGATACGTCCATTCGGTTCCCTCTGTTCGTTGGTGGTCCTGGAGCAGGCAAAACCTTTCTCCTCCTTGTGTCAAGTGTACATCCATGTCGCTGGGATTCAACACACTTCTCGTGGCATATACAGTGCATTCAAAAAGTATTCAGACCCCTTCACTTTTTCACATTTTGTGATGTTGCAGCCTTATGCTGAAATTGTTTACATTCCTTTTTTCCCCCTCATCAATCTACACTCAATACCCCATAATGACAGAGAAAACATGATTTTAGAAAGTTTTGCAAATTGATTAAAAATAAAAAAAACTGAAATATCACATTGACGTAAGTATTCAGACCCTTAACTCAGTAGTTAGTGGAAGCACCTTTGGCAGTGATTACCGCCTCGGGGCTTCTTGGGTATGACACGACAAGCTTTGCACACCTGGATTTGGGGATTTTCTGCCATTCTTCTCTGCAGATCCTCAAGCTCTGTCAGGTTGGATGGGGACCGTCGGTGGACAGCCATTTTCAGGTCTCTCCAGAGATGTTTGATTGGGTTCAAGTCAGGGCTCTAGCTGGACCTTCACAGAGAGCAAGGAGGAACAGGTTATCACTGCTGCTACAGAGACTGCAATACACCCCTGTGTTGGCGCTGTCCTCAATGATGACCGAACTACCAATGTGACACTCCACTCAAGGACCTTCACAGAGTTGTCCCTAAGCCACTAATGCGTTGTCTTGGCTGTGTGCTTGGAGTCATTGTCCTGTTGGACGGTGAACCTTCGGCCCAGTCTCAGGTCCTGAGCGCTCTGTTTCAGGTTTTCATTAAGGACATCTCTGTACTTTGCTCCGTTCATTGTTCCCTCAACCCTGACTCGTCCCCCAGTCCCTCCTGCTGAAAAACACCCCCACAGCATGATGCTGCCACCACCATACTTCACCGTTGGGATGGTATTGGGCAGGTGATGAGCGGTGCCTGGTTTCCTCCAGGTATGACAATTAGAATTGACGCCAAACAGTTCAATCTTCGTTTCATCAGAACACAGAATCTTGTTCCTCACAGTCTGAGAGTCCTTTCGGTGCTTTTTTGCAAACTCCAAGCGGGCTTTCATGTGTCTCACTGAGGAGAGGCTTCCGTCTGGCCACTCTGCCATCAAGACCAGATCGGTGGAGTGTTGCAGTGATGGTTGTCCTTCTGGAGGTTTCTCACATCTCCACACAGAATCTCTGGAGCTCAGCCAGAGCGACCATCGGGTTCTTGGTCACCTCTTTCCAAGGCCCTTCTTCTCCCCTGATTGCTCAGTTTGGCCGGGCGGCCAGCTCTAGGAAGAGTCCTGGTTGTTCCAAACTTCTTCCATTTAAGAATTATGGAGGCCACTGCTCTTGGGAACCTTCAATGCAGCAGCAATTTTTTTGTAGGCTTCCCCAGATCTGTGCCTCGACACAATCCTGTCTCTGAGCTCTGCAGGCAGTTCCTTCGACCTCATGGCTTGGTTTTTGCTCCGATATGCATTGTCAGCTGTGAGACCTTTTATAGACAGGTGTGTGCCTTTCCAAATCATGTCCAATAAATTGAATTTACCACAGGTGGACTCCAATCAAAGTGTAGAAATATCTCAAAGATGATCAAGAGAAATGGGAGGCACCTGAGCTAAAATTCAAGTGTCATGGCAAAGGGTATGAATACTTATGTCAATGTGATATTTCAGTTTTTTATTTTTAATAAATTTGCAAAACTTTCTAAAATCCTGTTTTCTCTGTCATTATGGGGAATTGTGTGTGGATTGATGATGGAAAAAAAGAATTTAAACGATTTCAGCATAAGGCTGCAACATAAAGTGTGAAACAAGTGAAGGGGTCTGAATACTTTCTGAATGCACTGTACGTCTGAACGTGCACGACGTCTCGGTGGTGAACACCTACATCTAATTACTGGTGTGCCGGTGGTGGATATTGGTACACGCACAGTTCGACGAATTGCAGAACAATGCCTGCACAAGCTGGTCAGGTCCCCACTGAAAACGCAGGCTCTACGACAGATCAAGATTATGTTCGTCAAAGAGATTGGCTTGATTCCCGGTGAATTATTCGCCGCCCTGGATATGGTCATGCGACAACTCGATGCAAGCTCCGGCCCGTTTGGTGGAACTCGAAGTGTGGCCACGGGTGACAACCGTCAGCTGGCACCAATCGAAGGACAGGCCATATGGACCAGTTGCTATGCTGACCACTTGTCGCATACTCGTCCGACAACATTACGTCCGCTGCAGCTGTGACCCTCAGCTACACCGTCTGATTGAGCTTATGCGATGTAAGAAGCTGGGGGATGCAGAAATTTGGGAATTCTGCAACATCATGTGATGCCGTTGTGTTCCTCAGCAATTTGTACAAACATGGGCAGAAGTGCCGTCGGACGTATTGCAAGTATTTGGGAAGAGGCAAGCTGTGGATGTAGCCATTGAACAATTTCTGCAAAGCAAATGCAGTGACTGAACACTGCACTCTGCAACACATACTGCTGTCGATGAGGTCGAAACAACAAATGGCAACTGGCACTCAGCAAACGTCACGATCAGTCGGAAGCTCAACTACTCGTGCTCCGAACCGCAACATCTACTCCTTTATGAAGGCGCAATTATGCGTCTCACGTGCAATAACACGACATATGCCACGGTTTTCACAAGGACAATTATGCCTGGTGCGTGAAATGTTGATAATGTCATGCAACCAATGCAGCTCCCGCTCCAGCTCCAGCAACGTGTCAGAATCACCCTCATCCCAATGGGACAGCAGTCTGTGAACCCTGCAAACATTCCTGCAGAATGGGCAACATTCAACATTGCACGGCGATACTCCATGCCAAGCATTGTCGGACGCAGAATGACGAAGGGGTGAAGATACCAGTGACCACTGTGTTATTTTGTAGCCACGACCATCCACAAAGTGCAAGGCCAAACGTGTGTTAGAATGGCCACCCAGATCAATGAACGACAAAGCATGTATCGACTGTGGTCTCCCGAAATGCTGTTGGTGGTTCTCAGTCGTGTGCGCAGCCTGGCGGACATTATCTTCGTCGGAGACGTAGAGAACACAATGACAGCCACACAAACACTTCTTCGCCAATCCTCCAACCTCAGGACACTAATAGATGGGTTGCTGCAAAGCATCAACGTTCTCCACAATCCCATCCGTGTGGTTAACAGGGTCTTCAAACAGCAACTCATGAACTTGAACACAGATGATGGATTCGTGCACCTGCTTGTGAGCACAAAGGACACCGAAGTCATCGATAAAGGTGAAACGTGTCGTCGAAGGAGACAGCTCACTGAACACAACACAGAACAAGGATACAGGTTCACAAAGGACATGCACTACCGGCCCTGGGGGCTGTACACGTCCTCGTCACCACTTTCCCCGCAGCTGGCAGAGACCAAGAAAACGATCAACAGCGGAAAATCTTCGAGCTCCAATGGCACGGAGCTATAGCATGGCTTTGTCACAAGAACACCACGGCGATTCAACGTGTCGGATATCAGCTCTTCATTAAATGGCAACGGAGAAACAGCGAGTTGATGTGGATTAATTGTGGGACTGTAACAACACACCAAGAGGTCCAAGATCTACACCAACATCTCATGGTAGCAGAACCTGAAAACCCAAGTCCATTCCCCATCTGCAAGAGGACGACTAACCTAACCTCCTGAGACTTCAGCCAGCACAATCAAGCACAATGGATGGCAAATTGTTCAACGGTGCACCGTGTCTCTTTACACCTAAGGGACATAGCCACACAAGTGTGGTATTGTATCTCCTCTGCAAAGCCAACTTGCATTTTTATCACTCTTTACCAACTTTATTTTGACAATTGAACACAGGAATGCTCATCTCTCCCTCCCTTTTTGGTGAATAATGGCCGCCGCAACTGAGATAAGGGTGAGCCTTGAGGGAATTGGTGTGATGCTATGGGCATGTGACGAAACCCTCTGGGCAAGCTCCCAACGGAGATGTCTTATATGTGCACAAAGAACGAACTACCATAATACAAAGTTTTTTTTTTTACTCAGTACGAGAGAGAGAGAGAACTCTGTTGTGTTCTACAACCCTCATACACTATCCTAAAATGCCAATGTCATGATCAGCAATGTCATTCTCATTCTCATTCGTTCTGCAACTGAAGAATATTTTATCTGTTGTGTTCTGCAAATGAAATATAAATTGTGGTCAATCTGATAAATATTTGCATCGTCACTGCTATATCTTTCAATATTGTGTGCAAAATCACCTTTACTGCACGTGTTTAAAATGACGCAGTAATGACATGTTGACAATAATAGTTACACAGCACAGACATTCACTCCTTCGTTGTCGCTGCTGTATGATGCGTACCTCCCTCATTATTTCATTTTTATATCATTGCGTTACATTATTACTCGTTTCTGTCACATGCAAGAACAAGACTTGTATTGTATCTGCTGCAAATAAATTGCCAATAGTCTGGCGATTAATGATACAAAATGCTCCCGCTGTAAACGTCATCTGGTGTAGGTTATTCATGCGCAAATTGTCATAAGTTGGGCGACCTTGGCAAATGTGTACTTCGAGATATCAGGACGTGCAACGGGGCTCCAAAAAGCGAACTACGAAAGTCCGTTTTGGTGTTGCACGATGACATGTTCCATTATCTCGGGAACCGCTGGTCGGATTTTGACGAAATAAACGTCATTGTGTAGGGGACATGATTGCGCAAATTTCAAGAACACTGGCGACTGTGGACACTGATTCTACAGCTCCCCTCCCCAGACCCCGCGTCATTTCAGAATACAAGACTTAATGAGGCGCGTCGCCTTTTCAACAATTTGCCGACTTTGGCCGGTCATAGCGAACCGAAACAGGCACTTCCCAAAACATGCACGTGATATGGACGACACTGGACTGGCCGAGGATACCGCCTGCACCGGTCTCCATGCTCGGGATCAGACGCGGCAGGTGCTGAAAAACCGCGCATGCGCATTGGTCTAAAACAGTGTTTCCCTAACTTTATCCCCCCACGAACCCCCTGTGGATGTCAGAGGTGTCCACGAACCCCCAACTTTTCGAGACACGATCTGAGTTATTATTATAATATAATACGCATAACAGTGCTTCGTAAAAGATCAAGTTCATAGTGTAATATTGTAATGAAAACAAAACAAGAGATGAACAAATATTTATTCGGAAACTTCAAGATCAGATCACGAATTGTATCACGCATCGATCACCCATCACACACGATGAGACGGATGCTCCTGTTTTTCCTCCACGAGGCGTTTGATCCTCGGAGCTGTCTTGGAGAGGGCCACCCTCATGTCGGGGCCGATGTCAAGGCGTGCCCGCAGCTTTGTTTTCATGACGACCAACGCAGAGAACCCGGCTTCGCAGAGGTAGGTCGTGACGAAAGGCAGTGTCATTCGGAGCGCTTTCGCCGCTAGATTGGGGAAGGCCTCGTAGTTGCTTGCCCAAAACTCCGAGGGACTGGCGACAGTGGAGAACTGCAGCTTCAGGCGGCCAGAGGCCTTCAGCTCGATCAGATCATCCTTGAGCTCGTTGTCGTCGTCGATGTTGTAAATTAGAATCATGAAAGGATCCTGTATCCACGGATCGACCGACAGATTCGGAAAGTATCCATCAAAACTGTCAGACAGAGACTTCAGATGACCCTTGATGTCGACGACAAGCGTGGAGCAGAAATCATTCTGAGCGTCGTCATCTGCGAGGATTTGAGCGAGCTCCGGGAAGTTGACGAATGACCGCTTCTCCACGCGGTTGTTCCAAAGCCGCAGCTTTTCTCGAAGCGAGTTGATCCGTTCCGCTGCTTCGACGATCGTGAGGCTGCTCCCTTGAAGTGATATGTTGAGAGCGTTAAGGTGCCCGAAAAGGTCGCTGATGTACGCAAGCCTCGCGACGAAGACAGGGTCGCCGAAGTAGTCCGTCAAGTCGTTGCCTTTCTCACGCAGGAAAATTTCAATCTCCTGACGCAGCTGGAGGACGCGGTTCAGAATTTGGCCCCGGGATAGCCAACGCACCTCGGTGTAGTACAGAAGATGAGTGTATGCAGCACCGATGTCTTCACAGAAGACCTGGAAGAGGCGGTGGTTGAGAGCCCGAGGGCGGATGAAGTTCACTGCTGTGACAACGATAGCCATTACATCACCGAGCTCCTTGGGGAGCGTCTTGGTCGCAAGGGCGTGGCGATGGAGCACACAGTGTGTCACAATGACGTCGGGGCACTTGTCTTTCACCAGCGCAACGAACCCGGATCGCTTTCCCATCATCGCCGGGGCCCCATCCGTACACAACGATCCGAGCTTCGTCCACTCGATGCCGTTTTCTTCCATGAAATGGTTCACGATATTCATAATGTCCACCGATTTGGTTGTTGTTTTGAGAGGAGAACAGAACAGGAACTCTTCCTTCACAGCAAATCCCGCCAAGTAGCGTGCAAAAACCAGCAATTGACTGCAGCTCGCTACGTCGGTGGATTCGTCGAGTTGCAAGCTGAAATGGCAGCGCGATTCCCAGAGTTCTTGTGTGACCTGAGCCACAATATCCTTTGACACGTCTTCAATTCTGCGCTTGATGGTGTTGTTGCACAGGGGAACACTCTTGAGTTTCTTGGCCTCCTCGGGTCCGCAAACCAAGTTCGCCATCACCATGGCGCAGGGCTTTACAAGCGTTTCGCCAATCGTATGAGCCTTTTTGTCTTTTGCAATGAGGAGCGCTACTTCGTAGGAGGCTTCAAGGATAGGCTTCGTCGACGGTTGGAACCTGTGCCGAGTCAAGCTACCCTTCGCCATGAAGCGAGCTTTCTTGCTTCGGAACACGTCTTCAGAGTCGTTCTGATGAGTCGGATGGGTGCTGGCGAGGTGGGCTTTTAGCTTCGATGGCCTCATCGACGCCTCCGCCAGCACTTTGTAACACAGAACGCATTGCGGACGTTCAGTCCCATCCTTCTCCACAAACTTCATGAACCCCCACTTGATGTACAAATCATCATATTTGCGCTTCTTAGACATCATGGATTGCGGTCTGAATCTGTGAAAAAAATAAATATATATATGATGTTGATATAAATTATATGATATATCAGATTTTATTTCAACAAAAAGTACTCTAGTTTTGACTTTCAGAAACGTCTCACGAACCCCCTGGGATGGACTCACGCACCCCCTGGGGGTTCATGCACCCCAGTTAGGGAACCCCTGGTCTAAAAGGCGAACGCGGAGGCGCTTGATTCGGTCACGATTACCTCCTCCGATCAGTTGTACCGGTCGACTAGATTATCCCAGAAGCCTAAAAAATCCTGACATACTAGATAGGATCCAGGCCTCACCGACGAGACCAGTCGCACCTCTCCGCCTTGTGGTTGCATCAAAAACACCCGACAGAAATTGTCTCCGTTTTAAAAAAATGACAATTTGCAGCCCGATTCATGACGTCACGGCGCACAAAAGTACGGATATCTCGGGAACCGCTCATTAGATTTGGACAAGGTAAACGTCGTTTTGTGGAGGAGAACCATGCGCAGACGTCGATATCCATGGCGACCCTGACGGATCGGTGCTCCACGAGAAAGCTCGCCGGCCCCGCAACCTGCATAAAGTTTATGCCCCGCAAGCTGGATATCAATGCCCTGCAAGCTTGGGGAAGAAGACGACAGCCTCTCCGCGGCCTTCCCTACAAGTAACAAGAATTGTGAAACTAATGTCGCCACACAATCATCGAGCTGGCAGGCCAAGGTACAAGCCAAGGTCAAGACCAAGACCAAGGCATAGAACGTCCTTTTCAGGACGGGCGGCCATTCCGACCATCGAAAACCAGGTTTCCCCGCTCACACCACCGACCGTCCATCATCAAAGTGCCATCACTGGTGCAGTCGGTAGCGGGCAGACCTGTCAAGAGATGGAACTTCCGGAAGAAGGGAAAAAGTGGACGCAACTGCAACAGCACTACTCCAGAAGCTGGCTGCCACCCGTAGGACCAGATGGACTGAAATAGTTGAGTCGATCGATTTTACCCACTCTAGTCGCAAAGCGTGGCAGACCATGAACCAGCTGACAGGCAGAAATACAATGCCATTCAGGTGCCCGGTGACAGCAGACGCCATTGCGTCCCAGCTCCTGAAGAACGGTCGCTTCCCGGATGCAGACAAAAACTTTGCCCGCCTGACGTTGCGTGATGTGTCTTCTCTCTCTCCAGGGCGGCCAGCGCGGATGCCAATCTCTCTGGAGACTTCACAGCAGCCAAACTCAGCGCGGCCATGAGCAAACTCAAGCCGGGTAAGTCACCAGGCCGTGACAACATCCATCCGGAGTTCGTCATCCACCAGAGCACAACAACATCTGGTTGGCTGTGTTCGTTCTCCCAAGCTCCGGAAGACCTGGTGCCGTGCTTCCGTCATTGCCCTGCCCTGCCTGCTGAAATCCTTGCAGTAAAGGTTTGAAGGCACCGATGCGGCGTTCAAACAAAGATAGGAATTGGAAAATCCTGGAAGAAGGGTGTTCATACCTCCTGAAAATAAAGGATGGATCGGGTACACTAATGCATGCTGGTCCTAGAAAAACTGGCTTCATTGGCCTCGCAGCAAGCATGACCAGTGTATAACACCTCTTCCAGGAACTTGACGTGGAAAATCCACCGATGAACTACTTGCACATATAAGTTCAGTCAGGATCACATCGAGCTCTTCTTCTCAGCTGTCAGATGCAAAGGAGGATTTAATAACAATCCGACAAGTCAGCAATTTAAGGCAGCATTTCAGCGTTTGCTCATCAGAAATAACATCAAGTGTGGCACTGGAAACTGCATAATATGCGATGATATATCCATTCTTGATGTACTACCAGATGTTACACATGTAAATGGAAATACGGTGAGCTTGTCATCCATCAGTGTAGCACGAAAGTATGACATGTATGAACGAGACGCACCACTCCAATCTGACCATGACTATGCAGATGTACCAAATTTCATGGAATTGTCATCCGACAAAGAGGCTGCAGCGAATTACATAGCTGGCTATGTTGTGAAAATCGTAAAGAAAAGTTTACATTGCCAAAAATGCACGAAAGCACGAATTGAAGCAAATGGTAACAGTCATCCATTTGTTGCACTGAAGAATAGAGGACTTCAGAAACCATCTGCCAGTGTTGTGTCTGTGTGCATGGAAACTGAGAAATGTTTCAGAGACTGCTTAAGTCATCAGGGGATAGACTACCACAAGGTGGTGGTATTTCATCTGTCATTGCATTAGCTGTACTAGAAAACACAGCACACAAGCAACTGTTCTCTGAGCTACTTGGTCACATGTTTGACACCTCAGTAGAAGAAAATCATCTTCACATGCTCGGATTGCTCGTAAAGATTACGTCCCAGTGCTTCAAAGATACGGCTTCATCATCTTGGGAAATGCTACACGCAAAAACTTGTAGGCACCAACATCAGAAAACAGATGTCCAAATTTATTCTCTTCAGACATAAATAATTCATAGCATAAGGTGCAGTTAGCATATGTGCCTCTTGTGCATGGAACAATCTATCGATCTCAATGAGATCTTCTGCCTCTGTCACCATTTTAAAAAAGTCTCTGAAAACTCATCTCTTTGTATAATTGTTATCATTGTTCTATTGCTATGGTGGTTGCGTGCTTTTATTCAATCACATTTGTCATATAGTTTTGTACGCGCTTTGAGCCTCCTGGGAAAAGCACATTATGAATGCTAATGTAAAGTAAAAAATATGTGCACTCGATATTCCATTGCAATCAAAATGGTGAAGGTAGTGCCAATAATTGCAAAGACTTGCATATATAGGTTACATTAATTTATCTCAAATATTTGTTTACTTTATGAGGTACAGGAACGTTAATGATGTAGTTTTGGATCGATGATGTGTCACAAGTCAGCTTTTCTTATTAAATGATTTTTTTGAATGAATATAATGTTGAAATCTTATTCAATATGTCACAAAATTTTTTTTGCTGCAATGACAAACTTGGCGAGGAGAGAGAGTGGAGAAGCAAAAAGGCAAAATAAGAGCGCATGGATCATAAGAAGAAATACGGAAGTTGAAGATGGGGAACAGTGGGTTTATAATTAATGCATGAACATTTTTTTTTTTTCTCAACATAAAAAATACATGAAACAGAACAAGGGAATTAACAAATTTGAAGTACAATATGCATGCATGGGAGGGAGGCAGCCAAAAAAGGATAACCTTATTGTAGGCTGACCCCAAATAAATCATAGATTCAATTGTGCTTCATCATTCATAGAAATAAAATCAAGCAAATTACACTAAATCTAAAAACTAATCCAAAAACTGAAGATTTAACAAAAACAATCAATACTCTGATAACACAGCACACACTACAAAGTGATGTTTTGTTGATGGTCCCAAGATGGCGACTCATTGACTTTGTTTACTGTTGCATGACACCCAATCCAGTTAGTATAGAGATCAGTGGTACACACTGCCCAAATAGCTATGTGGAATTCTCTCATGTTGAGATTAAACTCACGTCGTTTGAACTTTGGCAGAGGTCATTATTTACTTTTAATGATGTTTATATACGAATCAAAAAGAAGATAATTTGTTTTGGGTCGCCCTTTCTGCATATCTCGTGGGATTGCGAGTTGGAGAGACGACCGTGATGGCGGGGAGTGGGTTGGCATTCTCTCAAGCAGGGATTCAACCCATGTCCTTATGAAAGGTCTCTGTCCGAGGTCACGGAGTCCGATCGGTGCAGCTGATCGGTGCAGCTGTTTGTGCGGCACCCAGGAAAATAACGTTATGCGGGAGTCCAAACCTGAAAATGCTGGAGGCCAAAGCTGAAATTGGAAAAACAATATAACCTATTTTACTCCAGGAGATCCCAGGATTACCCACCTAAAATATCGTTGCGATCGATTCAGCCGTTTTTGCGGTACCTTCGAACGGACGGACAGACAGACATTTGCTGAATTATAGTAAGATTGAATTATACACTTGAACACTGGAGAACACAAACTGCCTTGAAGGTAGTTAAAGGTTTAAAACAAAGGAAAAATATTTTATTTTGGATAAAGCGACTTGGTAGGGTGCACATGTACACATTATCGGGTTTTCGGCAATATTTTCCGACTTGCGTTTCAATCGACTTACAAACGGACTGCACCAACGTAACCCGTTATGTCGGAGACTCCCTGTATATTGTTTCTGGCCCGATCACTCAATGGTGATGAAGAATCACTTCATAAATTCTAAATCAACCTGCAACTGCCATGTATTTATTTATTTGTTTCTATGAAAAGTCTAATGATGAGTTATTTGTGCAGACACGCTGTTTGGTTACATGTGTCAATGTGACCCACTTACTGAAAAACACGCTTGGACAATCATGTACCAGGTGAGCTGAATCGTATTAACATGTGTGATCTTAATATTCATCACACATTACATGTGTAATGTAATGTCCGGTTTGAAATGTCGTGTTGAACAAGAAACGAGATTATCGTCAACGAGTGATTTTTTATTTCAAAAGGCATCTCATCATCTACTTTTGGTCTTTTCCAGATGGTTTCTGCACTTGCGTACATACATGATCAGAACATTGTGCATTCCGATATAAAGGTAAGCACACACACACGTTTTTTTCTGGTGTTCATTTAATAATTGTATTTTGATCAAATAACTCACAGCTTTTTCTCAAACTTCTCATTCCGACACACACAGACGCTCACAAAACTGAAGTTCTAATGGTGAATGTCCAGCCATTCCTTTTAATAATATGTCCTGTTCTCCAGCTCCAAAACATTCTTTACAGTTGGAACGGAACACTTAAAGTAGCCAACTTCGGCCTCGCGAGGTGTTTCGTACCGGGTAAGCGGCTCCATGGAAATGTGGGTACATTATCCTTCATGGCCCCGGAAATCCTCCGAGGTAGAGGCTACAGTGGTCCTCCCATTGATGTGTGGGCAAGCGGGATCATTCTGCATTCCTTGTTCACCAAACAATATCCCTTTCACAAGAGGGAATTGAGGGTGAGCATTTGTAAATTTCCTCTCATCATCTATCTATAATTCCAGTAATCTCTGTGTGTGTGTGTGTCTGTGTGTGTGTGTGTGTGTCTGTGTGTGTTTGTCTGTGACCGCTGTTTCTCGACAACCACGGGTCCGATATACTTGAAACTTGCCAGGTATATTGCTGGGGACCCGAGGATGTGCCTTTTCAAGGTTTCATATTAATCGGAGAAGTAGTTACCGAGCTATTAGTAAAAGTAACGCAAGCCGTTCGCTTTGGCTTTGCGAATGGACCGAACCATTTCATGTAAATAGAGGGGGGGGGGGGGTTCTACCGTACTCGCAAGCCGTTCGCTTTGGCTTTGCGAATGGACCAAACCATTTCATGTAAATAGAGGGGGGGGTTCTGTGGTCGTTACTGCCACGTGGTTTCAAAGTTTTTTTTTGTTGTTGTTGTTTGCACGCATGTTTTTTTGCACGCACGTACGGGCAAGCACGTACGGGCAAGCACCCACGTACGGGCACGTCCTAGTCTCTCTATAATGCAAGCAATCTCTGTGTGTCTGTGTGTCTGTGTGTGTCTGTGTGTATGTCTGTGACCGCTGTTTCTCGACAACCACTGGTCCGATCTAAGTGAAACTTGCCAGGTATATTGCTGGGGACCTGAGGATGTGCCTTTTCAAGGTTTGCTATTAATCGGACAAGTGGTTACTAAGTTATGGCCATTTATTTAGCAAACACATACGTTTTGTACATGAACGAAGGAACAGCGAAGGACTTGAGCGAAGGAACGGCAAAGGACGAGAGCGAAGACCGAAGGAACGATGAAAGTTTCAATTTTTCTTTGCACGTACGGTCAAGCTACAGCGAAGGAACCGCGTGTGTTTGTTGTTTCTGCCTCGTGGTTTGAAAAATTGAATAATTGGCCATTAAAACTAATTTGCGATTAATCGTAACTGCGATATGCGAACTTCCGGACAGTGAGGACTTAACTTCCGGACTTAGGGAAAGTGACGGCTCCCTGTCTCGATTGTATATTACTACTATCCTACTATCTTATATATCTATACTATCTTATCTATCTTATACGTGCTGTCTATATACTTAGTCTATATTATAGATTGATTGGAGTTAAACACAATGCCCCAATCCATTCGTCGTTTACGACAGCAAAGGAACGAAACTGCGCGTCGTGCACGCGCAATGGAATCGGACGAAGCACGAGCTGCTCGCCTGACATGCGACGCTACGTACGTGACAAGGAGTCGTGCAGCTGAAACGGATGAAGAACGAGCTGCTCGCTTGGCACACAACACTGGACGCGTGACAAGGCGTCGTACAGACGAATCGGATGAAAAACGAGCTGCTCGCCTGGCAGACAACACTGAACGCGAGGGCAAGGCGTCGTGCAGAAGAAACGGATGAAGAACGAGCTGCTCGCTTGACACGCGACGCTACGCGCGTGACTAGGCGTCGTGCAGCTGAAACGGATGAAGAACGATCTGCTCGCTTGGCAGACAACACTGAACGCGAGGCACGGCGTCATGCAGAAGAAATCCCTCACCAGCGAGAAGACCGGCACGTAAGGGATGCCCTGCGCCATGCGGACGTACACCGTGCGAGACTTGAGCAGGCTCACCGTGACAATCGCAACCTTGCTCGATATGATGATACCGATTTCTTCCGAGAGGAACTTCATGTTGAGTATAGGCACGCATTGGGCATGACCTCAGTATTTCAATGCACAAAATGCTCGCATTGTGCTGCTTTGGTGTGGAACGAGGAGGGAAGAGGATTTTGCTGCAACCACGGCAAAGTCGACCTTAGGCATAATCCTACGAATCCCACACCCGGTTCAATTCCATCACAACCTCCAGATGCTATTAAAAACCTTTTCCTTAACCAGAACTTTGTGAAGCACGCAAAACAGTACAACAACCAGTGTGCGAAATTAATGACAGCCCGAAAGCCCGTGGCTGGTAACTTTTGTCCCGGGCTGGTATCTTTATTGAGTTGCTAGCCCGGTGGTCTGGATAGATTTTGCCCTACACTTTCCTGTGTGCCCCAACATCCTGGCAGTCGTTGACCTGATATTGACACTGCCAGCAAGCTTGGCCGAATGTGAGCGAGGATTCTCATAATTGAAGATAATGAAGAATGATCTCAGGAACAGGCTCAAGTCAACAACAATGTCGGATTTGCTCTGCATCCAACTAGAATCTGCGGACATCACCGACTTTGAGCCTAAGCCAGCAATCAACTTCTGGAACAGCTGTTCCAAGAGAACGAGAAGGCCCAACTTCACCCGAAGCGGGGCAGGGGCCAGCTTGTTGCCAGAGCTGGTGTGGGATCAGGTCACGGAGATAGATGCTGCTGCTGTTGCAGGTGGTGAACCTGAGGGAGCTGGTCTGCCGGAACCAATATCAGCAGCTGACAAACAGTCGGATTATGAGTCTGGCCTTGACACTGACTGCGAAGACGTGGTTCTGGATGACATTGAGGACTTACAGGCTGCCGTGGAAGATATGTAAAACTAACAAGAAATGTGATAGATCATAGACCGACTACTAGACCTCATTTTTCTCAACTTTGTATTACTTTAACTCACCATCAAGTTATCAACTGTGACTGTCCTGCACATGTTGATCGATCTATGCACAAAACTTTGATAAAATTTCCTCACTTTTCTGACAATAAAACGTATTTGGTGTCATGAAAATATTGTTCACTAGTGTTTTTTAATTTAATTATTCGAGAAGACCGATAGTTGCTATTAGGTTTTTAGGGAGTTTATTCCTGAACACTCCTAAAATGCACCAATTTGAGTCCTTATTTTCATCTCAGTTCTTCGGGCTGGTAACATTTTCTTCAGGCTGGTAACTCTCAAAAGTTACCAGCCCAAATGGCTGGTAACTCTATGCCCCAATTTCACACACTGACAACGCGCTGGCAATGGCAAGTATCGGTGTCCAAGAGATAGGTGTGCCTGGCTTCAATCCTGGAGTGCGCATACAAGGTAAGGTTTACCATTTCATTGGTACTCCTCTTGCCGATCTGGGTTGTACCCCACGCTTTGCTCAGATCTACTTTCACGATCCAGCCCATGAGCTGGATTATCGTCGTGCCCACGCCTCGAACAGTGGCCTGAATGGGCAGTTTTTGCTAAGAGCACAACAGGCCATTCATGAGTGCAACCCATACGTCCAGCAATTCAAATCAGCCATTGAGTATGTGGTTCATAATGATAGTGCCAATGAACCGAAAATTGTGTTAACAGGTCGCACGCGGCGCCGAGACCTTCATCAGGGTACCGTCAACCTTCCCTCACCAGACAGCAATGTGGCTGTCATTGCTGCAGGAGCTATGACAGAGCAGTTTGGAAGGCTGGCTGTCGATGTTCACCTCAGAGGAGGAAGTTTACAGACAATAGACGCCATGCATCCAGCGTATGACCCACTATCATACATACTTCTGCTACCCTGCGGCTCCCAGGGGTACCACACAGAGTTGGCAGGGACAACGCCAACATCTTTCTACCGCTACCATCTCCAAGTACGTGATCCTACGCATCACTTCAATCTACTGCTTCATGGTGGAAAGTTGACACAGCAGTACGTATGCGACATGATGGCAAAAATTGAGACACCGTCTCAATTGGATTCGCTTCAACCAAAAGGCAATTAAGGCAGAAAAGTATGATTATCGTTGATGCGTTGAACTACGCCGAGACCGACACCGACCGAGAACCGACCGAGAACAGCGCCGAGACTGTTAACAGTGACGCTGAGTTGCTACCAGGACGCCTCACCATTCTGCCGCCATCAATCTATGGGTCGCCACGTTGGTATGCCAAAGAGTTTCAGGATGCAATGTCTTTAGTCCGAGTCAAGGGAAAACTGGACTTTTTCCTAACATTCACCTGCAACCCAAAGTGGCCAGAAATTAAAGAATCGCTTTTTGAGGGTCAGTCAGCCAATGCAAGACCTGATATCATTGCCCGGGTGTTTCATATGAAGGTGAAAGCACTCCTCGCAGACATCCTGAAGCATGACATCTTGGGCCATGTTGACGCTTACGTGATGGTGAAGGAAACGCAAAAGCGTCACCTTCCCCATATACACATGCTCCTGACCGTGGTACCTCGCGACAAGCCTAGAACACCAGCAGATGTCGATCGCGTGGTCTCTGCTGAGATTCCTGACAGACTCACAAATCCGGAACTACACCGTATCGTGACATCACACATGATTCACGGCCCATGTGGGGAATTGACATCTCGAGCCCTTGCATGGTAGACCAAAAGTGCACAAAGGACTATCCCAAAGCCCTACGAGAAACGACAAGCTTCTCTGATGACTCCTATCCCCTGTACAGAAGCAGCACCTGGTGATCCCATCATGAAGACAATACGAGGCGGTGCTAAGTTATTAGTTAGCAATGCATGGGTTGTGCCTTACAATCCATATATTGTCCTCAGGTATGATGCTCACATCAACCTTGAGATCGTATGTGCTGTCACCAGTGTGAAGTATCTGTACAAATACCTTGAAAAGGGCCCGGACCAGTGCCTGATCAGACGACAGCCTCATGAGGATGCACGAGCCATTACGACATGATGAAGTGACAAGATACGAACTAGGGCGTTACATCACCGCATCTGAGGGATACTGGCGCATATACGATTTCCCCCTTCAAAGCAAGTACCCACCAGTCGAGATGCTGGCACTCCATCTACAGGATGAGCAGGTGATCACGTTCAATGACGAAGGTGCCGTACAGAACGTGGCAGAGTCAGGACCTCCTGCAACAACGCTCACCGCCTTTTTCGAAGCCATGAATCTCCATCCACACATGCGTCATGTTCTATATCCAGATGTATTCCAACACTTCACTTACTTTAAGAAAAGGTTTAAATTGCGGAAGAGAAGGCTGGGTTTCCAGGATAACCGTAAGGCTGATACTGTTGGGCGGCTCCCCATTATTTCCGTCAACTCACATACTGCCGAGTTATACTATCTCCGCATGCTACTGTAGCGGTCCCCGCTGAATGTACACAATCGCCTTGCACCTGCCAGGACGTGGCCAGGGCGCGATCGCCATGCCGGGCTCGTCCGGACGGGCCCAGACGCGCCTCTCCTGGGCATGCCCGGACTCGCTGTTCCCGGGCACGCCCGAACCACCCGGGCACGCCCGGTCTCGTCTTTCCCGGGCATGCCCGCTCTCGCCTTTCCAGGGCTCGCCCAGAGCGCCTGGGCACGCCCAGCCTCGACTTGCCAGGCCGCGTCCAGGACGCCCGGGCATGTCCAGACTCGCCTTTCCAGGGCTCGCCCAGAGTGTCCGGGCATGCCCGCTCTCGCCTTTCCAGGGCTCACCCAGAGCGCTCAGGGACGCCCAGCCTCGACCAGGACGCCCGGGCATGTCCAGACTCGCCTTTCCAGGACTCACCCTTGACACCCGGGCATGCCCGGTCTCGGTTTTCCCGGGCAAACGCCCCGGCATAAATGTGTATATATATTGCTGCCCGATAAACGGGCTTGTGAGAATACCTGAGCTGTTTTGTTTTAATAAAGCAACTCGGACGAATTCCGTCTTTGGTCGCGTCAATTCTTTCGACTCGCGTTGGAGCGCAGCTCCTTCACTGGTGACCTACCGACATGGACACGGCAGTGACTCTTAAACTGCCTACCTTCTGGGAGGCTCACGCGGCTGTTTGGTTCGCCCAGGCGGACTCCCAGTTCGCCCTGCGAGGCATCACCGCGGACGACACCCGCTTCCACCATGTCGTGGCAGCGCTCGGTTCCGCCACCGCGGCCCGCGTCCTGAGCCTCCTCGAGCACCCGCCGGCTGCTGACAAGTATGACGCGCTGAAGACGCTCCTCCTCGACGCTTTCGCCCTCTCACCGGCGGCACGCGCACGGCGCCTGCTCGACCTGCCCGAGCTCGGCGACACGAGCCCATCCGAGCGCATGGACTACATGCTCTCGTTGCTCGGTGAGCACTCTCCGGATTTTCTGTTCCGCGAGCTGTTCCTTCGCCAGCTGCCTCACCCGGTACGCCTCGCCCTGGCTGGCACGTCGATCACCGATCCCCGCGCCCTCGCCAGGGAAGCCGATAAGATCTCCTCCGCGGGCCAACACATCGGCGCGGCTACCTGGAGCCTGCCGCCGTCCGAGGCGACGCCCACGACGCCCGAGCGCCTTGCGCGGTTGGAGGCCAAACTGCCGGTGCAACTGGCGGCCGCCACGCCGCGCCGACCGCTTCCGACACGACGGTCGGGGCCTCCACCTGACCAGGCGTGGTGTTATACCACGCCAGGTTCGGACACAAGGCTCGGACGTGCCGACCCCCGTGCACTTTCGGCAAGACGGGAAACGGCCGGGCCGGCGTTCATTCCCAGCCATGAGCGCCGGCCACTCGGGCAACTTGCTTTTTATTCGGGACAAAGCGTCCGGGCGGCGTTTCCTTTGTGACACCGGTGCCCAACTGAGCGTCATACCCGCCTCCGAGCAGGACAGGCGGGACGCCATTTGCGGCCCCTCTTTGGTCGCTGCTAATGGCTCGGCCATACGCACTTTCGGCCCGCGCGACGTCACCCTCTGCTTCGGCAGCCAGCGCTTTCAGTGGACCTTTGTGACCGCCTGCGTCCCCATGGATTTGCTGGGCGCCGACTTCCTCTGCGCGCACGGGCTGCTGGTCGACGTCAAACGACGTCGCCTTGTCAACGCTGAGACCTTCAGCTCCCTGGCGTGCACGATGAGCAGCTCCGCGCAGACCGAACTGGCGTGCGCCCTCCCGACGGCGAACGAGTTCGCTCGCCTGCTCGCGGAATTCCCGGCCCGCACGCGGCCGACGTTTTCGGCCGTCGCAGTGCGGCATGGGATCGAGCACCACATACCCACTACGGGCCCGCCGGTCTACGCCAGGGCCCGCCGCCTCGACCCGGCCAAGCTCGCCGTGGCAAAGGCCGAGTTCGACGCGTTGGAGCACCTCGGCATCGTGCGGCGCTCCAATAGCGCGTGGGCCTCACCACTGCACATCGTGCCAAAGCCGGGGGGCGGATGGCGCCCGTGTGGCGACTACAGCCGCCTCAACGACGCTACCAGCCCAGACAGGAACCCGATCCCGCACAGCCAGGACTTTTCTGCCCGTTTGGCGGGACGGGTCATATTTTCCAAAATTGACCTGATACGGGGATACCACCAGGTACCTGTCCGGGCGGCCGCCGTCCCGAAGACGGCCGTCATCACGCTGTTCGGCCTGTTCGAATTTTTGAGGATGCCGTTTGGCCTCAAGAACGCGGCCCAGGCGTTCCAGCACTTAATGGACGGCGTGCTGCGCGACCTGCCATTTCTTTTCGTCTATCTGGACGACATCCTCGTCGCCAGCACGTCCCGCGCCGAGCACCTCCTCCACCTCCGAACACTGTTCGGTCGCCTCAGCGAGCACGGCTTAATTGTCAACCCGGCCAAATGCCACTTCGGCACGACGACCGTTGACTTTTTGGGCCACCGCATCACCAAGACCGGGGCCGTGCCGCTGCCGACCAAGGTCGAGGCCATCACCACGTTCCCGCGTCCCCGTTCCATCAAGGCCCTACAAGAGTTCCGCGGCATGGTGAATTTTTATCACCGATTCGTGCCCCGCGCTGCTCAGCTCATGCGGCCCCTTTACGAGGCCCTCCGGGGCAAGCCGGCCAAGCATGACATCGTTTGGTCCGCAGCCATGGACGCGGCCTTCGCGAGCGCACAACATGCCCTCGCCGACGCAACGCTGCTGGCTCACCCCGTGCTCAACGTGCCCATCGCCCTCACTACGGACGCCTCCAACTACGCGGTGGGCACCGTCCATGAACAATGGGTGGACGGGGTTTGGCAGCCACTCGCTTTTTTCAGCCGGCAACTCCGGCCGAACGAGTTAAAATACAGCACGTTCGACTGCGAGCTGCTCGGTCTATTCCTGGCCGTTCGCCATTTCCGACACCTCCTGGAGGGCCGCCCGTTCACGGCTTTAGTCGACCACAAGCCGTTGGTCTACGCAATGGCCAAAGTCACGGAGCCGTGGTCGGCCCGCCAGCAGCGCCACCTCTCCGCCGTGTCGGAATTCACCACGGACATCCGGCACGTCGCCGGCAAAGACAACGCCGTGGCCGACTGTCTTTCTCGGGCCAGCGCAAACGCGGTCCACCTCGGCGTGGACTTCGCGCTCATGGCGGCCGACCAGACCACCGACACCTCGGTGCAGGCCCTCCGGGCGGCGGACACGGGCCTCCGCCTGGCCGACATCCCCTTCGCGGGCACCGTCCTGCTCTGCGACGTCTCCCAGGGCCAGCCTCGCCCCATCGTGCCCGTTTCCTGGCAGCGCCGCATCTTCGCCTCGATCCACGGCCTTTCTCACCCGGGCCGGAAAGCTTCTCAGAAGCTGGTGTCGGCGCGTTTCATCTGGCACGGCCTTCGACGGAACGTCCGCGACTGGGCCAACGCCTGCATGGCCTGCCAGCGGGCCAAGGTCCACCGCCACACCCAGGCCCCGCTAGCACCTTTCACCGTGCCTGCACGGCGTTTCGACCACGTCCACGTGGACCTGGTGGGTCCCCTGCCCCCATCGCGGGGGTTCACCCACCTGCTCACCATGGTGGACAGGACCACCAGGTGGCCGGAGGCCGTGCCCCTCACCTCTACCACCACCGCCGACGTGGCGCAGGCGTTCATCGCCACCTGGGTCGCGCGCTTCGGCGCACATCTCGTCCGACCGCGGCCCACAGTTCACATCCGAACTTTGGGGCGCGGTCGCCGGCTCGTTGGGGGTCACGCTGCACCGCACCACGGCATACCACCCCCAAGCCAACGGGTTGTGCGAGCGGTTTCACCGCTCCATGAAGGCCGCACTCATGGCCGGCCTTCAGGACGACGGTTGGACCGACCGGCTGCCGTGGGTCCTTTTGGGCCTCCGCACGGCCCCCAAGGAGGACCTCCGGGCGTCCGCCGCCGAGCTCGTCTACGGCCAGCCGCTCCGCGTCCCGGGCGAGTTCGTGCCCGACGCTCCAGTCCCTGGTCCGCCGCACACCAGCGCTCGGACCTCCAGGAGGCCGCCCGACGATTTGCCCCCGTGCCAACGTCCCGCCACGGTGGCCCCCAGTCCTACGTCCCCCCGGCGCTTCGCACAGCGGAGTACGTCTTTGTGCATCATGACGCGCACCGGGGGCCACTCCGGCCGCCGTAAGACGGGCCCTTCCGGGTCCTGCGACGGGGCGACAAGTCCTTCGTCGTCGACGTCGGCGGCCGGTCGGACCGGATCTCTGTGGACCGCCTCAAACCGGCGCACGTGGACATCGACCGACCACCACGGCTGGCCCCTCCTCCGCGGCGAGGCCGCCCCCCGTCCACAGTTCCCCCCGCTCGACCACCCACCACCAGATCAGACCCCCCCCCCCACGACCCTCCAGGGGTCGCTTCGGCCGGGTCATCCGGACCCCCCTTAAATTGACCCTGCCGGTGCAGGTCGATTCTGGAGGGGCGTGTGTAGCGGTTCCCGCTGAATGTACACAATCGCCTTGCACCTGCCAGGACGCGGCCAGGGCACGATCGCCATGCCGGGCTCGTCCGGACGGGCCCAGACGCGCCTCTCCTGGGCATGCCCGGACTCGCTGTTCCCAGGCACGCCCGAACCACCCGGGCACGCCCGGTCTCGTCTTTCCCGGGCATGCCCGCTCTCGCCTTTCCAGGGCTCGCCCAGAGCGCCCGGGCACGCCCAGCCTCGACTTGCCAGGCCGCCCGGGCATGTCCAGACTCGCCTTTCCAGGGCTCGCCCAGTGTCCGGGCATGCCCGCTCTCGCCTTTCCAGGGCTCGCCCAGAGCGCTCGGGCACGCCCAGCCTCGACTTGCCAGGCCGCGTCCAGGACGCCCGGGCATGTCCAGACTCGCATTTCCAGGACTCGCCCTTGACACCCGGGCATGCCCGGTCTCGGTTTTCCCGGGCAAACGCCCCGGCATAAATGTGTATATATATTGCTGCCCGATAAACGGGCTTGTGAGAATACCTGAGCTGTTTTGTTTTAATTAAGCAACTCGGACGAATTCCGTCTTTGGTCGCGTCAATTCTTTCGACTCGCGTTGGAGCGCAGCTCCTTCACTACTGTACCGCGTGCCTGGCCCCACATGCTATCAGGATCTCCGTCATGTTTGGTGGTCGGGTCATGGAGACCTATCTGGCAGCCTGCATTGCGTATGGCATCGTTGACAATGACCAGGAAGTTGATTCTGTTATGGAAGAGGCTGCAAATATGGCATTTGGCCCAGCAGTCCGCGAAGTATTTGCCAACATGCTCATATTCGTTCTCAGAGGCAACCACGTGCAGTTCTGGGAAAGGCACAAGTATGTGCTGTGCAAGGACTTCATGCGTGCAGCAGGTGTGAATGAGCCCAATGGACGCATTGTGAGTGACGTGCTACTGGAGCTGAGGGACAAAGTTGAGTGCCACGGCTTTTCGCTCAGTAAGACCTTTGGCCTTCCTGAGCCTGAACCAATTCATATCCAGTCTCGCATTCCCCGCGTCATCGAGCACGAAACAGTGCACAATATAGGAGAACTTACGGCTCACATCGCTCAGAGTGCCTTCTTAATAACGAGCAGCGCGTTGTCGATAAAGTCATGAGGAGTGTGGAACACGGGCATGGCTGCATGATTGCAGTTGATGCAAGTGGTGGGACTGGGAAAACATTCACATCGTCTCATATACTCTACAAAGTGCGAGCAATGGGCAAAGTGGCTCTTGCGACTGCTGCAAGTGGTATTGCAGCTACTCTGCTGCCGAAAGGGGCCACCTTCCAAAGTAGGACCAAGTGTCCTCTTATTCTCACTGATGAGTCCACTTGCAACATCAGTGAAAATGACACCACTGCAGCACTCATACGCATGACAAATTTAATGGTGGTGGATGAGGTTTCAATGATGGATCGTCGCGCATTGGAGGCAGCAGATCGAACATTCCAGTGGCTTCGGGGCTCAGAGGAACCATTTGGCGGCATCACAATGGTTTTCAGTGGTGGCTGGAGGCAGATCCTTACTGTTGTGCCACACGGTAGCCGTATTGACATAGTTGGAAGGTGCTTCATCAAGAGCTCATACCTGTGGAGAAAAGTGCAGATACTTCGTCTCACAGTAAACATGAGGATCATGCAGGGTGCTGGAGAACAACAGGACGAATCTGATTTTGCAAAATTCCTGCTGGATCTGGGTGAAGGGAAGTCGATCAGGTAAAGTTCCGAAGTCGATCAGGTAAATGACTACATGACGACCATATTTCCAGGGGAGGAACATGTTTGCTGTAGCGTCGATACAGCGGAATCTGAGGGTGATCATGTGTATCCGCCTGAGTTCCTGAACACCCTCTGTCCATCTGGTATGCCTCCACATCGGATGATTCAAGGTGCGTATGGTGATCATGCTGCTACGAAACTTCGACCAGCAAGGCGGGCACTGCAATGGCTCAAGGTACATCATCCATCAGATCCTTCCAAATCTGTTGGTTGCAACATCTGTGATGGGTGTCAATTCTGGACGCACATCGCTCATTCCACGCATAACCTTGAGTCCATCTGACAACATGTTCCCGTTCACCCTGCGTCGTCAGCAGTTTCCGGTACGACCCTGCTTTGCCATGACTGTGAATAAATCCCAAGGACAGTCGCTACACTATGTTGGGATCTTCTGCACAAGAGACTTCTTCAGCCATGGTCAGTTCTACGTGGTGGTCAGTAGGGTTGCCAAATCCAGCAGCCTCCGCATTCTTGCCCTGGACGAGGAAACAAAGAAGAAGCGCCGTTTCCTCAGCAATATTGTTTATGAAGAGGTGCTAACGACATAAAGGTGTGTACATGTAGACAATTTTTATTATTATTTATTTGTTGAAGATAACTACTATCGAAAAGAATTCTTCCAAAAAAGTGCACAACTTCTTTTTTGTTTCCAAGTGTCAAAATGGTGTGGCCTCTGAAAGTGTTAAGCAATTCAGGTCTACTCAACTTGCTTGCCAACGAAATACATCTCTATGTGTGTGTGTGTCTGTGTGTGTGTCTGTGTGTGTGTCTGTGTGTGTGTCTGTGTGTGTGTCTGTGACAGCTGCTTCTTCTGATACCAGGAATATTGCTGGGGACCTGAGGATGTGCCTTTTCACGGTTTGATATTAATCGGACAAGTGGTTACCAAGTTATGGCCATTTATTTAGCAAACACATACGTTTTTTGTTTGCACATACGGCCACGCACGTGAACGAAGGAACAGTGAAGAACGAGAGCGAAGGAACGGCGAAGGACGAGAGCAAAGACCGAAGGAACGGTGAAGGTTAAAAAAAAAAATTTGCATGAACGGTCAAGCTACAGCGAAGGAACCGCGTCTGTGTTTGTTGTTCTCTTCTCTTTGTGCTTTTCCTTGCGATGAAATTGCAAAATGGCAAAATATGTTGGCGCTAATTGAATAATTGGCCATTAAAACTAATTTGCGATTAATTACCCATTTTAGATATCTGGCTCATCTTGGGCTCACCCTTCCTTTCCCTTTTCCCATCTCAACTCTTCTTAAATTCTCATCTCATTCTATCCACACTCCCATAACCGACCTTAACACTCATCACCATCACTTTCTATTAATTTCCTCAATTATAATTTTTTTTATTTCCCCAATTTGTTCCGAACTGAGAGACGTTTTTGGTGAGCCAAGAGAAAATTGAATTTTTTGGCCTTTAAAAATCATCTTGGATATCATTGGAATTTGAATTCCTTAAAAAAAAATTGTGCCTCAAGGCGAATGTGAACATTACGTGTGGATACCACCTTTAGAGGCCATTTTTCCCCGCAAGCGGGGGTTGGCCTTTTTCGGGAACCGTGGTTGTTGTTGTTTTTCGGTCCCCTTTTTGAAGCAATGTTTTACGGCCGGATGCCTTTCAATAATTTGATCAATAATTGGATGTCGATCAATAATTTGGTAACTGCACAATCTCATCAAAGAAAATCATGTCACCCTTTGCTGGGCTGCCCCATCGATATATATGCACTGGATGCGGCTTCGCCCTCAATAGTGGAGGCGAGCGGCCAACATCTTAGGACTCCCAGAAAAAGATCGCCGATATATGCTTCAATACATTTTCATGCGTTTTTAGGATCAGATAATTAAGCACTATGCCGTCGTGTGCAGCGATTAACTGCACAAACAGGCATTTCAAGGGCTGTGGAAGAACGTTTCATCGGTGAGTACTTCTGATAAGTATTTAGATTGTATTTTCACATGTGAAATAATGGTATTTTCTTCTATTTAGCGATTATCTTTATTGCCTGATACATATTGATATCTGATATTGATGGTTTGCTTTAATACTGTGTAAATTAAAAGTTTGTTTCTGCATTATATATATATATATATATATATATATATATATATATATATATATATATATATATATATATATATACATATATATATATATATACATATACATATATATATATATATATATATATATATACATATATATATATATATACATATATATATATATATATATATATATATACATATATATATATATATATATATATATATATATATATATATATATATATATATATATATATATATATATACATACAGTGAAACCTTGACTTACGAGTTTAATTCGTTCTGTGACCGAGCTCGTAACTCAATTTGCTCGTTTCTCAAATTAAATTTCCCCATTAAAATGCATTGAAATGCTATTAATCCGTTCCAGCCCGCCAAAAACCACACCAATTTTTTTTTAAATATACAGTATATATAAAAATATCTCGCGCTTTATATTTCACCTGTATGCAGCATACAAGTTGGCAGGATGGCCTGGACTGGAGGTACGCACACTTGACTCTAAACTGTCCAGCCTGGGTTTGAATCCCGACCCAGCTATAACCTGTCATGGGTGAATCACAGGCAGGGTGATTCATCAATGTGTGTACCGCTAAACTGGGCGCCCCGTTTGCGTCCCATTAGTTGTTGGATGTTAAGGATCTCACCGTGTTTTCCACAAAGAGAAGGCGAGCTATCGCCGGCACTCTGAACAAGTTGTGGCCTGGCATGCTCTTCTCCTCTGCCGTTATATACGTCCTCCTCAGCATCCTGCGAGCTGCTTCTCCGTCAACCACACAAACAACAACTTCTCCATCTCTTCATGGATAGAGGTCCGGAGCTTTGAAATAATCGTAACGCCCTTGGCTGGCGTTATAGCCTTTATCGACTCCTTCTGCTTCAAAATCGTACATATCGTAGAAGTACTACGATCGTACTGCCTCGCCAAGTCGACAACACGCACACCTCGCTCATGTTGTTCGACGATTGCGTGTTTTATGTCCAAGCACATCATCCTCTTCTTCTTCTCAGCTCTGCCCTTGGCACTCAATTTCTTAGGACCCATGGTTAAAACTAAGAAATTTTCCAAAAATGCGAAAACAAAACAGCAGTGATATACGGCAGAGATGCTTGCACGGCAAGATAACCACGTGA
This sequence comes from Myxine glutinosa, assembly GCF_964187855.1. Classification (NCBI taxonomy): domain Eukaryota; kingdom Metazoa; phylum Chordata; class Myxini; order Myxiniformes; family Myxinidae; genus Myxine; species Myxine glutinosa. The sequence continues at coordinate 360,334,347 of NC_136261.1, read as the reverse complement.
CCGGAACCCACCTGGTGGCGGGTGGCGTCAGCTCCAAAATAACCAAAATGCGAAAACAAAACAGCAGCGATGTACGGCAGAGATGCTTGCACGGCAAGATAACCACGTGACTGGAACCCACCTAGTGGCGGGTGGCGTAAGCTCCAAAATAACCAAAATGCGAAAACAAAGCAGCAGTGATATACGGCAGAAATGCTTGCACGGCAAGATAACCACGTGACCGGAACCCACCTGGTGGCGGGTGGCGTCAGCTCCAAAATAACCAAAATGCGAAAACAAAACAGCAGCGATATACGGCAGAGATGCTTGCACGGCAAGATAACCACGTGACCGGAACCCACCTGGTGGCGGGTGGCGTCAGCTCCAAAATAACCAAAATGCGAAAACAAAACAGCAGCGATATACGGCAGAGATGCTTGCACGGCAAGATAACCACGTGACCGGAACCCACCTGGTGGCGGGTGGCGTAAGCTCGTAACTCAGATCTCGGCTCGCATCTCAAAGCAATAAACCGCCCGAGCGACGGCTCGTATCTCGGAAAACTCGTAAGTTGGTGCACTCGTAAGTCAAGGTTTCACTGTATATATATATATATATATATATACAGTGAAACCTTGACTTACGAGTTTAATTCGTTCTGTGACCGAGCTCGTAACTCAATTTGCTCATTTCTCAAATTAAATTTCCCCATTAAAATGCATTGAAATGCTATTAATCCGTTCCAGCCCGCCAAAAACCACACCAATTTTTTTTTAAATATACAGTATGTATAAAAATATCTCGCGCTTTATATTTCACCTGTATGCAGCATACAAGTTGGCAGGATGGCCTGGACTGGAGGTACGCACACTTGCCTCTAAACTGTCCAGCCTGGGTTTGAATCCCGACCCAGCTATAAGATAACCTGTCATGGGTGAATCACAGGCAGGGTGATTCATCAATGTGTGTACCGCTAAACTGGGCGCCCCGTTTGCATCCCATTAGTTGTTGGATGTTAAGGATCTCACCGTGTTTTCCACAAAGAGAAGGCGAGCTATCGCCGGCACTCTGAACAAGTTGTGGCCTGGCATGCTCTTCTCCTCTGCCGTTATATACATCCTCCTCGGCATCTTTTTCAAGAAGAGCCCTGTCTCGTCACAGTTGAAGATTTGCTGGGGGATGTATCGTTCGGCTTCTATCAGTTCGGCAAAAGTTATAATAAAATCTTCAGCTGCCTTCACATCCGGTTCCCGCCGCCTGCTGCACCAAATCCCCGTAAATGTCTCGGGCCTTCTCACACATGATGCTCTCGGTCACGGTATCTCCTGCGAGCTGCTTCTCCGTCAACCACACAAACAACAACTTCTCCATCTCTTCATGGATAGAGGTCCGGAGCTTTGAAATAATCGTAACGCCCTTGGCTGGCGTTATAGCCTTTATCGACTCCTTCTGCTTCAAAATCGTACATATCGTAGAAGTACTACGATCGTACTGCCTCGCCAAGTCGACAACACGCACACCTCGCTCATGTTTTTCGACGATTGCGTGTTTTATATCCAAGCACATCATCCTCTTCTTCTTCTCAGGACTGCGCTTGGCACTCAATTTCTTAGGACCCATGGTTAAAACAAAGAAATTTTCCAAAATAACCAAAATGCGAAAACAAAGCAGCAGCGATATACGGCAGAGATGCTTGCACGGCAAGATAACCACGTGACCTGAACCCACCTGGTGGCGGGTGGCGTAAGCTCCAAAATAACCAAAATGCGAAAACAAAGCAGCAGCGATGTACGGCAGAGATGCTTGCACGGCAAGATAACCACGTGACCGGAACCCACTTGGTGGCGGGTGGCGTAAGCTCGTAACTCAGATCTCGGCTCGCATCTCAAAGCAATAAACCGCCCGAGCGACGGCTCGTATCTTGGAAAACTCGTAAGTTGGTGCACTCGTAAGTCAAGGTTTCACTGTATATTATATATATATATATATATATATATATATATATATATATATATATATATACTTCTTTTTTTTTTCTTTTTTTTTAAACCACCTTTCGAGGCCATTTTTCCCCGCAAGCGGGGGGTTGGCCTTTTTCGGGGACCGTGGTTGTTGTTGTTTTTTTTGGTCCCCTTTTTGGAAGCAATGTTTTACGGCCGGATGCCCTTCCTGCCGCCAACCCTTTTTGTCGCCTTTTTTACGACAAGCAGGGAATTACCAGTGAACTGGTACTCAATATATATATATATATATATATATATATATATATATATATATATATATATATATATATATATATATATATATATATATATATATATATATATATAATATATAATATATATATATATAATATATAATATATATATATATATATATATATATATATATATATATATATATTAATTGTTTGAATATTATATATACTGTATATATATATACATATATATATATATATATATATATATATATATATATATATATATATATATATATATATATATATATATACATATATATATATATATATATATCGTTTACATATTTTCAATGACAAAGTCGGGGCTCAGGTAAATCTACTTGATTTAAACAAATTACGTACACAAATAAATTTTCTTCTTCCACACTTGTATTAGAGAAGGAAGTGGAGCACAGTTGAAACCTGTAGATCGAGAGGGGTAGTTATAAAAACAAAACTTTCTAGGTAAGAAAACATCAGCTAAATTACTATGGAGCACAACTACCTTAGAAACAAGAGAGTACATAGAACATGATACCCCACTCAGTGTTAAAGTCTATGCAGGAATGCCTTGTCGTTCACGAGTTGGTGAAAATCCCCGAGAACCGCAAACTTAGGGGGTAATGGGGGAAAATATGGTTGTGGACTTCAACGATAAAATTGTCCAAACTGTACCATTAATTAACATGTTTGTGCATTGCTTGTGCTTTTTTTTCCTTTTTTTTTGTATACTTAATCGAGGCTCGTGAAAGAGCTAACATTAACTTCACAAACAAATCGACCAGACAAACAAAATACACAAAAAGAGGGAGCGGAAGACAAGATGGGGAGAAAAGGGGAAGCACACACACACACAACATCCGAGAGCAGGGAGATGTGTGGAAGGGAGAGGGCCCGGGGGGATTCAAAAGTTTGGATTCAAAAGAAAGTATTATTTTCCTGTATTAACAACATAAAATAAAGTTTATTTTCCTGAGTTATTATGTTTACTCTCCATGAAATGGAGAGTAACCTATTATTCCCATAGTTTTTATTATTATTATTCTTCCACCCTATTTTGCACCTCCGACAACTTTAAAATTAAGTTTCTCAGCAACCGCTGGTCGGATTGACAGGAAATTTTCATCAAATGATCGGCTAGGCTAGTATAATTTTTCATGCTAATTATGACGTCATAGGTCACATAGTATGGGCGCCATCTTGTAAAACACCTTCAACTTTGCCCCGCTATATCTCCTAAACGGCTCAATGGAAAACTATGAATAATGGCTCATTCTAAAGAAGTCTGCAATGGCACCAAAAAAACGTGTATTTCGTATTTTAAAAATGCTAACGTTAAGAGGTTAGAATTCGTCACACATATTTGCTCCCACGACAATATTTTTTTCCCAGATCCGTAGTTAAAAAAAACTCAGAATGCAAACATTTTCGAAGTCATACGTCACATGGTTCGGCCGCCATATTGTTTTTCCCTTTTTCTCCGCAACGGCTGAACAGATCGAACTCAAACTTGGCATGAATAATCCCAGACCCATGATGAACAAAAAAGTCAGTGAGCATGACGTCATGCGTCACATGGTTTCACAGTTATGACGTTTTTAAGCATAACCTAAAAATGCTATCTTCTCCATAATTTGTGAATATATCGAGTGGAAGCTTTACACAAATGTTCACCATGGGGAGAAGTTTCAATCATACTTGAGACGTTTTTATCAGTCACATGGTTTGGCCGCAATAAATAATTGAAGGGAAATCCTAAAAAGCTTCCAACTCTTGAACCACTGCATTGATCGACTTGAATTTTTAATGCAATGTCGCTCTCATCAAGCGGAACAAGTGTGTAAAATTTCAATATGATTGGTTGTAAGGTCTCGAAGCTATAAGTGTTTATTTTTGAAAGAAGAAGAAACGCACCATTTTGTCCCACCAGGCCATGTCACTCAGTGCTGTTGCCATTTTAAGTTTTCATTTCCTTTAAAAACCATTTTCTCTACAATAATTAGACCGATTGAGATCAAATTTTCACCATTGGAGGGACTCGGTCTGTAGAATATTTTAATGGTAATTATGACGTCACAGGTCACGTGCTTCGGCCGCCATATTGGTTTTCATGAAAACACGAAAACCCCTTTTTCTCTGCAATGGCTGAACAGATCGAGGAACATATAAACATCCGCCAAACATTGCAGGCAGAATCGTATACCCATGACGAACAAAAAAGTCAGCAAGCATGACGTCATGTGTCACATGGTTTCAGAGTTATAGCGGGGTGGCTTGGGGTCGATTTTCAAGATTACCGTTACCGGGCGGACAAAAGCGCCATTTTTGGTGTGAGGCTTCCTTAGGGTATATCAGTTGATTTTAGCCGAGGAGCCCTCTCGAAATATGTACGTAACCATGGTAACACAAACAAATCCAAGATGGCTGCCGTTCATGATAAAATACCAATTTTCTTGGGTTGTAGTTGTTAGAGGAAAGCCAAATTGTATCAAAATATTACTTAAATATCAGAACCATGTCCTCAACATGTTCGGTCACCCTCCTGAAATATTAAAGTAAAACATAAAAATCCAAAATGGCCGCCATTTTTTTTTTTGTATACAAGATCGAGGCTCGTGAAAGAGCGAACATTAATCACACAGAAAGACAAACCCACACATAAAACATATAACAAAGGGAGCGGTAGACAAGATGGGGAGAGAGGGGGAAGGACACAAACACAACATTTGAGAGCAGGGACCGAGAGACATGGAGACATCGAGAGATCTGAGAGAGGGCGAGGGCTTTGGGGGGGGGGGCGTGGGAAGGGGGCGGTGGGAGAGGTATAAAACATATGGACACTGCCAGGACTTCCAGGAAAGAAGTTGGAATTTCAAACAAGGTGGATCTGGGGTGAATTAGCGGGGGTAGAAAAGATCAAGGTTTTGGATGGGGGAAGATAAGAGATGGTGGTGAACAGCTGTTTTAAAGACCTGGAGGGAGGAGTGGGATTGAAGGGAGTGAGGGAGTTTGTTCCAGAGGCGGGAGAAAAGAGGAATGAAAGAGTGAAGGTGAGCAGAGAGCCGAGATTTCGGCAGTTTAACCATCAGAGGGTTGCTGGCAGATCTTGTGCGACCTGTAGGAATATTTGGGGGACAGAGCACAGAGAGAGCTGGGGGTGCAAGGCCGGAGAGGAGTCGGTAGAAGACAGAAAGACCACCTACCTGCCTGCGGTGAGTGAGTGAAAGGCCCTCAGAGATAGCTTCATCGCGGGAGATTCCAATAATTCTGAAAGCTTTGGTTTCAACAGCGTGAAGCCGAGCTAGGTGTGAGGCAGGAGCACCGGCCCATAGGGGAGAACAGTATTCCATTGAGCTGCGGATGAAAGCCTTGTATGTGGTGAGGAGCTCAGGTGTGCCGAGGAAGGACTTCGCACGACGGAGGATGCCCAGTCGGCGACTGGCTTTGGAGGCCAGCTTGGAAATGTGGTTTTCCCAAGAAAGATCATGGCAGATAGTGAGACCCATTTATGCTGAAATAGCAATTTCCCTGGTTTTTAGCGGTCATACGATGGCTAAATTGTACCAAAGTATGATTATATTATACCAGAATATTTTTATTGAAGCCCTATTTTTAAAAAAGATACACAAATAACCTACCACATATGGACAACATGGTTGTTTATTTCCCGTAGGTCTAAAGATCAAAGAAATCAAACTACATAATATTGACTGCAACATCCAAACTAATTGAATTTAAAAGTGATCTAAACTATTTTTTCTCAAGATAGTGCGTTCTTGAGACAAGGGTTTGAACATGGAAATAATGTGAATGTTTTAATTATGCTTTTATCCTAACCTTAATGTGACCCTTGTGGGTATCCGTAGTTATATACCTAATTTAGAGGGCGACATTGTGACTACAGGCTGTCTTTACTATACTGCTAAGCACATGTATTGGTGGAAAGTTTTCTGGCCTCCTTTGTTAACAATCTACATATTTTATGGTAAGTAAGCAACTTTTCAAGTTATTATCTTTAATTACAGAACTTCAGTGATCAAGTCAGGTTTTTTTAGCTAAACAGAAGTATGTGTTTATGTACATTTGGTAACAATCAGCATAATTAGACAAGCTTAAACACTCCTATAAATAATGGCCTATGCAAAATAATCAACACAATGTGCACTATATCAGGAATTTAGAAAATTCTGGCTAATTAGATATTTTTATACTGCATTATATAGCACTTATTAACTTTACCCATGATAATGATTAATACGTATAAATCAAATATAATAAAAAGCAACTGTTAAACAATGCTGTTGCCCAGGCCATTTTTAAAACTACGGAAGACATTATAGGACATCATTAGTGAAAACAAAAAATCAGATGTCCTATCTTGACTTGAAAATAAATGTGATTGATTATGTGTTTTTTTTCTCTTTGTTATCACAATAAATTTTCCATATGGAAAGTATTATAGGACATCCATTGTGAATGCTAAATTAAAGCTGGATTAATATTACTTGTGAGTAAAATTTATATTTTTGCCAAACTCAACTTAAGTTATTTATATTGATATTATTTTAATGTGAATAATATATACTTTTTTCTCAATTTCAGAGCACCGATTGAAAGCCAAGGAAACTGCTGGTACGGATTGGATTCAGACATCGTGCCAAGAGAGACGAGCCCGTATACAAGATGTATCTAGATTGGAATTGTTGTATCATTTGTCAGCAACACACATCTGAACCTTTGAAATGCCCTTTGCAGAATCCTATAGCAAGTCGTGACATGACAGATGCTTATACATCATTTTTGACAAATGTAGAACAGTTCAGAGACATTGATGCACTTCCAACTAACATCTACTTTGGCAGTGATGTTACTGCTGCAGATTTTGTAACCCACCATGCATCTTGGCATAAATCTTGCCATTTGAAATATAACAATTCCAAGTTGACAAGGACGCAAGCAAAGAAAAGGGGTGTCCCCAACACTGTCGAGTCTCAAAGGAGATCAAGTAAGCGCCAAACGATAAACACAGCAAAGTGCATCTTCTGTGACAAAGGACATGAGGACGGTGAGCTCTCTCAAGTTTTAACATATGATGCTGATACCAATATACGATGTATGATCACAGAGCTACATGACACACAGCTTCTTGCTCGAATTGTTGGAGGAGATTTGATTGCGATGGAAGCAAAGTATCATTTAAAATGCCTGACCCATCTGCGAAATCGTTACCGCAGTCTCGTCAGAAAGTTGAGTCGGGAATCACCAAATGTAAATGAAAAAGTGAATGAGTCTAGAGTGTTTGTAGAGCTGACAAGCTACATTGAGATAGCTGTAGACTCTGGGACTTTCCTCTTTAAGCTTTCAGAGATTCATTCACTCTATGTGAATCGTCTTCAGGACATGGGTATCCACAAAGAAGTCAACAAGACTAGGCTGAAGCGTCAACTGCTGGAACACTTCCCAGAGGCACAGGAACAGAACGATGGTAGAAACACGGTTTTTGTTTTCAAAGAAGGAATGCGAAATATGTTGAAGGAAGCTTTGAAAAAACGGGATTTCTCAGAAGACGCTGAGATTCTAGCAAAAGCTGCAACGATAATCCGCAAAGACATTTTCAACCATCAATGCTTCAAATTCACTGACTGTTTCCCAACACAATGTCAAGAAAATTCAATGCCCCCAAGCCTCAAATCACTTGTCTCCTTTATACTTAATGGCCTTAACTTGAAAGATCAAGACAGATGTGAATCACAGGCTTGCCTCACTATAGGACAGACCATTCTCTACAACACAAAGAAGAAAACTCCATCTGAATCAGCTGTTGAAACAAGACATACTCTGGAGCGTGAGCCACCTCTCCCCATTTACATTGGTCTCAATATTCATGGACTGACAAGAAGCAAGAAACTCATCCAGCAATTGTATCAGATGGGTATCAGCATTTCATATGACAGGGTTATGGACCTTGAGGACTGTATTGCCACATCTGTATGTGAGCGATTTGAAGAAGACGGCGTTGTATGCCCTGCTTTTCTCCGGAAAGGGTTGTTTACTGTTGGTGCCCTAGACAACCTAGACCATAACCCTAGCTCAACCACTTCACATGACTCCTTTCATGGGACTGGAATTAGTCTCTTTCAGTTTCCAACACAAACTGATCCTGGTGAGAGCAGACCACCGACTATGATACCCCCTTCTGGTGCAACACAGCAGTCTCTCCCGGTCAGTTATGCTTTTGTCCCTGCTGTAGCTTTAACAACCGCTGCAATTGAAGTACCTGAGAGTAACACAGAGCCAACCAAGACCTGCTTAAATGAGGCACTTATCCAGGAAAATAGTTGGGTCGAACATGCACTAGCACTGTTAGAGGAGGATGTCACCAATGAAGATGCCATCGTCTGGGCTGCCTATCATGCTTCGCAGCAACCTCCCATAGAAGACCCTCCAGCTGTGTGTTCACTACTGCCTATGTTCTACGAAAAGTCTTCCACCGCCGCAATGATAAAGCACGGCATGGATGTCCAGAGACAAGCGATTGAGTATCTCAACCCAGGACAAATTCCAGTCACTACCTTTGATCAGCCTCTATTTGCCCTGGCAAAGTTTGTACAGTGGAAATGGCCTGATACTCATGGGGGAAAAGTGCATGTTGTTATGTTAGGTGGTTTACACACAGAAATGGCACTGTGGAACACACTTGGAGATATTCTGGAAAGTTCTGGCTGGACTACCGCCCTTACAGAGGCAGATGTGGCTTTCACTGGCATAGCCGACTCATTTCTGAAGGTGTCACATCTCACACGAACCAGGCATGCCCATCAAATCACCCTCCTTACTCTCCATAACCTTCAAAGAAAGGCTTTCCTGCTCTCCGAGAGACCTAAAGACAATCAATCTGCAGAAGCTTGGAGGAATGACATGCTGAAGAAGAGTCCCACCTTTATGTACTGGGACCTTATCCTGAGATACGAAACCCTTATTCTCATCTTCATCAGGGCTCACAGAGAAAAGAACTTTCCTTTGTATTGTTATGAATTTGGTAGAGCAATATCTAGAGCTAGGTAGATCTGAATAGGTAGGTATTCGGCTGTCGTAACAGGGACTCTACATGTAATAAGTTCTTGATGTTTAGGCGTTTGTCGGGGTAAGATGTATGATTGTGGATCTACCTGGAGGTCCGAGTGTTAAATAGTGAGGGATTAAAGGTAACGCCCCTGTGAGTCTCACCTGGTAGTCAAACCTTTGTCCATTATGGCACTGCAAACCACATAAACATTAGTTAGGTCCTTAGCGCAACATTAAATAATTCCCTTTCCCTGACATTGACTTCGCAATAAATAGACAGGAAACCAGGCCAAAAACACCGCCACGGTTGGCCGCCGCCGTTCGTACCTCAAAGGCCTACCAACCTCGCGTGTTACGTGTTACAAAACGACCGCGGGGGGGGGGGGGGGTCGCGGACGGGAGATGTCAGGAGTCGCATGCCGCAGAGGGCGTGACCTGGGCGAGTTGGGAGGCTATGATTGGCTGAGGAGTGCGCCAATGTGACGTCATCGGCCACCAATATATGCGACGGTCGGACGCCATTTCAGGGAGTTGAGTTCGTGGCAGTCCAGAGTTGAGTTCGTGGCAGACGCAGGCAGACACCAGAGAGTTCGTAGGAGTTGGTTGGAGCACACAGTCGACGCAGAGACACAGTTGGTGGAAAAGCTCCCCGAAGGCAGTTGGTGGAAAAGCTCCCCGAAGGCAGTTGGTGGAGAGTTCGTTCACACACCGAGCACACCAAGCCCACAGAGCACGCGGCAGTTCGCAGCAGTTCGTTGCAAGTCGAGCCCTCCGTTGAACCATTGGTGCACGGGCCTTGTGGAGATCGTCCTCGTGTGAAGCTGCTGGCCACGCGTCGGACGCGTGGTGCTTGGAGCGGGGCCTCGTAGAGCTTGGAGCGAAGGACCTGGTGGTGTGCGATCGGGCCAAAAGGAGCGGTGTTGGACGGCCGCCACCAAGACGACAAAAGACAGATAAGCCGCATCCGCGTACATTTGAACGACGTGACGTGTTATTTTTGTATTCATAATCTCCCTCGTATCGTGTTTGCTGTCAGTCGTGTGGGGACGTCCCGATTTAGAGTTATTAGATTTACCGGCGCGGCTTTTTCACTGTATTACTATTCGATAATAAATCCTTATATTATTTTCTGTATATATATCTGAACGCAGTTTTCCTGGGTGTTTGATTTTAATAGATAAGGTTGCGGAGCCTTCGCTGTGTCCCGCCATTCCGCGCGTTTGTGTTGAACTTGAATCCGCCATTGAGTTTCGCCTCGGGAGTTAAAGTCTCGCAAATCGGCCATCCGTAACTGTGGTGTTAATCACGGTTGCGTAACAGTATGTAGATGTCTTGGAGCAGCTGACACCTTTTTTTTTTTGCCCTGGACCATGTGAACTATTCAAGATGGATGCCTGTTCACATAAGAGATATGAAGTCTCTGCCTGACCCTATCAAGGAAGAGTTTGAGAAACAATGCCACTGGGTCCTTTCTAAAACCAGCAAAATATTCTCTACTATCCCATTTGACCAAGCTCATGAACAGGAGAACGCGAAAGTCAAAGGCTCTGGTGGTTGTATTGGACTCGCAGGAAACCCTGTCGCATTTAGACGCTGGATGTTAACAGGTCCCGAGTTGGCCAGATTGCAAACACAGTTTGAGGAAGAATACTTTCCCAATGATGACCCAGATTTTCGGAACCATGAACAGGGCCTTGCATCACAAAAAACATTTCAGAAGGAAGTAAACAATCTTTCTGAAACCTTCAACAGAATGGGAAACCCCTTCCTTGATGATTTTGAAGAGCTAGTGACACTCGACAGTCGCAATTGCATGGATGAGTCTGTAGTATCCGCACTACGCACATTGGAAGACACAGGCATAAAGCAGTATCAGGAGTATGTCAAGAGTGTACTTGAAGATCGCAGCTGCTCTATACATGACCCAATCAAGAAGAACTCACTGGCTCTCTTCAAGAGACCTAAACCCAAGGCCCCGACAAAGCAGGGGAAGAAGATCAAAGTGCTCCAGAACAATGTGGCACTTTTTGGCCAGTTGTACATTGCCATGCAAAGTCGCGAGGGTGACCTGAAGGAATTCTTTGCCCATGAGATACAACCCTTTCCACCTTCTCTCTCAGACTTTGGTAAGCTGCATTTACCAAACACAAAGTCCGATCTACTGAAATGTATTGAGCAGCCCGAGCAGCCTGAGCCACCTTCAACCTATGACTGCATTGTACTGGATGGTGCTGTCATTGTGCACTGTCTGCCGACTACTGCAGTCAGCACGTTCATTGAGTATGCAGACAAGGTGTTCATCCCCTACCTGGTGAAGCAGCTACAGAATGCCACAAGGTTGGATGTTGTGTGGGACACATACATTCCAGACAGTTTGAAGGAATCAACCCGGGAAAAGAGAGGAAAGGGTGTGCGCAGAAAAGTGTCCGGCCAAACCAAGCTTCCAGGCAATTGGATGGACTTCCTCCGTGATCCAAAAAACAAACAGGAGCTATTTGCCTTTCTGACGTCCAAGGTTGCCGAGTTTACCTTTCCATCAGGCAAATCCGTGTACATCACATCAGGTGAATCTGTAGTATCCACAGGCACCATCAACGCCATGCTGAACTGCAACCATGAGGAAGCAGATACGAGGGTTATAGTGCACATCGTGCATGCACTAGAGCAAGATATGAAGACTATTAAAGTGCGCACTGTTGACACAGACGTTGTAGTCATACTTATTGGTACATTTTATGATCTCATGGTCACTCAGCCATTGGTAGACATCTGGGTTGCCTTTGGAATGGGTAAGAATTACAGATTTTACAGTATCAATGCCATATGTGACAGACTTGGGGAAACAAGATCACAAGCTCTACCAGTATTTCATGCCCTTTCTGGATGTGATACCACATCAGCCTTCCAAGGTAAGGGCAAGAAGTCAGCCTGGCAGGCTTGGCAAGCCTATGAAGACATCACAGAAACATTTGTGTATCTGGCTCGTCACCCCTTTGAGCTTCTTTATACAGACGCTGATCACTTCCAGAAGATCGAGAGACTAATCATCATCTTGTATGATAGAACAAGTCCCTTGAGCTCCGTCAATGAAGCAAGACAGGAACTCTTCTGCCAGAAGAATCGATCAATGGACAGAATACCACCCACACAGGATGCTCTTCTTCAACATGCCCGGCGGGCATTGTACCAAGCCGGAATCTGGACAACCAGCACACAGACACAGCAAGTGGTTCCTTCTCCACAGACATTTGCATGGACCAAGGTGTCAGATGTATGGGTACCAGTTTGGATATCAATGCCAGAGGTTTCCAGAGCATGCAGAGAACTAATCAAATGTGGTTGCAAAGGAGACTGTACCACATGCAAATGTGGCAATGCCAATCTTGTCTGCTCAAAACGTTGTGTTTGCCCATGTATTAAATAGACAAGTAAATAAGAACATTGCAGATGTCTAGATTACTGAGAAAGTAAGGATTTGCACATTGCACACTGAACATTATAATATACTTTTGTTCAACAGAAATCCCCCATGCTCACTACTGAATGACCAAAGTACTTGTACACTCAATTTTTTAAAATTATTTTCTTTAAAAGTTGATGACTGAGGTCAATTATATCATGTAGTGGTTATAAGTTTCATGATTGTGTGGCTACAAATTCCCCTCATCCCAAGTGGGACTGGGAGGTTTTTTTTAGACCAGGAGTATTGTAATATATAAAACTATATCAATATGCAGTACCAGAGACTTTTGGGGGCATCCTCATTTTTTCAAAAACAAATGACATACTTTGCTTACATGTACCTCCAAGTCGGCTTTTTTTTGTTTCAGTGTTTTGTTTTGATTAATGTGCAGCCTATATCAGGTGTACATATGTACTTAATAGTCTAGTCCAAGCTGGATCCGACCAGAAAGGATAACCATTAGGAGTGCAAAATATCGAGCCCAAGAATTGGGCGTGTCGCTTATTGGATGTCACGCCTACCATTACAATCAGTATCCACTATAAACCAATGAGAGGTTTAGATTAAGTCTTAATCTTTAAAAATTAAATATTTTAAAAATGGATATCTCTTGAATCGCTTTATTGATCGCCGTGAAACTTCATACTATAGTAGAAGTCATGAAGAGTAACAAGTGTGCAAAATGTCAAGATGAATGGATGTACGGTCTGGAAGCTAGACGTTGTTATTGTGTGAAGAAGAAGAGGCGTCAAGTGTGCGGATTTAATTATTTAACACATGTACAGACTGAAAGCATCGTTGGACACGACCTGTCGCGGTCATTTTAACCTCAAATAAAATTCTAATTTAAGATTTGTCAATAGCTGAGGTATATTACCAAACGAATAAAACAGATTTGGTCAAATTCTGACTTTTTTTAACTCGATCGCATTTGACAGAGTTGTGACAAGCTGAGGAAGAAGAAACCTCGCATTGGCTTCTCCAATGTGCCATTAAAAAAATGGATATCTCTTGAATCGCTGGTACCTCAGACCGTGAGTTGGTAATAATTTATATAATTCACACAGTGCAATACGGAGCGACCTCGCGGGCTTATCAACGAGGCGAGGCGTGACACACGTGTCTCAGAATACCTCAGATCAAGTTTGAAAAACTGCATCAACCGTGCATAAATTTGCATATTCGATCATTTTTGACAAAGTTATGGCACTTTGAACTTTGGTAGGGGACATGTATTGCAGCGCAATACTCAGAATGCTTGTTTTTCAAGATATTCATTTCACAAGGTTCAGACATACATGGCATCAGACATATATGGCGGCGGCCATCTTGGATTTTGACGTGGGTTGCACCCACACACCAAATTCGAATGCGGTCCTTCGCTTACGCACGCACTCACGCCCGCACGCACGCACACACGCCCGCACGCATGCACGGACTGACACACGGACAGAGGGGAAAACCATAGTCCCCCTTTCGCTCCGCGGTGCGACGGGGGACAATAAAGGCTTAAAGAGGTTTAAAGGTGTAAAGATCAAGTAACTCCGGTTTTACCGCCATTTTCTCCAGCGTCAATAAAACCACCCATCTAACCCGTTACATTAGTTGTTCGTGTCTGTTGTTTGTCCTTGATATTGTTGCGGATATGGGATTTGGCCTCCATCCATATCCGCTTGTAAATATTCCCCTATTTCCCCAATACTTCCCAACTATCCCCAATCCCCCATTCCCTAGTCCCATTTTCTGTAAACAACACTCTGTAGAACCGACCTTCCCCTATTTCCCCCATTAAATGTCGCACCCAGGTTCACCGCATCTCACGTAGACAACTATAGGACATCTTGCTAGTTATTCTTAGTCTATGTCAGTTAAGGACTCGTTTCCATTAATTCGGACTCTTCGTTGCACCAGAATGTGATTGTATGGCACCGTTAGAAAGTTTAGGACCTCCCAATACCTCCCCGCAGCTCTTCCTCATGGTACAACAACAACTACAACAACAGCGGCGGCGGCACGGGGAGTGTGCGTCCTCACTCCGGCTTGGTTAGCCGCCATTGAACATGTGCTCCGACGGGGTTACCACGCAGGGGCTCGCTGTCAGCCCCTCGTCAAGGGCGGAGCCCGGTAACCCCCCGCACCCAATAGAAACGGCGGACCGATTCCATCTGGGGCGGAGACAACGAGCCGAGGGCGTGTCACTCCCCGCTGGACATGCGCAGGAAGAGGGAGGTGACGTCAGATGCGCCCCCAGCTTGGAGAAGAGAAGACGCCACCTCCAAGCGCTGAATACCTCCCCGCATCTCTGGACCGGACCGCGTTTGATTCTGCCCCTGAGCCAAGGTGCACCTTGAGCTATCGACTGCCTGCCCTTCCTTGCCATCAATCCCTGTGTAAGTCAGTCTTGTCCCGTTTGTCTGTGGTCTGTCGGGTTTAAGATAAGACTGTGTCTAAGTGCCCATCTTTCTGTGCTTTACCTCTTACCGTGTAATCTACCCGTTTCTGCATCACCAATATTATATCCTCCTCCGGAGGTCTTGAGAACTGTACCGCTTGTGTCGTTGCATTTATCCCAGCCGTTGTGTCCTTTCCTTCATTGATTTAGCGTAGCGCGATTTGGCCAACGTTCGAGTGGAATCGGGCGGGATAGGGTTCTAATCGGGGAGTACCTGTGCGGACGCGGTAATACCAAACCGCTCGGTAAACTAACATCTAAAACCGCGTCTGTAACAATTGGTTGTCAGGAGTTGGATTCGGACCTGGGACTAAATTTGTTAGGCCCAAATTTTGGAACACCAATTGTACTATTAGAGTAACAATTGGTGTCGAGGAGTGAGATCGGACCCGAAGCGCGCTTAAAGCGCTCAAAATTACAAGTGACCGAAATTTGATTTTGTTTTACAGAAATAAAAACCCGAATTTTGAAAGTCGCGCTATGGCAGATCAAGACGGCTGGGTTCCGGTAGAGGAGAGTGAGGCAGGGTCGATCCAGGACCAAATAGAGGGACAAGAGGAGAGCGAAGCAGTGAGGGCGGCAGGTTCGCAAAAGGGCGTCGAGGTTACGGGCGCGCAAAATGGCGCCTCGCACATGGCCACGGCGACCGCGCCCGCGACCGTAGCAGCGCCGTTGGTGGATTCGAACCTTTTTTTCCTGCAAATGAGGGCCCTTATGGGACAAATGGGAGACCAAATTGGAGGTTTGAAAAACAGTATAGAGGCTCAGGGTGAGCGATTGGAGGGCCAAATGGGGGTAATGGGGAACCGGATGGATGCTCAGGGTGAGCGATTGGAGGGCCAAATGGGGTCCAAAAGCGAGAAATTGAGGGATGACATGGGAAACCAGATCGGGGGTTTAAGGAATGACATGGGGGCCCAGATCGGAGGGTTAGGGAGTAGAATAGAGGGATTAGACAATAGATTAGGGGAAATACAGGAGGGGTTAATGGGGGTAGAAAACAGAATGGCCGCTCAAGAGAATCAAATGGAAGGGATGCAAAAGGGGTTAGAGGGGTTAGAAAACAGTATGGAAGGCAAATTGAGGGACATGAGGGACCAAGCGGAAAGGGAAGTTAAACAAATGGGGCAGCAGATAGAGGGGGTCAGAATGGGGGTAGAAACTAAACTGGATGCTCACAGGGAGGAAATGGAGCAGATGAGGGTGGCATCTGGGCAGGAGATGCAAGTGATGGGAGAAGAGATCAGAAGAGGGGTGAGTGAGGAGGTCGGAGGTGCGCGAGGAGGTGAGGCACTGTAAGGAGCGCATGGAGAAGGAGGTGAGAAAGGGGACTGTAAAATTGCAAGGTGGTATAGAGGAGTTGACGCTGGGAGTAGAACAACTGACAGTGGGACAAAAGGAGTTGGGGGACCAGGTAAAGAAGAACACAGCGGTAATAGAGGGTTTAAAATCGACACAGAAGGAGATGAAAAAGGACGTAGGGGTAATTAAAAAAGAGTGTCAGACGGTACATGAGGACCTGACGAGGAAAATGGACAAGGTGGTAGAGGTGATGGAGGTTAAAGAGCGGGAGGTGCGGGCGCACATAGAAAAAAATAAAGTGGAGTTAGAGGAAGAACTTAAAGGGGCGCACGAGGAGATGAAGGAGGTGTAGCAGAAATTAGAAGAAGTGGAAGAAGGGGTGAGCGAAATTAAGAAGCGACGGAGAGAGGATAAGAAAGAGATAAAAGAGGAAGTAAAAGAATTGGTCCAAAGTCTGTGTTCGGATCGTGATGATGTGCTCATTAACCGGATGAGGGATTCGCAGGTGATGGAGGAAAAGCGAAGAGGAAGAGGACCCGGTGTAAGTGGTGACCAATATGGTCGTGCGTATGATGCGCCAGGGGATTTAATGAGCTTGGGGGTCGAGATGGACCCGGGTGTTCGTGAGAGGCCGTTGGTGAAGTGTGCGACAGGTCTGGTGTGCGAAAAAGGAGGTGTGCGAGAAAGATGTGTGACGGACAGGTGCATGGGGAAAGAGTGCGCTGTCAAAAGTAAGGAAGAGTGTACACCTGTGGTGAGTGTTACAGAGGGTGTAACGGGAGAGTGTGCGCGAGAAAGGTGTGTAACGGACAGGTGCATGAGGAAAGAGTGCGCTGTCGAGAGTAAGGGTGAGTGCGCTGTCAAGAGTGGAGGTGAGAGTAGTAAGAGTGACACGGAGCGTGAGTTGGTTGTGACAGGTGAGAAAGGATGTACACCTGGAATGGAAGGATGCACACTTGGAATGGTAGAGCGTGTGTGGGAATGCACGCTGGAATTGGTCGTGAGGCACGTGGTTGGGTGTGCGAGTGAGGGCACACCTGTGATTGTCACAGAGGAGGTGACCGAGGAGGGGGCGCGAAGAGGTGTGTTGGTGAGGTGTGCGAGCGACGAATGTGTGCCAAGGTGTTCGGTGGTCAGGTGTGTGACCAAGTCTGTGAGTGGAATGAGTGTACCGAGGTGTGTAAGAGAAGGTACGACGAGGAGCATGGGAACAGCTGGATGTATGAGCAAGAAAGGGGTAGCGTATGCTTGTAAGCATCCAGGTGAGGCATCGACGATAACCGGGTTAGAGGTTAGAACGACTTATAGCCGAATCGGGCCCTCGGTGCGTGCCGGGCTTCGCGTGCCGCGAGAACCAGCAGGGATCCGAGCAACGGCGGGTTCGAAAGGACCGCCGTACGTGATCCACGCTGGGCCTCGCTTTGAACGGCCGCGTCCGTGCTCCACTGGGCGGAGTGGGCAGCCCGATAGGAAGGGTCGTCATGGCGACCACTTTCTATTGAGACGTGCCGGCAGGTCGAGATCGGGACATTGGATGGCTCCACGCCGAGGTGGTGCGTGGGATCTCGGCCCGGGCAAGCCACCGTCCCTGCCACGAATGCGGGACGTATCCAGCCGCTGGCACCAAACAACCGGCATTCATGGCTTGGCTGTACGAAGCCGAGCTTTAGAAGTGAATTGGCGCACCGAGAGGCATTAGTAAGTAGACTGTAATGACGAGGATAGTGTTTTGGCCCCGAAATTAGAAAAACAAAATTTGATGATTGGCAAAGGATTGGCAGTAATGATTGGCAGATGATGGGTAGTGATTGGCAAATTTTTGATTTGTTGAAATTTGATGTGCAAAATTGGTAGTGGGAGATGCCCGATGTGGTGGGATGGCAACTCTGTCATCCCTCACAAAAGTGGGGCAAATGCGCAATAGCTTATGGGGTGTATGGCAGTGAAAACTAGCCCGGGTGGGTTAGGATATTGATAGGGATCTAGCAAAGATGACGTTAGGTAACGTTCAGGTTAGTTAGTGACCGATACCTGTAGTGGGGACGCAGGTAGATTAGTGTGAATTATAATGACGAGGGAGCGCAATAGTTTAAAGGGACGACTGGGAAGCGCAAGTTTCAGAGGGAAGTAGTTAGATGAGATGATGCTGTGTGAGAACTGAACAGGTGTGTGGAGCAGTGTGGAGCAGTGTATGAGTAGTGAGTGTTGTGGATCAGCGTGAAAGCGCTTGGGGAGAGAAGGGTGCAGGTGGCACCAGGTGTGAGAGCACAGGTGTGCAAGTACAGGTGTGTGGAATACATGGAGTATTGGAATGAGTGGTGTGGAGAGAGTTGGAGTAAGTGGTACGGAGTGGTGTGCATGGTGCGAAGGTGTGAGTGGGGGAAGAGTGGACCCCCATCACGGATACCCGGGGCGGGTAGTGTAAGTGTTAGGTAGAGGGTATAGGTAAATTGTGGTTGGATATTGGCATCTGTGGTGCGGTTGCAGAATGGAATTGTGGATGGGTGCATTAGTGTTGTGGAAATGGCTGGGCGTGTAGCCTGTTAGTGTGTGTAGTTGGTTTGGGCACTCCACCACTGTGAGGATGTTGGCCAGGTGAGGCCGCAGGTGGGCTCTGGGAGCCGGTAGTAGTTGTTGTGGATGGGGCCCGAGGATCCGGAGGACGGACCCGGGTAGCCCAGTGCCAGAGGGCACCAAGGGGTGACAGAGCCAGGAGAGGGCCTTCCCCAGTTAGATAGGTTAGGGTGAGGAGCAGGTAAGCTCGGGTGGCAACTACAGTGGTGGAGGTGTGCAGGTGGGTAGACCTGCTGGGAGAGCTACACGTCACAGCCCAGAAATTGTGCGAGGGCACCGAGTGTTGAATCGGGGGAGTGAGACCCCAAATTGAGAAGCACCACAGTTTGGTCAATGGGAATTGGTTTTTAGAACCCATAGTGTAAGTTGGCCAATGGATTGGCAGGGAAAGACCCCGGGTAATGTAAAGTTGTTAAAGTCATTTAGGAAATAGTTAGGATTGATGAACCTGTCGCACCATACGCAGCCACTTACCTGAGGTGATGATGATGACTCCACACCTGTGTTTCTTTGTTCTGTGTTGCAGGAAATGAGAATTGCTGTTGGATTTGTGAGACGCATCACGACGTGGATGAGACATTGGGGTGATTCCATCTCTCCCTCCTTAGGAGGGACTGATGATGAATTGGAGATGGCAAATTTTGATGTTGAGTTGGAGATGGCAAATTTTGATGAGGGTTGGAAATGGCAAATTTGATTGGTTAGGAGGGAGAGAAGACGAATTTGGTTTATGGGAGGAACGGGGAAGACAGTAGGGATGTTTGTTGATGTGTAAAGTAGATGTGTATGGGTAGTGTTGTGTTTTGTGGATACAGTAAGGGGTAAGGGAGGGGCAATGTAGGTTACCTGGTGGGGGGGGGGGGGCGTACGGTAGGAACGTACCTGTCTCACCTGGTTCCCATGTGCCCCCAGTGTGCATCACCTTGTATTGCGTGCACTTTTGCGCCCTTACCACCTTACTCACTTGTCTTCTTCTTTTGTCTCCCGCCTCCGAGGATCTGGCTTTGGGGCAGAGAGAGAGGAGAGAGAGGTGCTGGCTCCGCAGTTGTGGGCCTGTACTTTCGCTGCTTGCTGCCTGGATCGATACACCATATGGACCGCAATTTTTGTGGCCGCCCACCATGGACCGCAGTTCTTTTGCGGGCAAGCACCACCCATTGATGGACCTCTGGGTCAACGTGGCACCTATGCCATAGAGGTGAACCACTATAGTTGGCCCCCTGACGGCCACAATTTAGAAATGGACGTGGTTGGCGCCTTTCTTTATTTTTGAAAGAAGCCAGAAGGCCAAGTACACCACATGAAGGCAAGACCAGTGGCAGAACATCGGCCGGCTGCGACACCACCGGTGACTATGAACATTTTATTGGTGCACCGGATGGTGCTGACTGTGTTATGGGGTGGTGCTTTTGGTGCTTGGATGGGGTGCTCTGCACATTATTAAAGGCCGTAGGGCCACAGAGCACTCGTGGGTTGGTGTATCGATGCTGGCATGCGTGCTCTCTCTATGCATAACATCTGCATGTGTTCCTCCAAAAACAGGTCCTGGATCGTAGTGTAAATATCAGTGTAGTCTTGTGTAAATAATGCTCCCTACCGGCTGTATGTTTAGTTTGAGGATTCTTTCCGCGATTCGGTTATCCTGTGGGTGTGTTTCTGTGAGGAGAAGGGTGCAACGTCGCAGGGGGACATATTTACTCATTTGTGAACATCTGTAAAACTGTCGCACTCAGGGTTGAGTTAATAGTAGAGGGAACTACATCTGAGTGCCACACTAACGTAGGTAAAAATTTATCGGGTCGGGACGCCCCGAGGTAGAGAAGGGTGCAATGTTGTGGATATGGGATTTGGCCTCCATCCATATCCGCTTGTAAATATTCCCCTATTTCCCCAATACTTCCCAACTATCCCCAATCCCCCATTCCCTAGTCCCATTTTCTGTAAACAACACTCTGTAGAACCGACCTTCCCCTATTTCCCCCATTAAATGTCGCACCCAGGTTCACCGCATCTCACGTAGACAACTATAGGACATCTTGCTAGTTATTCTTAGTCTATGTCAGTTAAGGACTCGTTTCCATTAATTCTGACTCTTCGTTGCACCAGAATGTGATTGTATGGCACCGTTATAAAGTTTAGGACCTCCCAATACCTCCCCGCAGCTCTTCCTCATGGTACAACAACAACTACAACAACAGCGGCGGCGGCGCGGGGAGTGTGCGTCCTCACTCCGGCTTGGTTAGCCGCCATTGAGCATGTGCTCCGACGGGGTTACCACGCAGGGGCTCGCTGTCAGCCCCTCGTCAAGGGCGGAGCCCGGTAACCCCCCGCACCCAATAGAAACGGCGGACCGATTCCATCTGGGGCGGAGACAACGAGCCGAGGGCGTGTCACTCCCCGCTGGACATGCGCAGGAAGAGGGAGGTGACGTCAGATGCGCCCCCAGCTTGGAGAAGAGAAGACGCCACCTCCAAGCGCTGAATACCTCCCCGCATCTCTGGACCGGACCGCGTTTGATTCTGCCCCTGAGCCAAGGTGCACCTTGAGCTATCGACTGCCTGCCCTTCCTTGCCATCAATCCCTGTGTAAGTCAGTCTTGTCCCGTTTGTCTGTGGTCTGTCGGGGATAAGATAAGACTGTGTCTAAGTGCCCATCTTTCTGTGCTTTACCTCTTACCGTGTAATCTACCCGTTTCTGCATCACCAATATTATATCCTCCTCCGGAGGTCTTGAGAACTGTACCCCTTGTGTCGTTGCATTTATCCCAGCCGTTGTGTCCTTTCCTTCATTGATTTAGCGTAGCGCGATTTGGCCAACGTTCGAGTGGAATCGGGCGGGATAGGGTTCTAATCGGGGAGTACCTGTGCGGACGCGGTAATACCAAACCGCTCGGTAAACTAACATCTAAAACCGCGTCTGTAACAATATAATGCCCTTAAAAACAGTACGTTTCCTGTTTGGAATGATTTCCCATTTTGTTTGACTGCCAGGCAGACGCAGTCTTCGAACAAGGTGATTCGATTTTGTGTAAAAACAGTATGTTTCTTAAAAACAGTTTTCGATCTTTGATTTCCGATTCTGTTTGATTAGTGATTGCAATGATTGACCAATAAATTAACCAATATTATTAATTTTCTGATTAACTGGGTTTTTTTTGGTTTTTTTTTTTTCATTAAACCTGCACGAAACCTTTTCTTGTTTTGTTTTTTTACCTGCAAAAAAAATAAAATGATTATTTTTTTAAAGATTTGTTTCAATTCGTTGTTTAAAAAAATTTTCAATTAAATGTGCACTAAATTTTAAATAATCATTTTTTCAATAAATTACTTCATTTTTTAATCAAGTCAATATTATAAATTAATTTTTCATCAATAATATTAACCAATATAATTAAACAATATTATTATTATGATTGAATAATAATTAACCAATAATAAACCAATATTATATATTTAAAGGTGTATCAATCATGTAATTCCGGTTTTACCGCCATTTTCTCCAGCGTTAATTATACCACCCATCTAACCCGTGACATCAGTTATTCGTGCCTGTTGTTTGTCCTTCATATAATGCCCTTACAAACAGTACGTTTCCTGTTTGGAATGATTTCCCATTTTGTTTGACTGCCAGGGAGTATACACATCACCCCGGTCCTTTCTGCGCATGCGCGATAGGGACAAATCCTGAGCCAAGGTTCTGTAAAACGGCAGAGTTGTCTTCCTATTCATAATTCATGTTCCGATTTGTGTTTAAAATGTAACATAAATTTTAAACAAGTTCTTCCTCAATCATAAACTGATAAGACAGACAGGCGGACACACCTGAGCCAATTGCTTAATCCCGCTTTTCACTTTGCATGCGCAGGGTAATTATTACTGATTCGAAATCGATTAGGATATTCAAGTGTGACATAATGGACACAAACATCACCATATAACAGAAGGCGAATTGAAGAAGCCTTACCGCCTTGAACGTACTCCATCGTCATGGCTGCGCAATCATTCAAAACTTGGAAATGGAGCATTCGCACTGCACGGGGACAGCAGCAGCAACAAATGAAAACGATGTTGAAATGGGTCATCCCGACACGGGACTCACTTCACTTTGTCTGCACATTCATGTTCCACAACACACTACATGTAGCTGCTCTCAGTTTCCCTGCAAATGTCCAGGCTGCCGACCCATCTCATCTCCTTTATTCCCCTCCGAAAGAAAGAACACTTGACAAAGCTACATCCAGAAATGTTATTCCTGAAAGGTTTTTCAAAAAGTGTCCATAAATAAATACCTATTGTCCAACCCCATGATACTCTTGGTATAGTATATTTAAAATTGGCAGTCAATAGTTCCTCAAACCCCACAAACATTTGCTCTGTCATTCATTGGGTTTCCAATCTCACAAACTCAGGAATTGCAATGCTTTTTTTTCTTTTTTGAACAAGATCGAGGCTCGTGTAAGAGCTAACATCAATCACAAAAAAAACAAACGGACACACAAAATATACAATAAAGGGAGCGGGAGACAAGATGGGGAGAGAGAGGGAAGCACACAAGTACAACAGCAGAGAACAGAAACATCGGGAGATCTGTGGGAGGGAGAGTGCTTGGGGGGAGGTGGCATGGGAAGGGTAGGGGGGGGGGGGAGGGCGGGAGAGGTATAAAACACATGGACACGAGGACTTCCAGAAAAGAAGTCGGCATTTCAAAAAAGTGTATCTGGGGTAAATTAACGGGGGTAGAAAAGATCAAGGTTTTGGATGGGGGAAGATAAGAGATGGTGGTGAACAGCTGTTTTAAAGTCCTGGAGGGAGGAGTGGGATTGGAGAGTGAAGGAGTTTGTTCCAGAGGAGGGAGAAAAGAGGAATGAAAGAGTGAAGTTGAACAGAGAGTCTTGATTTTTGCAGTTTAACCAGAAGAGGGTTGCTGGCAGATCTTGTGCGACCTGAAGGAATATTTGGGTGACAAAGCCCAGATCGAGCTGGGGGAGCTCGGCAGGAGAGGAGTCAGAAGAGGACAAAAAGACCACTTTACTGCCTACGGTGAGTGAGTGAAAGTGAGTTCATCAACAATGAACTAACCGCATGGGTCAGAGCCGTCACTAAAGTCAATGTAAAAGCTGAAGGAAAGGGAGCAATACACACTTACCAATATTTGGATGTGAGACCTTGCGCAAGAATCCCCCTTCCTGTGAGAGCTGCAAAACAAAAACAAAACCCATAGTTTAACAATGGCATAGCTGGGCTTGGATCTGCTGTCCTCCTGTCATGTGACAAGATCCTCAGCTCTGATTGGTGGATGTTTGTGAGGGACATACCAACATGCACTGGACGGTCCGACGGACAAACACTGCTTCAGAAAGCATCGCCTAATGGGCGACGCCGTAAAAATATGGCTGCCGAACCACGTGACCTATGACGTCATAATTATCAGCAAAAATTCTACAGAATGACGCGCTGCCATGGTGAAAATCTTATGTCACTCGGACCAACGGTTGCAGAGAAAACAAATTTTAAGGGGAATAAATCCGCAAAATGCCAGCAGAAGGGACATACATACATCGGACGGACAAAGACTGTTCCAGAGGGCATTGCTCTCCGGGCTACGCCGTAAAAAATGGATTAAAATGTCAATAACATGCAATCATTTTTTTCAAGAATTTGAAGTAAATGTACCTCTTCAGTGAGTGAACCCATTAAAAATTTACAGGAGGATGTGCGGAGCAGCCTCGGGGAGCAGGAAACAAGAAAGTGGGTTTATACGTCATGAACAGCCTGCATGGTCCCATTAGCCAGTTAGGTTCTGTGTAAATGGCCCAACCTGCGCCACATTCCCATAAACTTACCATCTCCCAATCTTCTCTCATCATGCACTTCACCGCAACCTGGAGAAGGAAAAGAAAACACATGGAATATACCTCATGTTATCACCTTTTGGGAGAGCATGAAAAAGCGGGAAACAAGCAAAATGATGGTCTCCATTGATGTACACCGATTGTAAATGTCCGCCGGACATCACGATTAATTGTCCCTTTGTTTCATTGTTCGCCTTCAGTTGAAATCAGTGTGGATTCCATCACCAAGTTTACCCTTGCACACTCAAACATGCTCCAATTGATATAATCTTTCTTGCAATCACAGACTCTGACTCTGCCACTGGACCGGACAGCATCAGCTCACGTGTCTTATATACCTGCGCTGCTACTCTTGCTCGTCCTCTCTGTCCTTTTGACCCCATCATTTGCGCTAGGTCATCTTCCAACTGCTTGGAAATCCACCAACATTACTGCATTACATAAAAACAGAACTAGGAGCAATAGTCAGGAGGCCTGAAGCTCACCTGGATCAGGAGCAACAGTCACTCAAACCCCCCATACATCACCTCAGACCCAGATATATTTAATGCCGTGAACAAACTTTTTGTACATCATGGGTGATGAAGGTTGTGATCAAGTTTCATCAAAATCGTGTGCATAGCTTCAGAGAAGAGAGCGAATACCGATTTTAGGGGGGGGGGGGGGGGTGGGTCAAAAAACACCCCCATCGTTCCCCATGATGAGTGCAGATTTCGTGCAATGGGATTGCGAGAGAGAAATGTCCGGGGCTACACAACGACAACAACTCACCCAACAATGGATGGAAGCCCTCAATGTCAGACATGAGATCAGTGCCGTTTCTCTGGACGTCTCATCCTATTGATAAAGTCGAACATCCTGCCTAACTCTCCAAACTCTCTACCTGTGGCATCCAATGCGAAATCCACACACATGACTTACGAACTTCATCCACTCTCGTAGCCAACGTGGGGCACTCAACAGAATCCTCTCGTCTCCTCTCCCTGCCAAGGCTGGAGTGCCCCAAGGCAGCGTTCTCAGCCCCATCTGAAAACTCGTATTGAAGCTGACACACACACACACACACACACACACACACACACACACACACACACACACACACACACACACACACACACACACACACACACACACACACACACACACAGTTGCACAGACACACACACGCACAGTTGCATAGACACACACACACACACAGTTGCATAGATACACACACAGTTGCATAGACACACACACACACACGCATACAGTTATATCGACACACACACACACAGTTACATAGACACACACGCACACACACACACAGTTACATAGACACACACACACACACACACACATACATACATACACACACACACACACACACACATACATACACACACACACACACACACACTATTCAGATTCCTGATCTCTCCAACTCTGAAAGATCCTCTTTATCTATTTGCTGACAACTCCACCCTGTGCCATGACATCCCTCATCCTCCATCCAGACAGGGAGTGGCCTCCTCCGTCTCTCCAGACCTTGACACAATCACAAGTTGGTCAAACACAGGGAATACGGTTTGTATCCCACATTCCCACTGATCGGCTGCATCTGGATTCGGACCTGAACTGAAATGCAGTGTTGCCACTCGGGTTTTTCGAATTTCACCAATCGGGTGCCTAAATTTCACCAAATTTAAGTAGATTTCACCAAATGCCAAGTTTTCATTGGATATCGACTGCTAAATGATAATAAACTTGGAAATATTGTTTGCAATACAAACTTTATTGACAAATGAACTGTCGAACAAACTTTTTTAATGAAAAGATTTGCGTAAAGTTCGCAAAACGGCCTCATCATTACTCATCAGTCATCATCAACTCCGTCATAGAAAGTGATGGTGGAGTTCTGCTCTGCCCGCACTGCGTCTCCGAGCTCTTTGGACGGCGTCCAACAGTAACACTGTCTTCCCTGACGCGCCAAGTGTTGTCTCGCCAGGGGAGTCTGTTGGCGAAGGTCGATGCATGTAGTCGATTGGTTGTTGGAGTCTTCACCATGTTCACCTTTGAAAACACTCGCTCAACACACGCCGACGAATGCAGAAGTGCGAGCAATGCGCACATCAGTCGGCAGAGTACAGGGAATTTCGGCTCACCAGTTCCATCCGCCACCTGCTTCAGTTTTGGCCAGAAAACAACAGGTGACTTTCCAGCAAGAGCACTCAACTGGTCGCGCGAATACAGAAGGGCCCGCCATTCATCATCCAGTTTGTTCAGATCAGCCTCTGGAACCAGTCGAGGGAACTTAAGCGCCAGTTTCACCAGAGGTCATACATAGTACGTTGGCTTGACAAAGCCTCTTCTGGATCGAGACTACTCGATCTATGCGTAGATTCATCGATCAACAACGAAAAATACTGCGTCTGGCAGATAGAGGCTACTGAATTCTTCTCTTCGAATGCGACACCATCCTGCATGATATACGAAGCTTCAGTACGTTTCAGTTTCATATTTGCTGCGATTGCACTGTCGGGAAACACAGCCTTCAACAAATCAACTAAATGATCAGCTTGTGCGAAAGGAGTGCCGTGCTCCGCCATGAATCCTACCATCAGAAGCTCGGCCTTGGCAGGGGGGAAGGACACAAACACAACATTTGAGAGCAGGGACATCGAGAGAACTGTGGGAGGGAGAGGCCTTGGGGGAAGGTGGGAGAGGTATAAAACATATGCACACTGCAAGGACTTCCAGGAAAGAAGTTTGAATTTTAAAAAAGTGGATCTGGGGTGAATTAGCGGGGGCAGAAAAGATCAAGGTTTTGGTTGGGGGAAGTTGGGGCAATTAAAAGCTGAGCTGAATTATAGTCGTCAATCTTCTATGGCCGGGAGTAAAAGCTGAATTATAGTAGTAAATTCATTCAAAAAGAACCCGGGCAACGCCGGGTGCATTCGGCTAGTCATAGATAAAATTTCGATGTTCTTCAGCTTCCAAGATCTCTTGACCTCATTTTCGAGGTCCAGGTATTTGGTCATTTTCTTGATTTCTGCGTTGTTTAGGCCAAAATCGCTGGGTACTGATATCTCAATCAATGCTGTCTTTTCCTTTTTGTTCCTGAGTACAATGTCTGGACGCAATGCTTTGTTTTCTATGTTCACGCTTGATGGAATCATCAGGTCATGCGTGAGATTTTCAATGATTGCCCTTGGTCCATGTTTCCATGAGTTTTCTGGTACTGGGATGTTGAATTTTTTGCAGATATGCCAATGAATCACTTATACCGTTATCACATACTTTGTTGTGCTGTTGTGTGTAAAGTTGTTCTGATAATAGTTGTTTGCACTGAGAGCAGGTGACTAGTATATTATATAATTTCAATGAGTGGCGGAGTCATAACCGTGCTGTGAGGGGAGAAGCCTGAGGGGAGGAGTCATAACCGTGCTATGAGGGGAGAAGCCTGAGGGGAGGAGTCATAACCGTGCTATGAGGGGAGAAGCCTGAGGGGAGGAGTCATAACCATGCTATGAGGGGAGGAGTCATGTCACGTCACACCTCCTTGACTCGGCAAGGCCTCAGCCTCTATTCCACCACAAGAACACAAAACAGGCCGATTTTATGAAAAGTTATTGAATTTCACCGGACTTTGTTGTAGTCGAGTCAAACGCTATATAAGCGACTACATAAAATAGCAACAGATATCGGATTGGAGCAAACTTAAACTTAGGAGGACACTCAGAACTCAGCTTTGGCTTTGCCCACCTGCAGTCACCATGCTTGTGGTCGCCAAGGCATGCTACAAACATGGTTAGACCTTGCAAAAACTTACAACAACCATTCAGTGATACGTATAGCATTGGTAGAGTTAGTTCCTGCACACATCTTTATTCACAGCACACAGCAAGGTTCGAGAACTGTTGAGGTAACTCTCCTAAAAATTATCCGATTTTCACCAACTAAAATTTACCAGTGGCTGCGTAGACCCCTATTTCTCACTAAAAGAGAAATCAGAACGTAAATCGGAATTAAAGAAAGCCCGTGAGGTCGCTCCGTGCGGCAGCCTGCGCGTCTTGCATTTAATGGCTATGCGTGAATTATATAATTACCATCTCGAGGCCTGAGGTAAATGGGCCAAATATTATCCGATTTTCACCAAACGCGATTGCGATGGTCTCGTGTTCAACCACCTTAGTGACTACCAAATCCGAAAACAGAATAAAGATCCAAGTTAAAATAAACCCGTGAGAGCCCAAAGCAAAAACGCACTTTTCACCTGAGGGATAAATATAAACATTGGAATTTTTTTTTTTTTTTTACAAAGTCCAAAATCGGAATTCGTAAACCATCCATCGACAAACCACATATGTATGGAAAGCTCATAACCCCAGGCATCCGGTGATATCAAAAAGAAAAATCCAAAAATTAATTTTAACCCCTTTAGTCGCCAAAAACCGGCGCGGCCTTACATCAAGTCAAGACCATGGCGCGACCTGAGGTAAAAGCTTAAAGCTTTACACGACGATAACTTAAAAACTACAAAGGTCACAAAAATAAAACCTACCTTGTTTTACTCCTCTTGATCTTGTCTCTCGAAATTACCAAGGGTCCACCACCTCCCAAGAGTATCTTCACGCCGCTGCCAGCACGATGTCCGTGAAGTTAGCACCCTTTAGCCTTTACCCTTCACCCGATTTACCCGATTTCGGGTTGTACCATTACAAAAATGGGGGGAGTTTGCATTACTCTGGATCGTACCATTAAAAAGGGGGTGCACTACCCGCCCTTGCCCCTCTGTTGTTCAGCCAGACGCGCGCGGCAAGTGTCTGAACCTTCGGTTCCTCTAGTACTCACAAACATTGAGAATGTGGGGTGGGGTTGGGAAGAGGGGTGAAAGAGGAGGTTGGGAGGGTAGGCCTTTCCTCTTCTTGCGGTGGAATTTAATATCACTGTGTCCGACGTGAATGCTGGAGTGAGATGAACTGGAAAGGGGCAGAGAGCAGGCTTGTGTTCTATAAAAATCGCTTTTTCTGCAATCATTGCACGGATTGACAGGGAATTTTCACCACAGGTGCGCCTGGGCATTAAGAATGTTTTCAGGATAATTATGATGTCACAGGTCACGTGGTACGGCCGCCATCTTGGGAAAACCGAAAAACTTTACATCTCTGTATCTCCAAAAGTCCGACGAAGAAAGGATTGAGACATATCTCATTGTAAAGAACTATCCATTGAGAATAAGCCTTGTGAATGATGATATCATATGTGCCACCATTATGACATCATAATTCGACAAGTACAAAACTTCATCCGATCAGGATGAAATTTTTTGAGCATCATCAAGGGATAAATTAGTGAAGAAAAAAAAAGATGATGTCAAAGGTGGCTCCATTATGACGTCATAATTCGACAAGTACAAATCTTCATCCAATCAGGATGAAATTTCTTGAGCATCATCAAGGGATAAATTGATGGAGAAAAATAATAATGTGAAAGTGGGGTTGTTATAAAGTGCGGGGATGTGTGTGTGTGTGTGTGTTTGTGTGCGTGTGTATGTGGAGATGTGTGTGTGTGGGGGGTGGGGGATGTGTGTGTGAGGGTGTGTGTGTGTGGGAGGGTGGGGTTGTGTGTGGGGGGGGGGGGGGTGGGGGTGTCTGTGTGTGGGGGTGTCTGTTTGGGGGGGGTGGGGTGTGTGTGTATCGGGGTTGTATTGAAGGGGGGTTGTATGAAAGCGGGATGGCGGAGTAAATCGGTCATCACTGCCGGCAGTTGTGAAGTGGCAGTTCGATTTTATATTGTTTCTTGTAAGCAATCTATGACACGACAACCAATCCTCCCTACTTACATGATTGCCACAACAAAATAGAATGCAAAATTAACCATTTTAAACCATGTGCAGTAAACTTGATGCAAGCCAATTCTTCTGTTTTTGAAAGGGTTTTTTCTTTGATCCAATATGGCTGCCAACCACGTGAGCAATTACATCATAAATTTATATTCTCTAATATCATTGTTGTGTAAATCACGCTCAGGAAATTTCAGACTGATCAGACTAAGCGTTCTCCCTTTTAAATTATGATGTCATAATGAAGGCACTAATGACGTCATCATTAAAAGCAACACTTATTCCCCATGCGTAGTTCTTTACAATGAGCCACGTTTCAATTTTTTCCATGGAGCGATTTGGGGCATATGGAGGTGCAACGTTTTTCATTTTTTCCATGATGGCACATGTACCATGTGACCTATGATGTCATAATCATCATTTAAATATTCTACAGGCAGAGGCACTCCTAAGGTGAATATTCTGTGTCAATCGGACCAACGATTGCAGAGAAAAAAAAATTCATACTGATTGAATCAAGAGTTGTACTTGTCAAATTATGATGTCATAACGAAGGCTCCGACGGCATCATCATTAACATATCTTATTCTCCATGGGGAGTACTTGACAATGAGCCATGTTTCTATTTTTTTCCATGGAGTGGTTTCGGAGACAAAGAGGTGCAGCAATTTTCGATTTTTCCAAGATGGAGCCTGCACCACGTGATTTATGACCATTTCAGAATTTTCAGAAATTGCTGTCTCACAGCACCACTTGGTTGTCTGCGACATAAGGGTGAAAGATGCGAGGAGAGCTCGGCGGGTGAAGTACCAACCGAGAATGAAGGTGTGGAGGTTGAAAGAGGTGACAGTAAGGGAGGCATTAAAAGAGAGGCTGGGTAGGGTAGAGGATGATGTGGTTGAGCTTGAAAGTGGTTGGATGTCAATGAAAGCTAGTCTGTTGGGAGCCGTTGGTGAGGTATGTGGATGGACAAAAGGACCACCGAGGCACTCGGAAACATGGTGGTGGGATGATGAAGTTGGAAAGAGGATTGACGAGAAGAGGAAGAAGTTCAAGGAGTGGCAGAAGGCGAAGGGTAGCAGAAACAGCAGAGCATGAAAGTTATAAGGCAGCCAAGAAGGCTGCAAAGAAAGAGGTAGCAAAGGCGCAGGAGGCATGTAGGAAAATGTTCGGAGAACGCTTGAATTCGGAAGAGGGTCAGAGAGCAGTATTCAGGATTGCAAAGCAGATAGCGAAAGAGAGGTGTGATGTGATGGGGGTGAGTTGCTTGAAGGATGAAGTGGGACAAATCATTGTCGACCCAAATGGAATTAAAGGAAGATGGAAAAGATATATGGAAATGCTGTTGAATACAGAGAATGAATGGGATGGCAACATAGAGAGTAACCCAGTTTTATGACCGGCAGAGAAGATAACTGAGAAGGAAGTTGAGGAAGCGATAAAAGCAATGAAGAGTAGAAAAGCGGGAGGGCCGACGGGAGTTGTGGGAGATATGTTGAAGGCAGCAGGAAGTTGGGGTGTGAAGAGAATGACAGAGATCTGTAATCTGGCGGTGAAAGAAGGCCGCATTCCAGTGGATTGGGAACTGAGTACCCTCGTCCCTCCATGCAAGGGGAAAGGTGACCCTCTGGAGTGTGGCTCGTACCGAGCGATAAAGTTATTGGAGCATGGAATGAAGGTATTGAAAAGGGTGTTTGAGAAGAGGATAAGGAAGAAAGTGAAGATCGACGAAATGCAGTTTGGATTTATGCCAGGAAGAGGAACGACAGACGTGCTTTTCATTGTGAGGCAGTTGCAGGAGAAGTACATGGAGAAGAGGAAGAAGTTGTTTCTTGGGTTTGTTGATCTGGAGAAAGCATTCGATAGGGTTCCACGCAAAGTATTGACATGGGCATTGAGGAAGTTAGGAGTGGAGGAATGGTTGATCAGAGTAGTGATGGCAATGTACAAAAGAGCGCGCACAGCTGTAAGGACGAAGGACGGGAACAGTGGTGAGTTTGAGGTGAAGGTGGGAGTGCATCAGGGGTCAGTACTAAGTCCACTACTATTTGTAGCTGTGATGGAGGTGCTGGCTCAGAACGTAAAGGAGGGTTTACCGTGGGAGTTGTTGTATGCAGATGATCTGGTGTTGATTGCGGAAAGTATGGATGGACTGAAGGAAAAGATGAACAAGTGGAAGGAATGTATGGAGACAAAAGGTCTGAAGGTGAATATCGGAAAGACGAAGGTGATGGCAAGTGGTAAAGCATGTGGTGAGGTGGACAGAACTGGGAAGTGGCCCTGTGCTGTGTGTAGGAAGGGTGTCGGATTGAATTCCATTCAATGTACAAAGTGCGCTGAGTGGGTTCATCAAAAATGTAGTGGTCTGAGAGGGTCATTAACCAGTGTGGCAGCTACAATCAAATGTAAGGTGTGCACAGAGGGAGCTGCAGATGGAGGAAATGTTGAGTTGGATCTTGGAGACGGCGTGAAGCTGGAAGGTGTGAAAACATTTTGCTACCTCGGAGACATGCTGAATGGAGAAGGTGGATCAGACTCGGCAACGGTTCCTAGAGTGAGATGTGCATGGAAGAAGTTTCGGGAACTGAGTGGCGTGCTGATGAGGAGGGGAGTGTCGTTGAAGCTGAAGGGAAAGGTGTATGCTGCATGTGTGAGAAGTGTTATGATTTATGGGAGCGAGACATGGGTAATGAACGTAGAGCAGCAACGAAGGTTGGAAAGGGTGGAAATGCGAATGGTTCGATGGATGTGCGGAGTATCGTTGAGAGAGAGGAAGACAAATGATGAATTGCGAAAGATGATGGGAATAGAGCCTGTGATTGATGCTGTGAAGAGGAACAGGTTGAGATGGTTTGGTCATGTGTTGAGGAAGGATGAAAGTGACTGGTTGAGAAGAGTGATGGAAATGAATGTAGAAGGAAGTAGAGGACGGGGAAGACCGAGAAAGACTTGGCTAAAGATGGTGGAAGAAGAAATGCGGGCAAGGGGGTTAACAAGGAGAGATGCAGAAAATAGGGCAAAATGGAGAAGATTGTCATGGGGACCGCAAGGCTAACCCCCGCTCTAGCAGGTAAAATGGCCTTTAAAATGCATGTTTGTTGTGTTGTTCAGAATTTTCAGAAAAAATTAGACAGGAGGAAGCGCTCCGATTGTCAAAATGTCGTATCAATTGGACCAACGGCTGCCGAGAAAATGAATTTTAGAAATGCACCTATGCAACCGAATGCCTAATCCTGTTTGTTGCTTCGCGAGCGCAGGGTAACAAACTGGAAATACCTGAGCATTGGCAGGTCATCGTCTACCCCCACACCTCATTGGCATGATTGGGGAAAATCAAATGTCTCCCCTCCTGCCCTTGATTGCACCAGCCTTGTTTTTATGCCTCTGCCGACTAAGACGCTGGAGGCATTATGCTTTCAGGTTGTCCATCTGGCTGTCCGTCCGTCCGTCCGTCCCTCATAGGTTTTTATTTCCACGATAACTTGAGAACTGCTTAAAGGATCTTTATAAAAAATTGGTGCATTTATGTATAACTAGGGCATGCCCGTACTATATATAAGCTAGGACGTGCCCGTATGTGGGTGCCCGTTCCTTGCCAAAAAAAAAAAAAAAAAAAATTTTGTGTAGGGGTGTGTGTGTGTAAACATCCTAGGGCGTGCCCGTACGTGGGTGCAAAAAAACATGCGTGCAAACAACAACAACAAAAAAAAACTTTGAAACCACGTGGCAGTAACGACCACAGAACCCCCCCCCCCTCTATTTACATGAATGGTTTGGTCCATTCGCAACGACCACAGAACCCCCCCCTCTATTTACATGCAATGGTTTGGTCCATTCGCAACGCCAAAGCGAACGGCGAACGGCTAAATCGCCATAGCTCGGTAAGTACTTGTCCGATTAATTTCAAACCTTGAAAAGGCACATCCTCGGGTCCCCAGCAATATACCTGGCAAGTTTCAAGTATATCGGACCGGTAGTTGTCGAGAAATCGTTGTCGCATACACACACACACACATACACACACACATACACACAGAGATTAATGGAATTATAGATAGATGACGTAAAGATGAATTGACTAGATTTTAGGGTCATGAGGTCAAAGGCCAAAGGTCAGAGGTCATGTTAGGTAAACATTCTGTTACCGCGATAACTTATGAACCAGTGATGGGATTCTCACCAAAGTTGGTACAAGTATGCATTATGATGCAAAGATTAACTGATTTAATTTTGGGGTCAAGAGGTCAAGAGGTCAATGTCTGTAATAGGTCTATAACTTGAGAACGGCTAACGGGATCACTTCAAACTTGGTACAGGTATGTGTCATGATGTAAAGATTAACTGATTAGATATTTGGGTCAAGATGTCAAAAGTCAAATGTTAGATGTCCCGTCAGGTAAAAATTCTATTACCGAGCTAACTTGCGAACCAGCCATGGAATTTTCACCAAACTTGGTATAATTCTATATTATAATGCAAAGATAAACGGATTCGATTTTGGGGTCAAGAAGTCAAAGATCAGAGGTCATGTTAAGTTACAATTATTTCGTTACACTGATAACTTAAGAACGGCTGAAGGGATCTGTCAAACTTGGTGCAGGGATGTATAATGAGATAAGGATTAAATGATTAGATTTTGGGGTCACAATGTCAAAGGTCAGAGGCCATGTTAAGTTACAATTATTTCGTTACAGTGATAACTTAAGAACGGCTGAAGGGATATCAGTCAAACTTGGTCCAGGGATGTATAATGAGATGAGGATTAAATGATTAGATTTTGGGGTCACAATGTCAAAGGTCAGAGACTATGTTAAGTAAAATTTATGTTGCCACGCCAACTTGTGAACAAATGATGGGATTTTGAGCATATTTGGTATAAGTATATATAAGGCACAAATGAACTGATTGGATTATGGCATCAAGAGGTCAAAGATCAGAGGTCATGTCAGGTAAAAATGTGATAACTTGAGAACGGCTGACGGGATTTTAATCCAACTTGGTATCAGTGTGTATAATGATGTAACAATGTGGGCGGGGGCGTATCGGTTGACATCTTGATGTCGAAGAATGTCATTCTAGTTTTTATATGACATTCAGATGTCCATGCATGCATACAGATAATTGCCTTATTTAATATGGTAGGATGTAAACACAATGATGCAGTCCAAATGTAGTTTAGGGTTTTTGGTTCATGAGTTATCAAGTGACCACTATATTCGTCATGTGTGTGTGTTTGTCTGTCTGTGTGTGTGTGTGTCTGTCTGTCCACAGCATAACGACCCGATGATATCATCCGATCTTGATGAAACTTGGGTGGGAGGTTGATATCATGATCTAGTTGTGTCCTGCCTAGAGTGGGCGTATTGCGCCCATTGTGGGCGGAGCCACGCCCGAAAAAGATGTCTTTTTAGGGGGTAATCGAGTTCAAGCTGCATCCTCTCCGAGGGGTTTGGTGGAATCTGACAGGGGTTTGACAGGAAACAGGAATCTGACAGGAAACAAGTGCATCATTTCAATTGGATGTTGGACATATGGGCGTGGTTTCACAGACACGACCAGAAACCCCTCCCTTCCCCACCACCTTTTCTGTGCACTTCACAATATGTTTGATATAACATGAGGAAAAGGGGCAATGGCCCAGGGATTGGTTGGATTATTTACGAGAAACAAGGTGAGTGGGAAAATGAAGAGGATGAACATATTTTTGAACTGAAGTTGAACTGATGGACAAAGGTTCTCACATAAAAAAGTAAACGAAAAAACATCTTTTAGGACTACACACTTCTTTTTCTTTCTTTTTAAAAAAAAGTTTTAAACCTATTTATTTATTATTATTATCATTATTATTTTATTTATTTATTACATTTTGATAGATGAAAATGTACCAGAAAAGAGGACCGTGGGCCAAATTTCAGCTCTCGAGGACGTATGGAACCGAGAAAACGAACGGCTCAAAGATTTGAAACGGGACAAACAAACAAAGTTCAGATCAAGTTAAATTTAAGTGTGCAAAAATAAAAATAAACGATAAGGGAAGTTAGTTTAAATGAATAACGGGAAGTAACGGGATATACAGTCACGTGAAAAAGTAAGTACACCCCATGTAAAGTTTTGACTTTTTCAACATATTTCAACATACAGCTATTTGATCTTCATTTCAACAATATTGATAGATAAAGGTGATATAATATAACAAATATCATGAAACATTTACATTTTGTAGTCCATTGTATCATTTAAATAAACATAAATGCAAATTTCGCATGTGGAAAAAGTAAGTACACCCTTGGCTCTAATAGGTGGTATTGCCCCCTTTGGCAGAAACAACCTCAAGTCGGCGTTTCTTATAACTGTCTACCAGTCTCTGACATCGACTGGGAGAAATTTTTGCCCACTCCTCCATGCAGAATTCTTTCAGCTGTGCGATGTTTGAGGGGTTTCTTGCATGCACAGCTCGTTTCAAATCCCCCCACAACATCTCGATGGGATTTAGATCCGGGCTTTGACTTGGCCATTCCAGAACCCTCCATTTCTTTCTTTTCAGCCATTCCTTGGTGGATTTAATGGTATGTTTAGGGTCATTGTCATGTTGCAAGGTCCACCTTCGGTTGAGCTTCAACTTCCCAACAGATGGCCTCACATTATCCTCAAGCACCCTCTGGTACAATGAAGAATTCATAGTAGTGGATTCTATGATGGTGAGCTGCCCAGGACCTGATGCAGCAAAGCTGCCCCAAACCATAATATTTCCACCACCATGTTTTACAGTTGGTATCAGGTTCTTGTGGTCAAATGCTGTCTTTGGTTTTCGCCAAACATGTCTTCTGGTACTGTGGCCAAATAGCTCTACCTTTGACTCATCTGTCCAGAGCACATTGTTCCAGAAGTGCTGGTCTTTGCCGAGGTGTTCATTGGCAAACTTTAGTCTTGCCCTGATGTTCTTTCTGGACAGCAAAGGTTTCCTCCTGGCACACCTTCCATGTAGATCAAATTTGTGCAGCCTCTTTCTCATGGTAGACTCGTGTACTTTGACATCAACAGTGGCAAGAGCTACCTGTAGGTCCCATGATGACATTCTGCGGTTCATCGAGACTTCTTTCAGCATCTTGCGGTCTGCTCTCAGGCTGAACTTGCTGGGGCGGCCTGGCCTGAACAAGTTGGCCGTTGTTTTGAATCTTCCCCACTTGTAGATGATCTTCTGGACAGTCGAATGATTGATTTCAAATTGTTTGGAGATCTTTTTAAATCCCTTCCCAGACTCGTAGGCATCTATAACCTTCTTTCTGGCGGCATCAGAGAGCTCTTTTGATCTAGGCAAGGTGACGCCGCACACTTCAACAACAAAGAGCAAACCAAACTAAATGTCTGAGGATTAAATAACACAGTTTCCTCCAAGATCCTCTCTGACGATGTTCTAATCATTTGTACCTGAGCTGGTGCACCTGATTCTAATTTTTGAAGTAGTGATAAATGTAGGGGTGTACTTACTTTTTCCACATGCAAAATTTGCAATTATGTTTATTTATATTATACAATGGACTACAAAATGTAAATGTTTCATGATATTTGTTATATTATATCACCTTTATCTATCAATATTGTTGAAATGAGGATCAAATAGCTGTATGTTGAAATATGTTGAAAAAGTCAAAACTTTACATGGGGTGTACTTACTTTATCACGTGACTGTATATATATATATATATATATATATATATATATATATATATATATATATATATTGTTGCGAATATGGAATTTGGCCTCCATATCCGCTTGTAAATATTCCCCTATTTTCTCCAATACTCCCCAACTTTCCCCGATCCCCCATTCCCTAGTCCCATTGCATGTAAATAACAATCAGTAGAGCCGACCTTCCCCTTATTCCCCCATTAAATGTCGTGCCCAGGTCCACCGCACCACAGGTAGACAACTTTCGGACATCTTCCTAGTTATTCTTATTCTATGTCAGTTAAGGCCTCGTTTCCATTAATTATGACTCTTCGTTGCACCAGAATGTGATTATATGGCACCAGTAGTGAGTTTAGGACCTTCCCATACCTCCTCCCATCTTCTTCCCCAAACAACAACAACAACAACAACTACAGCTACAACAACAACAACAACAACTACAGCTACAACAACAACAACAACAACTACAGCTACAACAACAACAACAACAACTACAGCTACAACAACAACTACAACAACGGCGCACGCGGGGAGTGTGCGTCCTCCCTCCGGCTCGGTTAGCCGCCATTATCCATGCGCCCCACGGGGTTACCACGAAGGGGCTGGCTGTCAGCTCCTCGTCAAGGGCGGAGCCTGGTAAACCCCCCCCGCACCCAATAAGAAGGGCGGACCGATTCCATCTGGGCGGAGCTAACGAGCCGAGGGCGTGTCACTCCCCGCCGGATATACGCAGCCGCTTGCCGGACGTGACGAGAGATGCGCCCCCAGCTTGAGACGACAAGACGCCACCTCGAGCGCTGAGAGACCTCCTGCATCTTTTGGGCCGCGCCATCCTGTCCCTGAGCACAAGGTGCACCTTGTGCTGGCCATCGAATACCCGCTTTCCTTGTCATCAATCCCCGTGTGAGTCAGTTTTTGTCCTGTTTCTCTGTGGTCTGTCGGGAATAATATAAGGTTGTGTCTAAGTGCCTGTCTTCCTATGATGTACCTCTCGTCCCTGTAATCTGACCTTCCGCACGAATATAACCTCCTCCGGAGGTCTTGAGAACTGAACCCCTGGTGTCGTATTGTGTCATTATAACCCAGCCGGGTGTCTTCTCTTTCCTATTGAGCCAGCGTAGCGCGGCTTCGTCGACGTTCGAGTACAATCGGGTAATTTGTGCGGACACGGCGGCCATTCCGCTCGGCCCACCTTAACATCAAAGTCGTGTCTGTAACAATTGGTTGTCAGGAGTTGGATTCGAACCTGGGACTAAATTTATTTAGCCCAAATTTTGGAACACCAATTGTACTATTAGAGTAACAATTGGTGTCGAGGAGTGGAATTCGAACCCGGGACTAAATTAGTTAGGCCCAAATTTTGGGAGGGAAAATCGATTCGGAGCGCGTTTCCCGCGCGAAATTATAACGGCGAAATTTCAATTTGTTTTACGAAAATAAAAAAAATAAAAACCGAATTTTGAAAGTCGCGCTATGGCGGATCAAGACAGCTGGGGTCCGGTAAAGGAGAGTGAGGTAGGGTCGATCCAGGACCAAAATGAGGGACAGGAGGAGAGCGAAGCAGTGAGGGCGGCAGGTTCGCAAAATAGCGCCGTCACGCACGAAGAAGCGGGCGCGCAAAATGGCGCCTCGCTGATCACCGCGCCAGCGACCGTGGCAGCGCCCCCGATGGATTGGGGCCTTTTTTTTTATA
The DNA here is from genome assembly GCF_964187855.1 of Myxine glutinosa. NCBI lineage: Eukaryota > Metazoa > Chordata > Myxini > Myxiniformes > Myxinidae > Myxine > Myxine glutinosa. Next base: position 360,294,216 of record NC_136261.1, on the reverse strand, counting down.
CAAATGAAGGCCCTTATGGCCCAGAATAATGAAGAAATGGCAAACAGAATGGGGAACCGGATGGATGCTCAGGGTGAGCGATTGGAGGGCCAAATGGGGGTAATGGGAAACCAAATGGGGGTAATGAGGGACGAAGCGAGGGGTACCAGTGAGAAGTTAGACAATAATTTTGAGGAGTTAGACAAGAAAATTGAGAAGTTAGACAATAATTTTGAGGAGTTAGACAAGAAAATTGAGAAGTTAGACAATAATTTTGAGGAGTTAGACAACGGGATAAAAGAAGTAAAGAATGGGTTAACGGGGGTAGAAAACAGAATGGCCGCTCAAGAGAATCAGATAGAGGGAGTGAAACATGGGTTAACGGGGGTAGAAAACAGAATGGCCGCTCAAGAGAATCAAATGGAAGGGATGCAAAAAGGGTTAGAGGGGTTAGAAAACAGTATGGAAGGCAAATTGAGGGACATGAGGGACCAAGCGGAAAGGGAAGTTAAACAAATGGAGCAGCAGATAGAGGGGGTCAGAATGGGGGTAGAAACCAAACTGGATGCTCACAGGGAGGAAATGGAGCAGATGAGGGTGGCATCTGGGCAGGAGATGCAAGTGATGGGAGAGGAGATCAGAAGAGGAGTGAGTGAGGAGGTCGGAGGAGTGCGCGAGGAGGTGAGGCACTGTAAGGAGCGCATGGAGAAAGAGGTGAGAAAGGGGACTGTAAAATTGCAAGGGGGCATAGAGGACCTGACGCAGGAGGTGGAGCAGCTGACGGTGGGACAGACGGAGTTAGTGGAGCAGGTTCAAAGGAACACTGCGGTATTAGGAGGGTTGAAAGCGACACAAAACGACATAAAAAACGACTTGATAGCGACAAAGAGGGAATGTCAGATGGTACGTGAGGGACTGACAACGAGGTTGGACGAGGTGATAGAGGTAATGGAGACGAAGGACCGGCAGGTGAGGACGCACATGGAAACGGTCAAGGTAGCCTTGGAGGACGAGCTTGAGGAGACGTACCGGGGAATAAAAGAGGTGAGGCACAAATTAGAAGAAGTGGAAGAAGGGGTGAGCGAAATTAAGAAGCGACGGAGAGGAGATAACAAGGAGATAAAAGAGGAGATAAAAGAATTGGTCCAAAGCCTGTGTTTGGATCGTGATGTGCTCATTAACCGGATGAGGGATTCGCAGGTGATGGAGGAGAAGCGAAGAGGAAGAGGACCCGGTGTAAGTGGTGACCAATATGGTCGTGCGTATGATGCGCCAGGTGATTTAAGAAGCTTGGGGATTGGTTTGGATCCGGGTGTTCGTGAAAGGCCGTTGGTGAGGTGTGTGACAGGTCTGGTGTGCGAAAGAGGAGGTGTGCGAGAAAGTCCGACTCTGGGGTGTGTGAGGAAAAAGTGCATGCCAAGGAGTGAGTGTGCTGGCGAGAGTGAGTCGGTCGTAGCGCGTGTGCGAGGGAGCACATGGAAGCGCGGTGTGGTAAGTGTTACAGAGGGTGTGACGGGAGAGTGTGCGCAAGAGTGTGCGCGAGAAAGGTGTGTGACGGACAGGTGCATGAGGAAAGAGTGCGCTGTCAGAAGTAAGGAAGAGTGTCCACCTGTGGTGAGTGTTACAGAGGGTGTAACGGGAGAGTGTGCGCGAGAAAGGTGTGTGACGGACAGGTGCATGAGGAAAGAGTGTGCTGTCAAGAGTAAGGGTGAGTGCGTTGTCAAGAATGGAGGTGAGAGTAGTGAGAGTGACAAGGAGAGTGAGTTTGTTGTGACAGGTGAGCGAGGATGTACACCTGGGATGGAAGGATGCACACCTGGAATGGTAGAGCGTGAGTGGGAATGCACGCTGGAGTTGGTGGTGAGGCACGTGGTTGGGTGTGCGAATGAGGGCACACCTGTGATTGTCACAGAGGAGGTGACCGAGGAGGGGGCGCGAAGAGGTGTATTGGTGAGGTGTGCGACCAACGAATGTGTGCCAAAGTGTTCGGTGGTCAGGTGTGTGACCAAGGCTGTGAGTGGAATGAGGGTACCTGGGTGTGTAAGGAACGGTACGAGGGGCATGGAAACGGCTGGATGTGTGAGCAAGGAACGGGCTGCGGGGTGTAAGCGTCCAGGTGAAGCATCGACGTTACACGGGTTAGAGGTTAGAGCGACTTATAGCCGAGTCGGGCCCTCGGTGCGTGCTGGGCCTCGCTTTGAACGGCCGCGTCCGTGCTCCACTAGGCGGAGCGGGCAGCCCGATAGAAAGGGTCGTCATGGCGACCACTTTTTGGTGAGGCATTCCGGCAGGCCGAGATCGAGCCATGGGATGGCTCCGTGCCGAGATGGTGCGTGGGATCTCGGCCCGGGTAAACCTCCTTCCCTGCACCGAATGCGGGATGCATCCAGCCGCTGGCACAAAACAACCAGCATCCATTGCTTGGCTTTACGAAGCCGGGCTTTGGACAGGGATTGGCGCACCGAGAGGTATTAGTGAGTCGACTGGGTGATGAGGTTAGTGTTTTGGACCCAAAATTAGAGAAAAACAAAATTTGATGATTGGCAAGGGATTGGCAGTAGTGATTGGCAGATGATGGGCAGTGATTGGCAAATTTTTAATTTGTTGAAATTTGATGTGCAAAATTGGTAGTGAGAGACCCCCGATGTGGTGGGATGGCAAATCCACCATCCCTCACAGGTGGGGGCAAAGGAGCACTAGATTATGGGGTGTATGGCAGTGAAAACTAGCCCGGGTGGGTTAGGATATTGTGTGTAGGGATCTAGAAGATGACCTTAGGTAACGTTAAGGTTAGTTAGTGACTGATACCTGTAGTGGGGACGCAGGTAGATTAGTGTGGATTATAATGACGAGGGAGCGCAATAGTTAAAGGGACGACTGGGAAGCGCAAGTTTCAGAAGGGAGTAGTTAGCTGAGATGATGCTGTGTGTGTGAGGATTGAACAGGTGTGATTGCACAGGTGTGCAACTGGACAGGTGTGTGGAGTAGTGTATGAGTAGTGAGTGTTGTGGATCAGCGCGAATGCGCTTGGGGAGAGAAGGGTGCCGGTGGCACCAGGTGTGAGAGCACAGGTGTGCAGGTACAGGTGTGTGGAGAGAGTTGGAGTAAGTGGTACGGAGTGGTGTGCATGGTGCGAAGGTGTGGATGGGGGAAGAGTGGACCCCCATCACGGATACCCGGGGCGGGTAGTGTAAGTGTTAGGTAGAGGGTGCAGGTAAATTGTGGTTGGATATTGGCATTTGTGGTGCGGTTGCAGAATGGTGTTGTGAATGGGTGCATTAGTGTTGTGGAAATGGCTGGGCGTGTAGCCTGTTAGTGTGTGTAGTTGGTTGGGCACTCCACCACTGTGAGGATGTCGGCCAGGTGAGGCCGCAGGTGGGCTCTGGGAGCCGGTAGTTGTGAGTGGGTGCCTGAGGATCCCGGGTGTGGATCGGGCAGCCCAGTGCCAGAGAGGGCACGGAGTGGGGAGAGAGCCAGAGGGCCTTCCCCTGGTAGTTAGGTTAGGGTAAGGAGCAGGTAAGCTCGGAGGCAACTGCAGTGGTGGAGGTGTGCAGGTGGGTAGACCCACTGGGAGAGGTACACGCCGCAGCCCAGAAATTGTGCGAGGGCACCGGGAGATGAATCGGGGGAGTGAGACCCCAAATTGAAAAGCACCACAGGTTGGCCAATGGGAATTGGTTTTTAGAACCCATAGAGTAAGAGGGCCAATGGTTTGGCCGGAGGAAGACCCCGGGTAGTGTAAAGTTGTTAAAGTCATTTAGGAAATAGTTAGGATTGAAGAACCTGTCGCACCATACGCAGCCACTTACCTGTGGTGATGATGATGACTCCACACCTGTGTTTTCTTTGTTTTGTTGCAGGAAATGAGATTGCTGTGTGGATTTGTGAGACGCATCACGACGTGGATGAGACATGGGGGTGATTCCATCTCTCCCTCCCTAGGAGGGACTGATGATGAATTGGAAATGGCAAATTTGATTGGTTAGGAGGGAGAGAAGACGAATTCGGTTTATGGGAGGAACGGGGAAGACAGTAGGGATGTTTGTTGATTTGTAAAGTAGATGTTTATGGGTAGTGTTGTGTTTTGTGGATGCAGTAAGGGGTAAGGGAGGGGCCATGTAGGTTACCTGGTGGGGGGGGGGGCGTACGATAAGAACGTACCTGTCTCACCTGGTTCCCATGTGCCCCCAGTGTGCATTACCTTATATTGCGTGCACTTTTGCGCCCTTACCACCTTACTCACTTGTTTCTTCTTTTGTCTCCCACCTCCGAGGATCTGGCTTTGGGGTAGAGAGAGAGGAGAGAGAGGTGCTGGCTACGCAGTTGTGGGCCTGCACTTTCGCTGTTGGCTGCCTGGATCGATACACCATATGGACCGCAATGTTTGTGGCCACCCACAATGGACCGCAGCTCTTTTGCGGCCAAGCACCACCCGTGGAAGGACCTATGGGTCAACGTGGCACCTATGCCATAAAGGTGAACCACTGTTAATTAACACCAAGTGCACCACAAGAAGAGCAAGAGACACCTGCAGGGTTAGGGGTTGTCGAATTTATTTTTATTCCAATGAACAATGGTGACTGCACCGATTGGTGGTGGGGTGGTGCTGTTGATGCTCGGAAAGGGTGCTCTGCACGTTATTAAAGGCCGTCGGCCACAGAGCACTCGTGGGTTGGTGTATCGATGCTGGCAAGCGCGCTCTCTCTATGCATAACATCTGCATGTGTTCCTCCAAAAACAGGTCCTGGATCGTAGTGTAAATAGCAGCGTAGTCGTGTAAATAATGCTCCCTACCGGCTGTATGTTTAGTTTGAGAATTCTTTCCGGATTCGGTTATCCTGTGGGTGTGTTTCTGTGAGGAGAAGGGTGCAACGTCGCAGGGGGACATATGTACTCATTTGTGAATATCTGTAAAACTGTCGCACTCAGGGTAGAGTTAATAGTAGAGGGAACTACATTGCGTGCCACACTAAAGTAGGTAAAAATTTATCGGGTCGGGACGCCCCGAGGGTAGAGAAGGGTGCAATGTTGCGAATATGGAATTTGGCCTCCATATCCGCTTGTAAATATTCCCCTATTTTCTCCAATACTCCCCAACTTTCCCCGATCCCCCATTCCCTAGTCCCATTGCATGTAAATAACAATCAGTAGAGCCGACCTTCCCCTTATTCCCCCATTAAATGTCGTGCCCAGGTCCACCGCACCACAGGTAGACAACTTTCGGACATCTTCCTAGTTATTCTTATTCTATGTCAGTTAAGGCCTCGTTTCCATTAATTATGACTCTTCGTTGCACCAGAATGTGATTATATGGCACCAGTAGTGAGTTTAGGACCTTCCCATACCTCCTCCCATCTTCTTCCCCAAACAACAACAACAACAACAACTACAGCTACAACAACAACAACAACAACTACAGCTACAACAACAACAACAACAACTACAGCTACAACAACAACAACAACAACTACAGCTACAACAACAACTACAACAACGGCGCACGCGGGGAGTGTGCGTCCTCCCTCCGGCTCGGTTAGCCGCCATTATCCATGCGCCCCACGGGGTTACCACGAAGGGGCTGGCTGTCAGCTCCTCGTCAAGGGCGGAGCCTGGTAAACCCCCCCCGCACCCAATAAGAAGGGCGGACCGATTCCATCTGGGCGGAGCTAACGAGCCGAGGGCGTGTCACTCCCCGCCGGATATACGCAGCCGCTTGCCGGACGTGACGAGAGATGCGCCCCCAGCTTGAGACGACAAGACGCCACCTCGAGCGCTGAGAGACCTCCTGCATCTTTTGGGCCGCGCCATCCTGTCCCTGAGCACAAGGTGCACCTTGTGCTGGCCATCGAATACCCGCTTTCCTTGTCATCAATCCCCGTGTGAGTCAGTTTTTGTCCTGTTTCTCTGTGGTCTGTCGGGAATAATATAAGGTTGTGTCTAAGTGCCTGTCTTCCTATGATGTACCTCTCGTCCCTGTAATCTGACCTTCCGCACGAATATAACCTCCTCCGGAGGTCTTGAGAACTGAACCCCTGGTGTCGTATTGTGTCATTATAACCCAGCCGGGTGTCTTCTCTTTCCTATTGAGCCAGCGTAGCGCGGCTTCGTCGACGTTCGAGTACAATCGGGTAATTTGTGCGGACACGGCGGCCATTCCGCTCGGCCCACCTTAACATCAAAGTCGTGTCTGTAACAATATATATACTGTTACGGATTCGTCACTTCCGTTGTTGGTGGTTTTCATCCACTGTAAACATTTTTGATTCTATGTACTATTATTGTTGTCATTTAAGGGAAATAGCGATGACGATTTTCAAAAGGTAAAAAAGTTAATGTTTTAAATGAAACCGGAACCGGACGACAACGAAGAGGAAGAGGAGGAAGAGAAGGCGGAGCGAGTGAGTCGGACAAGAAGCCGAGCTGCTTCGAGGTCTGGAGCGAACGATTGGCGAACGAGGGTCACGAGTGAACTTTGAGTTTCCCGGGAAAGGGATTCCTGCGACAGAGTTGTCATCGCTGTGACAGATAAACCTGCGTGACAGGTTTTGCGGTTGATTCCGGAGAGAATCATCAGAGTGCCGTTACACCACGAGAACGGGCCGTCGGCCATTTTTACCTCACGCAGGATTTGTGTTTCGCTCAAGGTTTTTCATCTTACTTCAACCATTTTCACTGCATTCAGATGTTAATCTGGTGTGTGTGTGTGCAACGTGGCTTTTGAGTGGGAAATCTGTGGTTCACCGAGTGGGAGCCGTGCAACGTCCACACCCGAGGGTGTGATTTCCCAGTCGCCTTGAGGGCAACTTTGCGCAGCTTTGGCAGCGTGACTGTGACTGTCATTCGAACGGGATTCTGGTCTCGATTAGACATCGTTCTGACGATTACTGGAGCGGATCGACTTTGGCTTGATGCCGGAATACTATGCATGCATGGGAGGGAGGCAGCCAAAAAAGGATAACCTTATTGTAGGCCGACCCCAAATAAATCATAGATTCAATTATTGTGCTTCATCATTCATATAGCAAATTACACTATATGCAAATTTCTTCCTTAATAAAATCAAGCAAATTACACTAAATCTAAAAACTAATCCAAAAACTGAAGATTTAACAACAAAAACAATCAATACTCTGATAACACAGCACACACTACAAAGTGATGTTTTGTTGATGGTCCCAAGATGGCGGCTCATTGACTTAGTTTACTGTTGCATGACCCCCAATCCAGTTAGTATAGAGATCAGTGGTACACACTGCCAAAATAGCTATGTGGAATTCTCTCATGTTGAGATTAAACCCACGTCGTTTGAACTTTGGCAGAGGTCATTATTTACTTTTAATGATGTTTATATACGAATCAAAAAGAAGATAATTGGTTTTGGGTCGTCCTTTCTGCATATCTCGTGGGATTGCGAGTTGGAGAGACGACCGTGATGGCGGGGAGTGGGTTGGCATTCTCTCAAGCAGGGATTCAACCCATGTCCTTATGAAAGGTCTCTGTCCGAGGTCACCGAGTCCGATCGGTGCAGCTGTGCAGCGATCGGTGCAGCCGTTTGTGCGGCACCCGGGAAAATAACGTTATGCGGGAGTCCAAACCTGAAAATGCTGGAGGCCAAAGCTGAAATTGGAAAAACAATAGAGCCTATTTTACTCCAGGTGATCCCAGGATTACCCACCCAAAATATCGTTGCGATCGGTTCAGCCGTTTTTGCGGTACCTTCGAACGGACGGACAGACAGACAGACATTTGGTGAATTAGTCAGGTTCACTATGTTTTTTCGTTCAAAATTTTGGTAGATTAGCAAAACTATACATTTTTGGAATATTCAGAGCATGAGGAATCCAAAAATTAATGTTTACATTTGCGTAGACACCTTTGCGAAAATAACACTCAGGACAGTGATGAAGATCTGTAAAAGCATATTCCTGAACGGTATAGACCTCGTAGATCCTGTGTATAGGACTTATAGTTCAATCTGATACTACCTATAACTTCCTATAACAACCTATAACTTCAAAGGACTTGCAATATCATGTATTATGTAATACAGTTATATCACAAATATAAAGACAATGGTTTTCAATTACCTTTGTTTGTTGCTTTTCTATAATCCTGAGCACTATTTTGAGGCCTTTATTGGATTCCTTGACCCAGAAAACATAGGATTAGCATATTTAATTAAGTCTCTAGGTTGACAAGAAGCCGAGATCGCGCAAAATATGTATTTTATGGCGGCCATTTTCAAAATCCAAAATGGCGGCCATGGAGGTGTCTGTGCAAATGCCAACATTGATTTTCAGATTCTCCATGCTCTGAAGATTCCAAAAATGTACAGGTTTGCTAATCCCAAAATTTTGAAAGAAATTATATTTGTTAACATAGTGAACCTGACTAAATTATAGTAAGATTGAATTATAGTAAGATTGAATTATACACTTGAACACTGGAGAACACAAACTGCCTTGAAGGTAGCTAAAGGTTTAAAACAAAGGAAAAATATTTTATTTTGGATAAAGCGACTTGGTAGGCAATGGCATAGGTGCCACTCGTTGTTCCGCTTGGTCCGCTGTGATCTTGAGGGCATGTTTGGTAGCCTATTCCTTCTGCAAAAGGGACTTACGCTGGGCAATTCATAATTCGCAGTGCTTTTGCAGATGTCAACACAACCTAGACGGTCCATCTAGGCTTTGGCCTGGCGCAGGTCATCGGTGTGGTAATCCTACCTTTCGATCCGCTCCCTGGTTATCGCTTACCGGTGCTGGGGGAAGCGAGGAGATTGGATAGGGTTTCTCTTTTCGGACCATGGCGGCGCTAGTGTGTCGCTGTGGAAAGAAACCGATCCCTTAACTATAGAGACTGAGTGGAGGAACCCTTCCTTTTCATATGTATATGCACTAGATATGCAATGTATATGGAAGTCTTTATATACTTTAGATTTTTAAACCCTATATTGATAAGGAAATGGTGAATGGTGATAGTTAAGTTGTTAAGTTAACTCAACGAAACTGTTTGCCATACAATAATAACGTACAACTCTTTTGTCTTTCTAGATGTGAAATATCATCAGGATTGACTCAGCACGAGCAAGAGATGGCGGAGCAAGGAAAAAGGATGATGTCGCGGTGTGGCACTGAACTACCAATTGAAGAATTGGAATATACGTTAGCTACATATGGCATGCCTACCGATAACAGGCATGATTCATGCCAAGCGTTGGGTACGACCCAAATACGCTTGCCAACTGCGGAAACGCAGCATGCCATACTTATACCGCCTGACCAAAGACCTACACCTGCGATGAGCCCTATCAGGGTTGCTGATTTGGGCGAGTTCATTAATGTTGCTGGCTTTGTTGATGTACGTTGCGGCCGTGCCGTTAATGCTATGGGCAAGACTGGCCCATTGGTTGGCCATCCTCAGATGGTTTTGCCAGATAACATCACACAGGCAGCGGCGGATGCTGTCGGTACTTGAGGATTCTCCAAGGTACGGCGATCATCTCGCCTGGCTGAACGTATGGATGCACGTGCCAGTGCTCATTCCGCGATCAAACGTGGTATGGATGATTCTGGCTTGACTTTAGATAGCCCAGAGCCATCACGCCCACAATAGGCTATCAACCTAACCTTGAATAGCCCGTCAACACTTAAGACTTTGGCACCCCCAGAGGAGGAGCCTGAGTCCCATGACCCTGATACTAAGAAAACAAGGGTGGTAAATAACCCTCAAGTCTTAAAGCCGCCTGTGTTGAGACAGCGGCATCTGGAGAAAGATGTTGAAACAAACCTACGTGGAATGACCATTTCAAGTGCAAGTCAAAAGAACTTGCTTGTGAGTGGCACTGAGAAAGTGCTGCCAAAGAAGAAAGCACAAGTTAAAATCTGGACGCACCACGTGCGTCTGATGGCTCCGCGAAAACGGAGAGACGCAATAAGTCAAGTAAAAAGAGGCGAGGCATATTTCTCGGATTCACCGGGTTGCCTGGAACTAGAGGGCCAACTGAGTATGGAGGCCATGGTAACTGAGGCACGCACTGCGAATATGCCAGCTGTATCTGGAACACGGGCCTTATTGGATACGAGTGCTTGTCTCTATGATAGAGAAAGAGTGTCTGTGGCCCCACGCGATATAGCCCACAATGTAGTAGGCGAACATTTGGCACACCATGTAACTTGGTGTATTGAGTCGTCTGGCTCAGTTTTGACATATGATAATCATGTAGAACACAGAGTGCATACGGACCATACAGCTGTAGCTATACCGATAAGACAACCGGTATATCCGCTACATGTACACCAGAATGGTTTGCTTAATAGCAGAGACTGCTATGCACTACCAACTACAGCAATGGGCGTAAAATAACTTGGAGCCGTTTTAAGCACGTTTGGCGTAGGTGATGGACCAGCAAGGGATGCAGGTCGGTACTTACGCATGAGCGGTATGCGAGCTGTGACTGACCTCACCTACATATTTTATGCTGGGTGTGTCGCAATGTTCGACTTAATGGCGGCTCAGACTTACGATTACAGAGACCTGGGAATGCGAGCACGAGCTGGCTGGCACGGCAATGTGCCGCGCGACCTGTTTCTGGGTGCTTGGCAAGCAGGTAACGAGATAAAGGATTTGTGCGATGTATGGATGAGTGAGGGCGGTACCCACTTACACATACAAAGCCACAAGGAATTTTATTTCCTCGTGGCAATTAATCCTCTTCGTGGCAATGCCCCGGAGGGGATTCGATCATTCACGCTTATGCGTGATGATTGTCCCTGGACTAGGCGAACGCAATGCGTTTCATTTCAAACGACACCACTGTGGGTCTCGTATGATGCACAATGGCAAAGCGAACGGGATATCCAGGGTGCAATGAACGGCATGGGCGCCACGATGATGCAATGCCCATCAGTAATTTTGGATTCCATGCTGGCAGTGGCTAAAAAAATACGGCGTGCAGACACAGCTGGATACGGCAATGGCAAGATCCATTGCCATATGCTTCGGACCATTCCTCCCTTTACGGGTGAGTCGAGATGGCCCACCGCTAGAACCTTTGTGGATAGCTACTACGCCATTCTTATAGGGCACGTGTACACATTATAGGGTTATCGGCAATATTTTCCGACTTGCGTACCAATCGACTTACAAACCGACTGCACCAACGTAACCCGTTATGTCGGAGACTCCCTGTATATTGTTTCTGGCCCTATCACTCAATGGTGAAGAAGAATCACTTCATAAATTCTAAATCAACCTGCAACTGCCATGTATTTATTTATTTGTTTCTATGAAAAGTCTAATGACGAGTTATTTGTGCAGACACGCTGTTTGATTACATGTGTCAATGTGACCCACTTACTGAAAAACACGCTTGGACAATCATGTACCAGGTGAGCTGAATCGTATTAACATGTGTGATGTTAATATTCATCACACATTACATGTGTAATGTAATGTCCGGTTTGAAATGTTGTGTTGAACAAGAAACGAGATTATCGTCAACGAGTGATTTTTAATTTCAAAAGGCATCTCATCATCTACTTTTGGTCTTTTCCAGATGGTTTCTGCACTTGCGTACATACATGATCAGAACATTGTGCATTCCGATATAAAGGTAAGCACACACACGTTTTTTTCTGGTGTTCATTTAATAATTGTATTTTGATCAAATAACTCACAGCTTTTTCTCAAACTTCTCATTCCGACACACACAGACGCTCACAAAACTGAAGTTCTAATGGTGAATGCCGTCCAGCCATTCCTTATAACAATATGTCCTGTTCTCCAGCTCCAAAACATTCTTTACAGTTGGAACGGAACACTTAAAGTAGCCAACTTCGGCCTCGCGAGGTGTTTCGTACTGGGTAAGTGGCTCCATGGAAATGTGGGTACATTATCCTTCATGGCCCCGGAAATCCTCCGAGGTAGAGGCTACAGTGGTCCTCCCATTGATGTGTGGGCAAGCGGGATCATTCTGCATTCCTTGTTCACCAAACGATATCCCTATCGCAAGAGGGAATTAAGGGTGAGCATTGTTAATTTCCTCTCATCATCTCTCTATAATGCAAGCAATCTCTGGGTGTCTGTCTGTGACCGCTGTTTCTCGACAACCACTGGTCCGATCTAAGTGAAACTTGCCAGGTATATTGCTGGGGACCTGAGGATGTGCCTTTTCAAGGTTTGCTATTAATCGGACAAGTGGTTACCAAGTTATGGCCATTTATTTAGCAAACACATACGTTTTGTACGTGAACGAAGGAACAGCGAAGGACGAGAGCGAAGGAACGGCGAAGGACGAGAGCGAAGACCGAAGGAACGATGAAAGTTTTAATTTTTCTTTGCACGTATGGTCAAGCTACAGCGAAGGAACCGCGTGTGTTTGTTGTTTCTGCCTTGCGGTTTGAAAAATTGAATAATTGGCCATTAAAACTAATTTGCGATTAATCGTAACTGCGATATGCGAACTTCCGGACAGTGAGGACGTAACTTCCGGACTTAGGGATAGTGACGACTTCCTGTCTCGATTGTATATTACTACTATCTTACTATCTTATATATCTATACTATCTTATCTATCTTATATGTACTGTCGATATACTTAGTCTATATTATAGATTGATTGTAGTTAAACACAATGCCCCAATCCATTCGTCGTTTACGACAGCGAAGGAACGAAACTGCGTGTCGTGCACGTGCAATGGAATCTGACGAAGCACGAGCTGCTCGCCTGACACGCGACGCTATGCGCGTGACAAGGCGTCGTGCAGCTGAAACGGATGAAGAACGAGCTGCTCGCTTGGCAGACAACACTGAACGCGAGGCAAGGCGTCGTGCAGAAGAAATGGATGAAGAACGAGCTGCTCGCTCGACACGCGACGCTACGCACGTGATAAGGCATCGTGCAGCTGAAACGGATGAAGAACGAGCTGCTCGCTTGGCAGACAACACTGAACGCAAGGCACGGCATCATGCAGAAGAAATCCCTTACCAGCGAGAAGACCGGCACGTAAGGGATGCCCTGCGCCATGCGGACGTACACCGTGCGAGACTTGAGCAGGCTCACCGTGACAATCGCAACCTTGCTCGATGCGATGATACCGATTTCTTCCGAGAGGAACTTCATGTTGAGTATAGGCACGCGTTGAGCATGACCTCAGTATTTCAATGCACAAAATGCTCGCATTGTGCTGCTTTGGTGTGGAACGAGGAGGGAAGAGGATTTTGCTGCAACCACGGCAAAGTCGACCTTAAGCATAATCCTACGAATCCCACACCCGGTTCAATTCCATCACAACCTCCAGATGCTATTAAAAACCTTTTCCTTAACCAGGACTTTGTGAAGCACGCGAAACAGTACAACAACGCGCTGGCAATGGCAAGTATCGGTGTCCGAGAGATAGGTATGCCTGGCTTCAATCCTGGAGTGCGCATACAAGGTAAGGTTTACCATTTCATTGGTGCTCCTCTTGCCGATCTGGGTTGTACCCCACGCTTTGCTCAGATCTACTTTCACGATCCAGCCCATGAGCTGGATTACCGTCGTGCCCACGCCTCGAACAGTGGCCTGAATGGGCAGTTTTTGCTAAGAGCACAACAGGCCATTCATGAGTGCAACCCATACGTCCAGCAATTCAAATCAGCCATTGAGTATGTGGTTCATAATGATAGTGCCAATGAACTGAAAATTGTGTTAACAGGTCGCACGCGGCGCCGAGACCTTCATCAGGGTACCGTCAACCTTCCCTCACCAGACAGCGATGTGGCTGTCATTGCTACAGGAGCTATGACAACAGAGCAGTTTGGAAGGCTGGCTGTCGATGTTCACCTCAGAGGAGGAGGTTTACAGACAATAGACGCCATGCATCCAGCGTATGACCCACTATCATACATACTTCTGCTACCCTGCGGCTCCCAGGGGTACCACACAGAGTTGGCAGGGACAACGCCAACATCTTTCTACCGCTACCATCTCCAAGTACGTGATCCTATGCATCACTTCAATCTACTGCTTCGTGGTGGAAAGTTGACACAGCAGTACGTATGCGACATGATGGCAAAAATTGAGTCACACCGTCTCAATTGGATTCGCTTCAACCAAAAGGCAATTAAGGCAGAAAAGTATAAGATCATCGTTGATGCGTTGAACAGTGACGCCGAGTTGCTACCAGGACGCCTCACCATTCTGCCGCCGTCAATGTATGGGTCGCCACGTTGGTATGCCAACTGAGACTGGGTCTCAGTCTCAGTTGATCTGAGATTCAGAAATTTTTCACACAAAATCCCCACGCAGGAATATACTTCCTGTTTCTTAAATATATATGTATATATATATGTATATGTGCATATATATATATAATTATATGTGTGTGTGTGTGTGTGTGTGTGTGTGTGTGTGTGTGTGTGTGTGTGTGTGTGTGTGTGTGTGTGTGTGTGTGTGTGTATGTGTGCGTGTGTGTCTGTGAATAAAAGAGACAGAATTGTGAGGAACAGAAATGAAAAAAAAACGAGGTGTGTGTGTGTGTGTGTGCGTGCGTGCAGGTGTGTGTGTGTGGGTGTCTGTGTGTGCAGGTGTTTGTGTGTGTGTGTGTGTGGGGGGGGGGGGTGGTGGTTGTTATGTCGTTACATTTCTTCCACCATAATCAATTTTGAGGGTCCAGGTGTGATATAACCGAAGCCTCATTCCATCATCATAATTAATCTCGGCTTTTGTAATCATGGGGAGAGCGTCCTCTCTAAATCCGAGGGGATCCACGGTTCGAATCCCGCACAAGTGATATCAGAGATTTTAAAATGGTGCGTGCTGCTTCCTTGCTTGACGCTCAGCATATAAAGGGATAGAGTACAGACAAATAACCATAGGTTAGCAAACATTGCGCAGATTTGATTGGTCTAATGGGCTCCCCCTGCATTGAAGCTCCTTCTAAGGGAACTCATATTTATTAGGATTATATTATTAAATACAATTATAGTAATTCTATTGAAAGATTAAACACATCGGGGTGTTTTCAACACTTGGACTCTTCAAAGGTCTTTTCAATAACACTTTAAATACCCCAAGTAAATATGGCAATACTTACAAGTTATTAGACTTTTTGTTTCCTGCACAAGTGCGAGGCTCATTGAAGAACAAGTTAAATTTACATTGAGGTTGGGGGGGAAATGCTCGGGTGTACAACGAGCAAGGGAATAAAACGAACAGGTAAGGAAAGAGAGAAAAGTGAAGGAAACATTGAAATCAGCAAGTAATTGGGTTTCGTTAGGTGGGGTTATTGCCTTGTTGGGGGACATGAAGATTGAAGACCTTATGGTTGGGTCAGGATCGGGATGACAGGTGGAGGTGCACGACTTGCTTGAAGCACTGCAGGGAGGTGTGGGACAGAATAGCTTCTGGAAGGTGCTTCCCAAGATGGGATAAGTGAGAATAAAAGAGTTGAGGTTGTACAGTCAGCCTGGACATTGGAAGTTTAACCAGGAGGGGGTGACTGGAAGAGAACATGAATCCTGGAGTTGGGGTTACTGGAAGAGAACATGAATCCTGGAGTTGGGGTTACTGGAAAAAAACATGAATCCTGGAGTGGGGGTTTACTGGGAGAAAACATGAATCCTGGAGTTGGGGGTTACTGGGAGAAAACATGAATCCTGGAGTGGTCGTAACTGGAAAAAACATGAATCCTGGAGTGGGGGGTTACTGGGAGAAAACATGAATCCTGGAGTTGGGGGTTACTGGGAGAGAAAATGAATCCTGGAGTGGTGGTAACTGGAAAAAAACATGAATCCTGGAGTTGGGGGTTACTGGGAGAGAACATGAATCCTGGAGTGGGGGGTTACTGGAAGAGAACATGAATCCTGGAGTGGTAGGTTACTGGAAGAGAACATGAATCCTGGAGTGGGGGGTTACTGGAAGAGAACATGAATCCTGGAGTTGGGGTTACTGGAAGAGGACATGAATCCTGGAGTGGGGGGTTACTGGAAAAGAACATGAATCCTGGAGTGGGGGGTTACTGGAAAAGAACATGAATCCTGGAGTCGGGGTTACTGGAAGAGGACATGAATCCTCGAGTTTGGGGTTACTGGAAGAGAACATGAATCCTGGAGTGGTAGGTTTCTGGAAGAGAACATGAATCCTGGAGTGGGGGGTTACTGGAAGAGAACATGAATCCTGGAGTGGTGGATTACTGGAAGAGAACATGAATCCTGGAGTGGTGGATTACTGGAAGAGAACATGAATCCTGGAGTGGTAGGTTACTGGAAGAGAACATGAATCCTGGAGTGGTGGATTACTGGAAGAGAACATGAATCCTGGAGTGGTAGGTTACTGGAAGAGAACATGAATCCTGGAGTGGGGGGTTACTGGAAGAGAACATGAATCCTGGAGTGGGGAGTTACAGGGAGAGAACATGAATCCTGGAGTTGTTGTTACTGGAAAAAAACATGAATCCTGGAGTTGGGTGTTACTGGAAGAAAACATGAATCCTCGAGTTGGGGGTTACTGGAAGAAAACATGAATCCTCGATTTGGGGGTTACTGGAAGAAAACATGAATCCTCGAGTTGGGGGTTACTGGAAGAGAACATGAATCCTCGAGTTGGGGGTTACTGTAAAATAACATGAATCCTGGAGTGGTGGATTACTGGAAGAGAACATGAATCCTGGAGTGGTAGGTTACTGGAAGAGAACATGAATCCTGGAGTGGGGGGTTACTGGAAGAGAACATGAATCCTGGAGTGGGGAGTTACAGGGAGAGAACATTAATCCTGGAGTGGGGGCTTACCAGAAGAGAACATGAATCCTGGATTTGGGGGGTTACTGGAAGAGAACATTAATCCTGGAGTGGGGGCTTACCAGAAGAGAACATGAATCCTGGATTTGGGGGTTACTGGAAGAGATGATGAATCCTGGAGTGGTAGGTTACTGGGAGAGAACATGAAACCTGGAGTGGGGGTTTACTGGGAGAAAACATGAATCCTGGAGTGGGGGTTACTGGAAGAGATCATGAATCCTGGAGTGGGGAGTTACTGGGTGAGAACATGAATCCTGGAGTGGGGGGTTACTGGGAGAGAACATGAATCCTGGAGTGCGGGGTTACTGGGAGAAAACATGAATCCTGGAGTGGGGGCTTACCAGAAGAGAACATGAATCCTGGATTTGGGGGTTACTGGAAGAGATCATGAATCCTGGAGTGGGGAGTAGCTGGGAGAGAAGATGAATCCTGGAGTGGGGGTTACTGGGAGAGAACCTGAATCCTAGAGTAGGGGGTTACTGGAAGAAAACATTAATCCTGGAGTTCCTCCCGGACCTGAGGACACTGAGCACGGAAAACACCGCTTCCAGCCAGTTGATAAATCAACAGCAAGTGCCAATTCGTCTACCAGGTTCCTCCGTCCAATTACCGTTTACCTGTGGGTCATGGGGGTTTCCAACCAGGTCTCACGCCCTCGATATGCACTGGCCTTATCTTCTAAATCTTAATCAGATGTATCCAAGCGAAAACTGCCAGTGCACATCGGACATAGACTGGAGCCAATTAGTTGGGGAATAAAACCTTCCATGCTAAAACGATTTGTGGACTGTGCTAGATCAATGGAAGAAAGGACAAGCACAGACAGGTTGGAAGAGAAGTTCAACAACAAGGAGCATATAAACAATGCAGGGCCGAGGGATTTGGAAAGCATTGTCAGGTGTACAAATAAGGGAATCATTTATCAAAATAATTCATGTGTGAATACAATGTGTCTATTGCAGGAGGACAACAATGAACACTACAACAGTGGTGCGGACACCGCGTACTGTCATTTTGTGGAAGTTCTCTCTGGATGAAGGAAAGAGTGTTTTATTGTGGATTTTTACTTCCTTTGCATTCCTTTCACTCCTCCTCAACGCAGGTATTATAACATCCTGTGCATCCCGCAGGTTCCACAAACCCATGCTGCTCGACATCAGCATTTCATCACTAGCCGATGCGTGCTGGGGAATCGTTGGGATATCCTGCGTTCTTAGCAACACGATAGCACATCGCATAGAGATTACATTCGTCGAATGTCTGTGGCAAATGTTTTGTTTGGAGTTTGCGCTTGTTCATCAGTTCCTCAGCACCTGGATCATGTACGTCGACCGACATTTTGCGGTGTTTTGGCCGTACACATATGTCGCTCTGATGGCAAGTAGGCAGAGCGCCCTGAAGCTCGTCTTTCTGGTGGGGATCCTCGAGATCTTCCTCAGCATCAGTTGCCCTCTGGTCACGTTGTACCTCGAGTTTTGTAACGACTCTGTGATCGTGCATGACAGTGCGTGCCTGTCCTCAACTGTTGCTCGCTCCTCTTGTGAGAACACCAACTTCGGATCCATTTTCGTTGCTGTTATTTTGTCTTTTGTGTTCAGTTTAACTGGATTTACCGCATTGTACTCCACTTGCTGCATCATCTGGAAATGCCGCAATTCGAGCAAGGAGTCGAATGTCAAAGCTCTGCACACTTGCCTTACACAGCTCATGGCGACATCAATGCAATTTGTAACTTGTACTCTCATCTTGGGAATGAAAAATATACTAAAACATCCGGCGGACGGATTGTTCCTGGACTTTTTCGCCATTGTCACACCAGCAACTTTAAATCCCTTGATATTTGGATTTCGGACTCAGGAAATCCGTGTGGTGTTCGTGAAATTATTTCAACCAATGTGGATTAAATACTCCACCATGATCAAATGTCCATCGTCATGGAATTATTTCTTTTAAAAAAGTGTGCTGTTTTGAAATGTCAAAATCTGTTGACGAGCTCAAAAATATAGATTTGAGGGATTATTAATTTTAGAGGACACATGTTGTTGTTCTCCTCCTCTTCCATTTGTAAGGGCGGTGAGGTCCGATGGAACCAAGCGTCTGCCGTGCCTAGACCACGATACTCCTCCACTCTCCTCTGTCCTCAGCCAACTATCTCCACTCTCCAACCACCTCCACCTTTCTGAAATCCCTCTTCACACTATCCTCCCATCTCAACCGTGGTCTACCTCTTTTCCTTCCACCTTGATCTCTCAACCTATCCACTCTCTTTTCTATTCTGTCTTCCCCCATCCACACCATCTCAGCCGGCATTTCGCCAATCTCCCCATCAAGCTCATCTGCACACCAATTTTCTCCCTCAGTTCCTCCATTCTCCTTCGAGCCACCCTCTTCACTCCCGCAATCCTCCTGACCGAGTTTTGCTCGTAAACCTGCATCCTCTGATGTTATCTCTGTCAATGCTGCTGTCTCCAGACCATACAGGTAGGCTGGCATGACACACGATATCAGAGCCTTTCCTTTCAATCCCCTTGAAATCTTTGTGTCTGCCATTACACCTTCAACCCTCGTCCCCACATCTGCACACACATGAATCCTCCTCCGCACCTCTGCCTCTGAATCACCATCCCTTGTCACTCTTCTACCCAGACACTCAAACCTATTTCCTTGTCTGCTATCCTTCCTCTCCAACCTGAAATTCATTTCTTTTCTCTGCTGTCCAACCCACATCTCCTCCATCTTCTCCATGCTCATTTTCAACAGCCCGCTTCTCAAATGCCTCATTTCACTCCCCCAGTACTTCGTGCATCTCCCTCCTTCTCTCCGCAACAACAGCCAGATCGTCTGCATACAACATCCATCCCGTACTACCCCTCATGTTTACCTTCCTGCTTACCAGCTCCATCACCATGATAAACAGGAGTGGGCTGAGAGTGCTTCCCTACCTGACATATCAAGGTTAAAGGGTTGAAATCGCAATGATGCTGGAGTTGGTTGACATGATTTCGGCCAAGTCAGAATGTTTGTGATGTTTGATGTGTTTACATAATGTGTACCTATATTTATATTCTATATGTACGTTGTTGACGATATTTTCAGTGAGAGCGATAAACAGTAATCCCACTATTGGTCAATGGCTTTAACACCAACACAAATGTTTTATTTCGGAACCGAAGCATCGAAAAGCTACATATATCGGCTCGATGACAGAAGACGCCATTTGCATTTTTCCCGGACTTTTCCGAACCTGGTTCGGAACCGATTGACATGATATTTATAAGAGATTCTTAAAACTGTTTTTGAAGGGAAGAAGAGGTTAAAGTGCAACCTCCTCTTGGTGTAAAACTGCAAGAGATATAGACCCCCTTGTGCATTATGATTGTGAAAATTTATTTGACATGTCGAGAAAGAAAAGAAAACACGTGATTATTCATTAATTTAAGCTGCAATAAAAAAACAAGCTTTTAGTCCATGGGCTGGGGTGGTTTCTGTGTGACTTTTATGTGCCCTAAGTTTCTCTTCATATTATTGAAGTAGACCATGTGGGACATCAAAAAAGTGAGGGTGGACATCTGGGAGCCTGGTCGGATTTGAGAAAATGACGTCACAATATCAAGCTTTTGCGTTCATGAGGCGACCAAAACTTTGGGGTAGGGGAAACTAAAATGCTTATAACGCCACAACCATACATGATATAACTGCAAACTACCATTCAAAATATTTGTTTTTATTCACTCTACATGTGACAATATGTAATTATCTGATTATTATGCAAATTTGCTGTCCAGAGGTCAAAAGGTCATGGAAATCGGGGGTTGCTTAAAATCTGACCCACCGGAAGAAAAATGTGAGTTACAGGCTGCCTGTACTACTTGAGAATGTTTGCTGGCTGTCAGAGGTTGCCATGACATACCTCTATCACATGATGTGCATTGTATAAGAATTACCCCTTTTGTAACGTAAACATCAACTTTGATAAACGGTGCTATTTCAGACATGTCAGAAATTCCAGTTTTTCCATCGTCTAAGTGTACATTATTCATACCATCCAGGTTGGTGATTGTTTTGTAAACCTCTTTTAGATTATTACTATACATAACATATCAGCAGAAGACCCAGAGGAAATGACTTCTTGCTATTTCTGACAACGATGAACCATTTAACTCTTTTATTTCAGTTGTTTTAAAATGGGCAGAGGTTGAGTCCTCTATTTCTAGTCAGTTCTCATTATCTCCAGTCATTTGAGGCTTCTTTGGATTCCCACAATAGAGTAGTTCCACGTGGTTCTGTTAGAGGGCACTACCACCGATTCTAGTATTGACAGCTTGGTGGCAGCACTGTATAAGTGCATTTCCTCATGGGTGAAAGTGAAAGTAAAAATTGAATCCCATATCAGAAGGTTTAATTAAATTAAGCGAAAAAATTGAGAGAGAGAGAGAGAGAGGGAGAGAGAGGGAGAAAGAGAAAGAGAAAGAGAGAGATTTGAATTTTAGGGTCTTTTATTACAAAAGTATAATAGAAAAACAAGTATTACAATAGCAGTCAACAAAAATAATTAAATCAAGGAACAGAAAGACATGAGATTAATTAGAGCAGCAAAAGAAGTTCATCTCCCTCCACCTTACACAGGACTTCAGCTTTGCACCATTTTTGAACAAAGTGATTAACCCGAGAAGTCTCTCGGTAAAAGTGAAATTCAGTTTTAAGACGGGCAAACACAAAGCCTTCGAAGGCCAACAAAACACTGCATTCCTGTGAACTTATCTCGGAAACCCTTCTCCTCCGTGTAATATATATCGCGAGTTTCGCCTCAGCAAGCAAGAAATTAACAATTTGAGATCCGACATTCTCATTAGATACAGGCATGCAGTACACAAAATGATAGAAGGAAAAACAAAAACCGAAATTCCGGAAAGTATATTGCAGGAGTTGAAAAAGTGGAGCCAGCCTTTGGCATCCGAAATATGTGTGGAAAGTGTCCTCGAGTGATGGCAAAAAGGGCATTCATCAGATAACACGAGGTTCATTCTTTTGAGAAACACGTTGGAAGGCAAGGAATAGTGTGCAAGCCTCCACTGTATGTCTCCGGCACGTTTAGACACAGGTGACGTGCACATCGAGGACCAGGTAGGAGAAGATGGAGCCCCTGCAGGCAGAAGACCTTTCCAGTGGGTGGTCAGTGGGCTATTGGGGTTGGCAGAAATAACAACATTAAGACATTGCACGTACAGAGTAGCCTTTGCACAGGCTTGTCGAGGCTATGTGGAAGGAGCGCCAGAAAAACAACAATCAGGGAAGTCAGGGTGCATCGTTTTTGTGTTTTGAACATCGTGTGGTGAAGGCCACGATAAATGAAAAGAGTTAAACACTTTAACAATTGAACGAATAAGTTGTCCAATTAGTCGAGCTGAGGTAACATTGCAAACTTCCAAAATCTGGTTAGGGGTCTGCCATCCAGAACAAGTATGGTTAACAAAGTCCCTGACAAGGGAAAAACCAGATTCACTAAAGGATTCTGAGTATTGCGTTGCAATACATGTCCCTACCAAAGTTCAAAGTGCCATAACTTTGTCAAAAATGATCGAATATGTAAATTTATGCACGGCTGATGCTGGTTTTCAAACTTGATCTGAGGTATGCTGAGACACATGTGTGTCATGCCTGGCCTCGTTGATAAGCCCGGAAGGTCGCTCCGTGGAGCAACCTGCACGTATTGCACTGTGTGAATTATAGGTTCATGCTTTAAAACGTCATAACTCTGAAACCATGTGACGCATGACGTCATGCTCGCAGACTTTTCTTTCGTCATGGGTTTGCGATTGTGCCTGCAAAGTTTGGCCTCGATCTGTTCAGCCGTTGCAGAGAAAAAGGGGTTTTCGTGTTTTCACGAAAAACAATATGGCGGCCGAACCACGTGACCTGTGCTGTCATAATCACCATTAAGATATTCTCCAGACCGAGTCCCTCCAGCGGTGAAAATTTGATCTCAATCGGTCCTATTATTGCAGAGAAATTGTTTGTTAAAGGAAATTAAATGTTAAAATGGCACTGAGTGAAGGATCATCAGAATTATCAGAATTCCCAAAGTTCAAAGTGCCATAACTTTGTCAAAAATGATCGATACGTCTTGAAGTTCGAACTTGATCTGTAACTTATTATGAGGAAACCATATGCCAAGTTTGATATCATTAGCATTAAGAGTTTAGAAACAAAGTCCGGAAAACTGTTCTTTGTGTGACGGACTGACAGACTGACAGACGGACGGACTGACAGACTGACAGACTGACGAACAGACGGACAGACGGACAGACGGACAGACGGAGGGACGGCGTGTAAACCTATAGTCCCGTCCGGTGTACACCGGTAGGGGACTGATAAGATACAGTACAAGTCATTGATTATTGGGATTATTGCTCACATGCCCAGCAAGGATCAGGACATCACTTGCGTTTTTGAAGGTTGTTCGAATTCTAAACTGAGGCTGGAGGTTCCTTGAGGATGAGCGATGAGGATGAGCCAGCTTGATGACCAACAAGATGGACGATACAACCATGGAAACGGATCAACCGTTCGGAATCCAATGCAAAAGCTCCCAGGTAATCAGGTGTATTTTTCCTTTTCATCATTGCCAGAGTTCTCAAGTTTCATTTTATCCTTTCACAACACTCACAAACATTATTCTGAGTATAACTGAGAATGAGGAAAAGAGCCGATCAGGGTTGAGAGCCGCACTCTTAATAAAGTCCTTATAAAGATCCGCAGGTTCCAAACCACTGTTCTGACAAGACACCTGAAACAAGACCAAAAGTCTAACAGCGGCGTAGACGGGCGTGTAAAATATTATCAACCACAAACACATATGTTTAGCTTTTTAAACAGTCGCTAATGCCGTGTATAACATTAAACAAAGAAATTTGGAGGATCCCGACATCCGTGAGGTAGGTTTTCTTACAGAACTGTGGGAAGATCTACTGTACTCTAGATTATACCCCACAAGGTTTGGGTAAATAACATGACCGTTCCTGGCGCTAATGTGGCGTTTTTCGAAGCGCACTTTTGAAACTCGCTCCTGCTGTTAAACACGAAACTGAAAGGGAGAAGCCCGGGTTGTGCTCATTTACCAAGCAGCTAGCTAGCGCTTGCCAAGCCAGCCGTTCCTTAACGGTTTTGAATGGAGTGCTTGCTCGAATGCTCAAACCACTTGGCGATCTCTCCACAAGAAACTTGGGAAATGAACACACACCCAATGTTCTTGAGACCCGACCATAGATCGACTGTAATCTATATACCCCATAAGACGAATGACTCTTCCTGCCGCTCCCGTCGTGAGCGGGTTTACGCCAACTAATAAATTAAAATGTCGGTCGGTTGACTCGGTGGAGTCAGCCGTCGTCATGACATCATAGACGTAATGACGTAACGGACATACAACTGACAGAACGGTTTTTCAACTTCCAGTACGTTTGCAGTCGCGACGAAGAGATTAGTGTTATAAATAGATTTACTGTAATATTAGCGTTACGTTATCATTATTTCAAAAATGATATTACCATTAAAAAACCGAGGCTAATTCCTGACCTGACTTCCTCGGTTATTAGTATTCGTGCTGAACACCGCTCATCATTGATCATGAACCGCACACCGCTTCAATCCATCAACCTTCCTTTCACGACATTGGGATTAAAGTATTATGGTTATATTTTCTATATTATTATTACGAAAACGATACAACTGAAACGACACCACTACTGTATGAAGAAACCTGGGCTAATTTGTCCGAAGCGGTCCGAAGGTGAAGCATAATGCCTGAGGCCTATACGTGCCGTACGGTTTTGTTGGAAGAGCCGAAACGCCGATGCTTTCGATATCTGATGGTCATTTTAACAATCGGTTTGTTTGTGGTTCACACTGAGTGAAAAACATCAAGGTAGAGCATGGCGATTGTGACATATGACAGGTTCGACAATAAGTTCGGCCTGAACGGCATATAAATCAAAATGGCGGCATGTGGAGAGTCAGCCGCCATACCGCCGTAATAACATCAGACGTAATTACATCACCCTGTCATGTGAAGTGACCAGATCCTCAGCTCTCATTGGTATAAGTTTGAGGGGACACACATACGGACGGACAAACTGTACGAGACGGCTTCGACCAATAGGCGACACATTAAAAACATGAAATTATATATTACGCCCGTCCGTCAGTCCGTCAGTCCGGCAGCAGACTTAAAATCGACACAATAAGAGAACCTTCTGTGTGTGTGTGTCTGTCTGTCTGTCTGTCAGTGTGTTTGTCTGTATTTGTATGTGTGTGTGTATATGTCTTTGTGTGGATGTGCGTCTGTCTGTGTGTGTATGTTTGTGTATATGTGTGTGTGTGTGTGTGTGTGTGTGTGTGTGTCAGTGTTTTTGTCTGTATGTGTATGTGTGTGTGTGTGTGTGTGTGTGTGTGTGTGTGTCTGTGTGTGTGGATGTGCCTCTGTGTGTGTGTGTATGTATGTGTTTGTGTGCGTGTGTGTGTGTCTGTCTGTGTGTGGATGTGCATCTGTCTGTGTGTGTGTCTGTCTGTGTGTGTGTGTGTGTGTGCGCGTGTGTGTGTGTGTCTGTCTGTCTGTGTGTATATGTGCGTGTGTGTCTGTCTGTGTATGTATGTGCGTGTGTGTGTGTCTGTCTGTGTGTGTATGTGCGTGTGTGTGTGTCTGTCTGTGTGTGTGTGTGTGTGTGTGTGTGTGTGTCTGTGTGTGTCTGTGTGTGGATGTGCGTCAGTCTGTGTGTGTGTATGTCTGTGTGTGCATGTGCGTGTGTGTGTGTGTGTGTGTGTGTGTGTGTGTGTGTCTGTGTTGCTATTTTTCTCAGAGATGGCTGAACGGATCTTCGTCAAACTTTCAGAGGTTCATCCGTGAGTGCCGGAGAGTGTTTTAAGGGGGAATTAATTTTGGAAAAAAAAGTTAGTGCTACTTGGAATTTTTTGAAATCACTTTATCGTACCTGAGCCTTTGTATAGCTGTATAAAAGGTGATATGAAATTGTCCCTAATTGGTGTGCATGTGTGTAATATATTAAATGAAAAATTTTCCTTATTAGGTGCAGGTAGAGAAGTGTTTTATGCACCTGCAAAAAAATAGAAAGAAAAAAAAAATCAAATATATTTCTTCAAAACGCCAAAGGGATTAGAACATGACCGGGCAACGTCGGGTATTCCTGCTAGTTTATAAAAAATAAAGGATTATAATATAAAGTAGTTGATACTTTTGCGTCAGTGCACGTTGCGTCTTCGAGGCACCTGCGTCGTTACCCAGCAACGACGTAAACAAATTGACGTCGTAAACATTTACAGCTGGCACACTTCGCCGACGCTTTTTGGACACCTCCTCAAAGACAAGCGAGACGTATAGAGGAGGAAAATAACGGCGGAGAACGGCAAAGTCTAACCTCGGTGGTGGAAAGGAATCTGAGTTCGACAGAGGGAGATAAACGGCAGGTGCATTTAATTGTACAGGTCAGTATCGTTGTCATGTGCCTTTTTCTCAGAGATGGTTTCTGTCTGGCCACGTTCCCATAAAGCCTAGACCTGTGAGGTGCTGCAGGGACTGTTGTCTTTCCGGTAGGTTCTCCCACCCCAGCCAAGCAACTCTGTAGTTCTGTCAGAATGGCCATTGGGTTCTGCGGGAGTAATGCATTCGATCGTGTCCGTCCGTCCGTGTGTGTGTGTGTGTGTGTGTGTGTGTGTTCGTGTGTGTGTGTGTGTGTGTGTGTGTGTGTGTGTGTGTGTGTGTGTTCGTGTGTTTGTGAACAAGATATCTGGAAAAGTTCTGAACCGATTTGGATGAATGTTGGTGGGATGATTGCCCTTGGGATAAGGAAGAATAGATTAGTTTTTGGTGAAGCTCAGGATATTATTCCGGATCCAGGAATTTTTTGAAGGATTTTTTACCATTGGAAGATCGGGCTCCAACTTGACCCACGGCGGGAGTATGCGCTCCACTGAGTGGCGTTCCAGTTTTATTTTGTGTACAAGATCGAGGCTCGTGTAAGAGCTAACATTAGTCACCTAAAAACAAACAGACACAAAAAACATATGATCAAGGAAGCGGGAGACAAGATGGGCAGAGAGAGGGAAGAACTGAAGTGCAACAGGAGAGAACAGGGACATCGGGAGATCTATGGGAGGGAGAGGGCGTGGGGGGAGGGGGTGGGAGAGGTTAAAAAAAAAACAAATGGACACTGCTAGGACTTCCAAGAAAGAAGTCGGTATTTCAAAAGAGTGGATCTGGGGTGAATTAACGAAGGTAGAAAAGATCTAGGTTTTGGATGGGGGAAGATAAGAGATGGCGGTGAACAGATGTTTTAAAGACCTGGAGGGAGGAGGAGGACCAAGGTCCTTCTTGCCCAGTTGCTCAGTTTGGTTGGACGCCTCGCTCTAGGAAGAGTCAGGGTCGTTCCATATTTTTTCCATTAAGTAATGATGTAGATTACCATGCTCTTGGGAACTTTCAACACTCCAGAAATTGTTTATACCCTTCCCCAGATCTATGCCTCCTCACAATTCTATCTCGGATTGCTCCAAACGGTTCCTTGGACTTCATGGTAGAGTTCCTGCTCTGACATGCACTTTTTATATTATATTATATATTATATTATACACACATATATAATATCTAATATATATAAAGCATATTGCATTTCGACCTCTCCTGTCAACTTTTCCATCAATTTCAATCATTCTCCTTATCCCAGCAGCTGAGCAGATCGAGATGCCGCCGATTCGTGGCCAGAAAGAGCACATCAAGCGACCAATGAATGCATTCATGGTGTGGGGACGTTGTCACCGCAAGCAAATGGCCAAGGAAATGCCGGGAGCGAGCAATATCGAGGTGAGCAAGGCCCTGGGAGCAGCGTGGCGTTCCATCACGGAGCAGGAGAAACGTCCATACTATGAAGAGTCCCACAGGCTGAAACTTGAACATGATAAGATGTATCCGAGTAAGTTCTTATTCATTAATTTCGCCACCCAAGGTGGATGGACGTTATGTTTTCACCCTGGCTGTCTGTTTGTCTGTCTGTGAACAGGATATCTCAAAACGTTGTGGACGGATTCGAACAGAATTTAACAGAGATGTAGCGCATGTCACAAGGGCGAAATGATTAGATTTTGGTGAAGATCCGGATTCGCATCCGGCTACTGGAAAATTTTAAGTAATTCTTCACCATTGGGAGATTTGGCCAAAAACGATACACTGCAGGATATCTCAAAAAGTTGTGGACGGATTTGGACGAAGCTTGGTGGACCGTTTGGGTGTCTGACAAGGACAAATAGATCCGGGCTTCTGGTTGGCCATGGAACATCTTCAAATCGTGAAATGTTTTCATTTTCATACATGAATCATGTAATGTTCCAGAAATGTTTCTCGCAGTTTCCTGAAATCTCTTGGCATATAATAATATTGTGTTCCTGGAAGAATATTTTGTAGCATTGTAAATTAATTTAGCCTCTTTGGGCCTGCATTATTGAACCTGATTTGAAGTGGAGTTTCCAGGATTCTTGTTCTTTCGATATTTTTCAACTTGTCCATGTTCATAAATTGTGCAGGAATCCTTTATCATTTGCAATGTAATAAATAAGTAAATTCGCATTTCCTCGGATTTTACTTGAATTTACTATGTATCAGGTATATTTTGGCATGTTCTATGTACGTTATATGTGAATGCACAGTAGAAACTGTTTTTCAGTCCAACAGTTTACATCGAATGATATTCCGTAGCTAATCTCTCGATCGTATCGTTTCACTTTCAGATTGGGTCTACAAACCAAGACAATCTCGCACTAAACTCTCCAAAAACATTGTCGACTATCATAACGTTGAGAAAGTGCAGGAGGATAGTCAAGGTATTGAACACTCAAAGTGTGGTAAGTGAGTGTCAGATACCAGCTTGACCTCAAGGTGAATTTGTTAAATTATTTCGAGGCTTTCTCCACTGGAGTATGAGTTTGGAGATAACCTTGTATGTATACCACCACTGACCGTTTGTTGTATTTCCAAAACATTCATCCAACTTGCGATTTTTCTTCCCACAGCTCATTCAACTCCATCTCATGATAATCACATCACCTGCAACAGTGATGAAAGGGAGATATCATTACCTGTCCATCAGTTCCAATTCTATCTGACTTGCCCTACGACAAACTCATCCACGGTGTTTGCGACATCTGTGTTTCAGAGTGTCGCACAAGATAACCCATGTAGTTCTGTTCCAGTCTTGTTTCAGGACAACTTTGAAAATATTGAGAAGGGTCAATCCTTATGGCTGCAGGAACCTTCACAGCCAGTCCCTCTCGCTGTGCTGGGAAGTCCTCCACTGGAGCACGAGATAATCCCGTCGCAGTTGCAGAACCTTTTAGTTGTCCTCCAACCACAATACCATCAGGTTTATGGAGCATCTCCTGAGTGCACACATCGAGTGAATAATATAAGTCAGAACGCAGGAAACATTTTACCAACTATTCAACCCCAAGGTCAACATGGGATTGATAACATTGCACTGGACAACGATCAGCACCAGCCCAACAGGTAAGTTCACTGTAAAAACATCATAGCCTTGGACAACCTGAGGCAGGAATAAATAGCTCATTAACAACCTCTCTATTTTGTTTTCACAGTGAAACCTGCAATTTCAGCCCTTGCCTTTTAAATGAAGGTGATCGACAGCATGAAATGTTGCACTTTATGAACCACAATGTCCTTCAGACAAATGAAAATACCAACCAAGAAAGCACGGCGGCACTCAACTCCCACCGTGAGGCGAACCTCGCAACAGATTCTGAACTTCTAAACTCAGTCGAATTGATGGCAAGCTCTTTGCTATCTGATGTTGATTGGCACAAGTCAGCTGAACTGCCTGAAGAATATTTGCCAGCTGACTTTCAACACTTGCTGGAACTGCCTGCAATGTCTCTGCCAACCGACTCAAACGAGTCCGTGAGGCGGCCTGTGGACTGTTTCAGTTTTCCAGCTGAGCTCAACTGGTCAGCAGAACTGTCAGACCTTTTGCTATCTGAAACCACATTCATGAGTGAACTTCCAGAATGAATACTAGCTGACTGATTCCTTCGGTTATCTTCAGGATTCGAATTTCTTCTTGGATTTTGAATTACTGACAAGCATCGAGACCTCTACCGAGCCTGATTTAGTTGTTTATTATATTGATGAGTGCATGCAGATTCAGCACTGCAGATTCCATGTCAACAGCTTTGAGTCCATTTGGCAATAAATAAAGTTTCTGTTTTCCAAGATTTTGACATCTCAAGTCTCTTTTGCTTCAATAAAATTGGCATAATCGGAACATTACAATCGATGGGCATTTATGGTCTTTTTGTAAAACGAGAAACAGCCGCTCCACGCGGAGGTAGCCACGATGGGTCATTATTACCTTTATTATTTTTGCCAAAAGTGGATGGAGTTTATGTTTCTCCACCTGTCTGTTTGTCTGTGAGCACGATACCTCCAAAAGTATTGGACTGATTCAGACTAAACATGGTGGATAATTTGGGTGTCTGACAAGGACGAATTGATTTGATTTTAATGAAGATCCTGATCTAGATATGAGAATATTTTAATTTTTCAAGTGATTCTTCCCCATTGAGAGATAAACCCAAAAACAATACTTAATAGAGCACGATATCTCAAAACGCTATTGACGGATTAATACAAAACTTGGTGGATGAGTTGGGTAAGTAACAAGAAGAAGCCGAAGAGATTTTTGGTTCAGGTCCGGATGGTCAGCGCTCTACTGAGTGTTGTTCAAGTTGTTGTTGTATAGCCCTGGACAGTTCTCTCGAACAAGCCCACGTCATGGAGACAGCCGATCGATCTCGCCGGAGTGACCCAGCGATCCCCACATCCAGGATGGTGTACCCTCCACCATCACGAAGTCAGGATCACGACAGAGTTAGAGACAATCAGAGAGAGAGAGTTCGAGAGATAGAAAAGGAGAGAGAGAGAGAAAGGGAGAGAGAAAGAGAGAGAGAGAGAAAGAGAGAGAGAGGGAGAAAGGGAGAGAGAAAGAAAGTGAGAGAGAGAGAAATGGAGAGAAAGAGAGAGAAAGAGAGAGAGAGAGAGAGAGAGAGAGAGAGAGAGAGAGAGAGAGAGAGAGAGAGAGATATTTGAATTTTAGGGTCTTTTATTACAAAAGTATAAAAGAAAAACAAGTATTACAATAGCAGTCAACCAAAGTAATTAAATCAAGGAACAGAAAGACATGAGATTAATTAGAGCAGCAAAAGAAGTTCATCTCCCTCCACCTTACACAGGACTTCAGCTTTGCACCATTTTTGAACAAAGTGATGAACCCGAGAAGTCTCTCGGTAAAAGTGAAATTCAGTTTTAAGACGGGCAAACACAAAGCCTTCGAAGGCCAACAAAACACTGCATTCCTGTGAACTTATCCCGGAAACCCTTCTCTCCCGTGTAATATATATCGCGAGTTTCGCCTCAGCAAGCAAGAAATTAACAATTTGAGATCCGACATTCTCATTAGATACAGGCATGCAGTACACAAAATGATAGAAGGAAAAACAAAAACCGAAATTCCGGAAAGTATATTGCAGGAGTTGAAAAAGTGGAGCCAGCCTTTGGCATCCGACATATGTGTGGAAAGTGTCCTCGGAGTGATGGAAAAAAGGGCATTCATCAGATAACACGAGGTTCATTCTTTTGAGAAACACGTTGGAAGGCAAGGAATAGTGTAGTGAAATTATACCAAGGTGAACCCAGGGATGCTCGCCACGAAAAAGGGGGGCCGTCTATAAGACCCGGGACACTCGGGGCGTGCGGACACTCCGGCGGGACTCACTGTGACATTATCCAGTAGTTGAATGGTATGTACGCCCCAAAGGCTGCGCTGCGCGAACCATTGTTATATCGAAGCTACCTTTGCTGTGCTTGAAATGCTCTGATTTAATGCCTATTGTTGCATGTATTGTTACAGGAGATATTATCGATCTAAATGATATTAAAGCCTACACTGAGGAAAGTCGTGTCTGCGCTTGATTTTCACGACATTTAATATCATTTATTTCGCCATGGCTGACCACAAGATGATCGTGGTTCCGATTCTCGGTGCCGACCCTCTGGCTGAAGGATCTGCATCGGAGTTTGCTCACTGGCTCAACACGCTGCAGAACTACTTCGCTGCTCACGAGACGGAGCCAACCGCTGAGATACGGCTGTCCGTCTTACAGTCCAAGGTCCATCACACTGTGTACAAGACCATTTCTCGATTTGTGACGTATGATACGGCCCTGGCCGAGCTGAAGCGCCTTTACATAAAGAAACGGAGCGCTGTGCACGGCCGGCATCAACTCTCTCAGCGACGGCAGCAACCGTCTGAATCGATTGATCGCTATGCGCAGGAGTTGCGCTATTTATTGGCAGATTGTGTGCAGGACGTCCGGACTCATGAGCAAGTTCAAGACGATTTGCTCCGAGATGCATTCATATCCGGAATTAGTTCTGGAGTCTTGCGGCTGCGTCTCTTGGAGGTCGCGGAGCTGACATTTACAGAGGCACTACGGCTGGCACGCGTTTATGCAGATGCTCGAGAACAATTGACCGCATATGATCACCCACGAGTCGTGGCGGGGACCTCGCAACTCGCGCGACCCGAGAGGGCCATCGCCGAGGATACGGAGGAGGACCCAACCACCACGACGGCCGAGTCCCTGGGTGCTCCGGAAGCGGACTCCGCATCCGGCCTCACTGCAGCTGCCGCTGCCCGGCCACGGCTTGCCCGGTATGCAAAATGTTATTTTTGTGGCAATCGGCAGCATCCCCGGACTGAATGCCCGGCCCGAGAGGCGACCTGTCACCTCTGCTCCACTAAAGGCCATTTTGCAAAAGTCTGCAGAAAGGCCGCCCGGGGCACGCATTCCCGAGCGACCTTGAATGTGCTCATCGCTGAACCAATGGATCGAGCACCGGACGGGGCGCCTTGCACAGCTTTGATGAGCCGCTCTCCTCCTCGCGGGCCTCTGGCTTCTCGCCCGACCTTGGTGAGATACGTCGGGCCGCCGAAACAAATGGCGCAAACGCGACCGGTCACAAAGCATCTAACCTTGACTGGCTTGCAAACGCCTCCTTCAAACAAGCGACATGCGCCCACTTTGGAATTGCCTCTCGAGGTGCGGCAAACGCAGCACGTGACTCGAGCGCCATCTGATGACAGCTTTTGCGAATTACATGCTTCCCTTCTGGCATGTCCAGCTGCTGATGGCAGAATTCTTTCTCACGTGGCTCGAGCGCCATCTGGCGGTAGCTCTTGCGAATTACATGCACCCGCTTTGGCATATGACTCTGCAGATGGCAGAATTCTTTCTCACGTGGCTCGAGCGCCATCTGGCGGTAGCTCTTGCGAATTACCTGCACTCGCTTTGGCATATGACTCTGCAGATGGCAGTGAACTTTCTCCCGTGGCTCGAGCGCCGTCTGGAGGCTTCTCTCACGACTACTCCACACCCACTCTGGCAAATGAAACTACCGAAGAGCCAACTGACTTCAATGCTCCTGCTGAGGCCCGAAGGATTGCAGCCGGCGTGGGATCCACCCGCGAGGCGCGATCTTCTCGCCCGGCCGGAACTATACCTGCCGGGTCTGCCGGCCTAGCGCAGGCCTTCATTCCGCTCACGGTCGCGGGCGTTGTTGCGCAAGCTTTAATTGATACGGGATCCACGGATAGTTTTATTGATCAGCGTCTCGTGCGACAACATGGGTGGCCGGTTCTCGGGACAACCCGCCGGATCTTCATGGCATCTCAGGGACTTCGGTTGAGCACAAAAGGGGCGTGTCGATTGAAACTTGTGATAAATGGACGCACGTTCCCGGACGTGTATCTCATGGTATTACCGGCCTTATGCGCTGACGTTCTGTTAGGACTTGATTTCCTTAAGCGGCATGGTCGTTTAGAGATGGACTTCGGAGGGCCGGACACGCTCGCTGTGTGTGCCCTCGCTCAAATGGACATGGAGCCACTCTCACTGTTCCCCAACCTGACCACTGATTGTACCCCTGTGGCCATCAAATCGCGGCGCTACTCTCGCGCGGACGCGCAATTCATTGCGGAAGAAACGGCCCTACTCTTGAAGGACGGTATCATAGAACACAGTAGGTCTCCGTGGAGGGCCCAAGTCTTAGTGGTGCGGAGTGAGGCTCACCGCAGGCGAATGGTAATCGACTATTCGCAAACGATTAATCGCTTTACACAGCTGGATGCCTACCCATTACCGGGGATGGACGCCCTGGTACGCCAGGTGGCCCTGTATTCCGTTTATAGCACTCTCGATCTACGTAGTGCGTATCATCAAGTCCCCATCTCTAGGGCTGATCGCGTCTTTACGGCCTTTGAATCGGGTCAGCGGTTGTACCAGTTCACGAGACTTCCTTTTGGGGTAACGAACGGCGTCGCTTGTTTTCAGAGAGCTATGGATGACCTCGTTGCGAAGGAGCATTTGACGGATGTCTTTGTCTATCTGGACAATCTTACGGTTTGTGGGTACGACCAGGCGCATCACGACGCTAATCTAAAACGCTTCCTCGAGGTTGCGCGGAAATATCGCTTAACCATGAATGAGGCGAAGTGTCAATACTCTCTACGCACGGTAGACCTTCTGGGGTACACCGTGACCCATGGCTCCGTCTCTCCAGATAAGGAGCGTCTGCGCCCTTTGCTCGATATGGCTCCGCCTAGCGATCGGGCTTCGCTGAAACGCGCTCTAGGGCTGTTCGCCCACTACTCGAAGTGGGTGCAAAATTTCTCTGCTAAGCTCCGCCCCCTCGTGGCCTGCGACACTTTCCCCATGGGCCCGGCCGCCCTGGCGGCCTTCGAGGGCCTTAAAGTCGACATTGCTGGCGCCGCTGTCGCAACGATTGACGCGAGTGCCTCTTTCGTTTTGGAGAGTGATGCCTCGGACCATGCGATAGCGGCGACCCTCTCCCAAGGAGGCCGCCCTGTGGCTTTCTTCTCGCGGACTCTCACCTCCGCCGAGCGGAGGCATTCGTCCGTCGAAAAGGAAGCGTACGCGATCGTCGAATCTATTCGGCGATGGCGGCCGTATCTGCTTGGGCGGAGTTTCCAAATTATCACGGACCAACAGAGTGTTGCGTTTATGTACGACACCTTACATGCTCAGCGCATTAAGAATGAGAAAATCACCCGCTGGCGTATCGAACTCGCCGACTTCTGCTACACCATCAAATACCGCCCGGGGAAGGATAACCTGGTCGCTGACGCCTTATCGAGGCCGGC
Organism: Myxine glutinosa; assembly: GCF_964187855.1. Classification (NCBI taxonomy): domain Eukaryota; kingdom Metazoa; phylum Chordata; class Myxini; order Myxiniformes; family Myxinidae; genus Myxine; species Myxine glutinosa. Next base: position 360,259,165 of record NC_136261.1, on the reverse strand, counting down.
CACTTGCGCGGGGGTCGTAACTTTGGAGGGGCTGCGCACTTTGCACAGCACTATGTGTCATCCCGGGGTGACGCGCTTCGCACATTTTGTGCGCGCGGGCAATCTGCCGTACTCGATGGAGGACATCCGCCGCATCTGCCGTGATTGCGCGGTCTGTGCGGAACTCAAACCGCGTTTTTATAGCCCTCCCCTGGGGACACTCGTTAGGGCTACTAGACCGTGGGAGCGCTTGGCGATGGACTTCAAAGGGCCGCTGCCAATGTCGAGCAACTCTCGCTATCTGCTCACTATCGTCGATGAGTATTCCCGATTCCCCTTTGCTTACACGTGCGGGGATATGTCGGCTGCCACGGTTATTCGGTGCCTTCAGAATTTGTTTTCTATGTTTGGATATCCGGCCTACGTGCATACCGATCGGGGTGCGGTGTTCCTGTCCCAGGAAGTGAGGGGCTACTTGCTCCAAAATAATGTCGCTTCGAGCTACACCACCCCGTACCGGCCCCAAGCTAACGGACAGATCGAACGCTTTAATGGGATTATATGGCGGGCCGTCATGCTAAGCCTTCGGACCCTCGGCCGAGGCCTCGATAAATGGGCGTGGTCGCTGCCTGCCGCTCTAAACTCGATCCGGGCTCTCCTATGTACTGCCACCAACCAGACTCCTCACGAACGACTGTTCCACCACCCTAGAAGCTCCGGCAGTATCCAGTCTTTACCCAGCTGGCTCGCTGAACCGGGGCCCGCCTATCTCAAACGAGCGATTCGCACTAGCAAGTACGACCCCCTTGTTGACAAGGTGCAGGTCCTCCAGGCTAATCCCGAGCATGCCCGCGTGTTAACGGCGGATGGCCGCGAGTCTACTGTCTCCGTTCGCCATCTCGCCCCATGTGGGGACGACGACAGGGATATCGACGAACCCGTCTACGAGTCTATGGACTCTATCGAAGCTTCCCCTATGGAACTACCACTGTTACTCCTGTCGTCCCCCGCTCCCGTGCCCGAAGGCGCAGGGGCGCCCCCTCCGACTCCGACCTCCGGCGGCTATTCCGACGCGGGGGACTCCGGGCTTGGGGACGCCGTGCCCGGTAGATTCCGAACACGAACTGGCAGGGAGGTGCGCCAGCCCGACCGCTACGGGTGGACTGACTGACGTGGATTGACGTGACCCTTTCATTTATTGCTGATGCTTGCCTGCGAACTGCCGAGCGGTAGTCTTGTTTTAACGACGGGGAGAATGTAGTGAAATTATACCAAGGTGAACCCAGGGATGCTCGCCACGAAAAAGGGGGGCCGTCTATAAGACCCGGGACACTCGGGGCGTGCGGACACTCCGGCGGGACTCACTGTGACATTATCCAGTAGTTGAATGGTATGTACGCCCCAAAGGCTGCGCTGCGCGAACCATTGTTATATCGAAGCTACCTTTGCTGTGCTTGAAATGCTCTGATTTAATGCCTATTGTTGCATGTATTGTTACAGGAGATATTATCGATCTAAATGATATTAAAGCCTACACTGAGGAAAGTCGTGTCTGCGCTTGATTTTCACGACAAATAGTGTGCAAGCCTCCACTGTATGTCTCCGGCACGTTTAGACACAGGTGACGTGCACATCGAGGACCAGGTAGGAGAAGATGGAGCCCCTGCAGGCAGAAGATCTTTCCAGTGGGTGGTCAGTGGGCTATTGGGGTGAGTCGAAATGACAACATTAAGACATTGCACGTACAGAGTAGCCTTTGCACAGGCTTGTCGAGGCTTTGTGGAAGGAGCGCCAGAAAAACAACAATCAGGGAAGTCAGGGTGCATCGTTTTTGTGTTTTGAACATCGTGTGGTGAAGGCCACGATAAATGAAAAGAGTTAAACACTTTAACAATTGAACGAATAAGTTGTCCAATTAGTCGAGCTGAGGTAACATTGCAAACTTCCAAAATCTGGTTAGGGGTCTGCCATCCAGAACAAGTATGGTTAACAAAGTCCCTGACAAGGGAAAAACCAGATTCACTAAAGGATTCTGAGTATTGCGTTGCAATACATGTCCCTACCAAAGTTCAAAGTGCCATAACTTTGTCAAAAATGATCGAATATGTAAATTTATGCACGGCTGATGCTGGTTTTCAAACTTGATCTGAGGTATGCTGAGACACATGTGTGTCATGCCTGGCCTCGTTGATAAGCCCGGAAGGTCGCTCCGTGGAGCAACCTGCACGTATTGCACTGTGTGAATTATAGGTTCATGCTTTAAAACGTCATAACTCTGAAACCATGTGACGCATGACGTCATGCTCGCAGACTTTTCTTTCGTCATGGGTTTGCGATTGTGCCTGCAAAGTTTGGCCTCGATCTGTTCAGCCGTTGCAGAGAAAAAGGGGTTTTCGTGTTTTCACGAAAAACAATATGGCGGCCGAACCACGTGACCTGTGCTGTCATAATCACCATTAAGATATTCTCCAGACCGAGTCCCTCCAGCGGTGAAAATTTGATCTCAATCGGTCCTATTATTGCAGAGAAATTGTTTGTTAAAGGAAATTAAATGTTAAAATGGCACTGAGTGAAGGATCATCAGAATTATCAGAATTCCCAAAGTTCAAAGTGCCATAACTTTGTGAAAAATGATCGATACGTCTTGAAGTTCGAACTTGATCTGTAACTTATTATGAGGAAACCATATGCCAAGTTTGATATCATTAGCATTAAGAGTTTAGAAACAAAGTCCGGAAAACTGTTCTTTGTGTGACGGACTGACAGACTGACAGACGGACGGACTGACAGACTGACAGACTGACAGACTGACAGACTGACGGACAGACGGACAGACGGACAGACGGACAGACGCAGGGACGGCGTGTAAACCTATAGTCCCGTCCGGTGTACACCGGTAGGGGACTGATAAGATACAGTACAAGTCATTGATTATTGGGATTATTGCTCACATGCCCAGCAAGGATCAGGACATCACTTGCGTTATTGAAGGTTGTTCGAATTCTAAACTGAGGATGGAGGTTCCTTGAGGATGAGCGATGAGGATGAGCCAGCTTGATGACCAACAAGATGGACGATACAACCATGGAAACGGATCAACCGTTCGGAATCCAATGCAAAAGCTCCCAGGTAATCAGGTGTATTTTTCCTTTTCATCATTGCCAGAGTTCTCAAGTTTCATTTTATCCTTTCACAACACTCACAAACATTATTCTGAGTATAACTGAGAATGAGGAAAAGAGCCGATCAGGGTTGAGAGCCGCACTCTTAATAAAGTCCTTATAAAGATCCGCAGGTTCCAAACCACTGTTCTGACAAGACACCTGAAACAAGACCAAAAGTCTAACAGCGGCGTAGACGGGCGTGTAAAATATTATCAACCACAAACACATATGTTTAGCTTTTTAAACAGTCGCTAATGCCGTGTATAACATTAAACAAAGAAATTTGGAGGAATCGCGACATCCGTGAGGTAGGTTTTACTTACAGAACTGTGGGAAGATCTACTGTACTCTAGATTATACCCCACAAGGTTTGGGTAAATAACATGACCGTTCCTGGCGCTAATGTGGCGTTTTTCGAAGCGCACTTTTGAAACTCGCTCCTGCTGTTAAACACGAAACTGAAAGGGAGAAGCCCGGGTTGTGCTCATTTACCAAGCAGCTAGCTAGCGCTTGCCAAGCCAGCCGTTCCTTAACGGTTCTGAATGGAGTGCTTGCTCGAATGCTCAAACCACTTGGCGATCTCTCCACAAGAAACTTGGGAAATGAACACACACCCAATGTTCTTGAGACCCGACCATAGATCGACTGTAATCTATATACCCCATAAGACGAATGACTCTTCCTGCCGCTCCCGTCGTGAGCGGGTTTACGCCAACTAATAAATTAAAATGTCGGTCGGTTGACTCGGTGGAGTCAGCCGTCGTCATGACATCATAGACGTAATGACGTAACGGACATACAACTGACAGAACGGTTTTTCAACTTCCAGTACGTTTGCAGTCGCGACGAAGAGATTAGTGTTATAAATAGATTTACTGTAATATTAGCGTTACGTTATCATTATTTCAAAAATGATATTACCATTAAAAAACCGAGGCTAATTCCTGACCTGACTTCCTCGGTTATTAGATTCGTGCTGAACACCGCTCATCATTGATCATGAACCGCACACCGCTTCAATCCATCAACCTTCCTTTCACGACATTGGGATTAACGTATTATGGTTATATTTTCTATATTATTATTACGAAAACGATACAACTGAAACGACACCACTACTGTATGAAGAAACCTGGGCTAATTTGTCCGAAGCGGTCCGAAGGTGAAGCATAATGCCTGAGGCCTATACGTGCCGTACGGTTTTGTTGGAAGAGCCGAAACGCCGATGCTTTCGATATCTGATGGTCATTTTAACAATCGGTTTGTTTGTGGTTCACACTGAGTGAAAAACATCAAGGTAGAGCATGGCGATTGTGACATATGACAGGTTCGACAATAAGTTCGGCCTGAACGGCATATAAATCAAAATGGCGGCATGTGGAGAGTCAGCCGCCATACCGCCGTAATAACATCAGAAGTAATTACATCACCCTGTCATGTGAAGTGACCAGATCCTCAGCTCTCATTGGTATAAGTTTGAGGGGACACACATACGGACGGACAAACTGTACGAGACGGCTTCGACCAATAGGCGACACGTTAAAAACATGAAATTATATATTACGCCCGTCCGTCAGTCCGTCAGTCCGGCAGCAGACTTAAAATCGACACAATAAGAGAACCTTCTGTGTGTGTGTGTCTGTCTGTCTGTCTGTCAGTGTGTTTGTCTGTATTTGTATGTGTGTGTGTATATGTCTTTGTGTGGATGTGCGTCTGTCTGTGTGTGTATGTTTGTGTATATGTGTGTGTGTGTGTGTGTGTGTGTCAGTGTTTTTGTCTGTATGTGTATGTGTGTGTGTGTGTGTGTGTGTGTGTGTGTGTGTGTGTGTGTGTGTCTGTGTGTGTGGATGTGCCTCTGTGTGTGTGTGTATGTATGTGTTTGTGTGCGTGTGTGTGTGTCTGTCTGTGTGTGGATGTGCATCTGTCTGTGTGTGTGTCTGTCTGTGTGTGTGTGTGTGTGTGCGCGTGTGTGTGTGTCTGTCTGTCTGTGTGTATATGTGCGTGTGTGTCTGTCTGTGTATGTATGTGCGTGTGTGTGTGTCTGTCTGTGTGTGTATGTGCGTGTGTGTGTGTCTGTCTGTGTGTGTGTGTGTGTGTGTGTGTGTGTGTCTGTGTGTGGATGTGCGTCAGTCTGTGTGTGTGTATGTCTGTGTGTGCATGTGCGTGTGTGTGTGTGTGTGTGTGTGTGTGTCTGTGTTGCTATTTTTCTCAGAGATGGCTGAACGGATCTTCGTCAAACTTTCAGAGGTTCATCCGTGAGTGCCGGAGAGTGTTTTAAGGGGGAATTAATTTTGGAAAAAAAAGTTAGTGCTACTTGGAATTTTTTGAAATCACTTTATCGTACCTGAGCCTTTGTATAGCTGTATAAAAGGTGATATGAAATTGTCCCTAATTGGTGTGCATGTGTGTAATATATTAAATGAAAAATTTTCCTTATTAGGTGCAGGTAGAGAAGTGTTTTATGCACCTGCAAAAAAATAGAAAGAAAAAAAAAAATCAAATATATTTCTTCAAAACGCCAAAGGGATTAGAACATGACCGGGCAACGTCGGGTATTCCTGCTAGTTTATAAAAAATAAAGGATTATAATATAAAGTAGTTGATACTTTTGCGTCAGTGCACGTTGCGTCTTCGAGGCACCTGCGTCGTTACCCAGCAACGACGTAAACAAATTGACGTCGTAAACATTTACAGCTGGCACACTTCGCCGACGCTTTTTGGACACCTCCTCAAAGACAAGCGAGACGTATAGAGGAGGAAAATAACGGCGGAGAACGGCAAAGTCTAACCTCGGTGGTGGAAAGGAATCTGAGTTCGACAGAGGGAGATAAACGGCAGGTGCATTTAATTGTACAGGTCAGTATCGTTGTCATGTGCCTTTTTCTCAGAGATGGTTTCTGTCTGGCCACGTTCCCATAAAGCCTAGACCTGTGAGGTGCTGCAGGGACTGTTGTCTTTCCGGTAGGTTCTCCCACCCCAGCCAAGCAACTCTGTAGTTCTGTCAGAATGGCCATTGGGTTCTGCGGGAGTAATGCATTCGATCGTGTCCGTCCGTCCGTGTGTGTGTGTGTGTGTGTGTGTGTGTGTGTGTGTTCGCGTGTGTGTGTGTGTGTGTGTGTGTGTGTGTTCGTGTGTTTGTGAACAAGATATCTGGAAAAGTTCTGAACCGATTTGGATGAATGTTGGTGGGATGATTGCCCTTGGGATAAGGAAGAATAGATTAGTTTTTGGTGAAGCTCAGGATATTATTCCGGATCCAGGAATTTTTTGAAGGATTTTTTACCATTGGAAGATCGGGCTCCAACTTGACCCACGGCGGGAGTATGCGCTCCACTGAGTGGCGTTCCAGTTTTATTTTGTGTACAAGATCGAGGCTCGTGTAAGAGCTAACATTAGTCACCTAAAAACAAACAGACACAAAAAACATATGATCAAGGAAGCGGGAGACAAGATGGGCAGAGAGAGGGAAGAACTGAAGTGCAACAGGAGAGAACAGGGACATCGGGAGATCTATGGGAGGGAGAGGGCGTGGGGGGAGGGGGTGGGAGAGGTTAAAAAAAAAACAAATGGACACTGCTAGGACTTCCAAGAAAGAAGTCGGTATTTCAAAAGAGTGGATCTGGGGTGAATTAACGAAGGTAGAAAAGATCTAGGTTTTGGATGGGGGAAGATAAGAGATGGCGGTGAACAGATGTTTTAAAGACCTGGAGGGAGGAGGAGGACCAAGGTCCTTCTTGCCCAGTTGCTCAGTTTGGTTGGACGCCTCGCTCTAGGAAGAGTCAGGGTCGTTCCATATTTTTTCCATTAAGTAATGATGTAGCTTACCATGCTCTTGGGAACTTTCAACACTCCAGAAATTGTTTATACCCTTCCCCAGATCTATGCCTCCTCACAATTCTATCTCGGATTGCTCCAAACGGTTCCTTGGACTTCATGGTAGAGTTCCTGCTCTGACATGCACTTTTTATATTATATTATATATTATATTATACACACATATATAATATCTAATATATATAAAGCATATTGCATTTCGACCTCTCCTGTCAACTTTCCCATCAATTTCAATCATTCTCCTTATCCCAGCAGCTGAGCAGATCGAGATGCCGCCGATTCGTGGCCAGAAAGAGCACATCAAGCGACCAATGAATGCATTCATGGTGTGGGGACGTTGTCACCGCAAGCAAATGGCCAAGGAAATGCCGGGAGTGAGCAATATCGAGGTGAGCAAGGCCCTGGGAGCAGCGTGGCGTTCCATCACGGAGCAGGAGAAACGTCCATACTATGAAGAGTCCCACAGGCTGAAACTTGAACATGATAAGATGTATCCGAGTAAGTTCTTGTTCATTAATTTCGCCACCCAAGGTGGATGGACGTTATGTTTTCACCCTGGCTGTCTGTTTGTCTGTCTGTGAACAGGATATCTCAAAACGTTGTGGACGGATTCGAACAGAATTTAACAGAGATGTAGCGCATGTCACAAGGGCGAAATGATTAGATTTTGGTGAAGATCCGGATTCGCATCCGGCTACTGGAAAATTTTAAGTAATTCTTCACCATTGGGAGATTTGGCCAAAAACGATACACTGCAGGATATCTCAAAAAGTTGTGGACGGATTTGGACGAAGCTTGGTGGACCGTTTGGGTGTCTGACAAGGACAAATAGATCCGGGCTTCTGGTTGGCCATGGAACATCTCCAAATCGTGAAATGTTTTCATATTCATACATGAATTATGTAATGTTCCAGAAATGTTTCTCGCAGTTTCCTGAAATCTCTTGGCATATAATAATATTGTGTTCCTGGAAGAATATTTTGTAGCATTGTAAATTAATTTAGTCTCTTTGGGCCTGCATTATTGAACCTGATTTGAAGTGGAGTTTCCAGGATTCTTGTTCTTTCGATATTTTTCAACTTGTCCATGTTCATAAATTGTGCAGGAATCCTTTATCATTTGCAATGTAATAAATAAGTAAATTCGCATTTCCTCGGATTTTACTTGAATTTACTATGTATCAGGTATATTTTGGCATGTTCTATGTACGTTATATGTGAATGCACAGTAGAAACTGTTTTTCAGTCCAACAGTTTACATCGAATGATATTCCGCAGCTAATTTCTCGATCGTATCGTTTCACTTTCAGATTGGGTCTACAAACCAAGACAATCTCGCACTAAACTCTCCAAAAACATTGTCGACTATCATAACGTTGAGAAAGTGCAGGAGGATAGTCACGGTATTGAACACTCAAAGTGTGGTAAGTGAGTGTCAGATACCAGCTTGACCTCAAGGTGAATTTGTTAAATTATTTCGAGGCTTTCTCCACTGGAGTATGAGTTTGGAGATAACCTTGTATGTATACCACCACTGACCGTTTGTTGTATTTCCAAAACATTCATCCAACTTGCGATTTTTCTTCCCACAGCTCATTCAACTCCATCTCATGATAATCACATCACCTGCAACAGTGATGAAAGGGAGATATCATTACCTGTCCATCAGTTCCAATTCTATCTGACTTGCCCTACGACAAACTCATCCACGGTGTTTGCGACATCTGTGTTTCAGAGTGTCGCACAAGATAACCCATGTAGTTCTGTTCCAGTCTTGTTTCAGGACAACTTTGAAAATATTGAGAAGGGTCAATCCTTATGGCTGCAGGAACCTTCACAGCCAGTCCCTCTCGCTGTGCTGGGAAGTCCTCCACTGGAGCACGAGATAATCCCGTCGCAGTTGCAGAACCTTTTAGTTGTCCTCCAACCACAATACCATCAGGTTTATGGAGCATCTCCTGAGTGCACACATCGAGTGAATAATATAAGTCAGAACGCAGGAAACATTTTACCAACTATTCAACCCCAAGGTCAACATGGGATTGATAACATTGCACTGGACAACGATCAGCACCAGCCCAACAGGTAAGTTCACTGTAAAAACATCATAGCCTTGGACAACCTGAGGCAGGAATAAATAGCTCATTAACAACCTCTCTATTTTGTTTTCACAGTGAAACCTGCAATTTCATCCCTTGCCTTTTAAATGAAGGTGATCGACAGCATGAAATGTTGCACTTTATGAACCACAATGTCCTTCAGACAAATGAAAATACCAACCAAGAAAGCACGGCGGCACTCAACTCCCACCGTGAGGCGAACCTCGCAACAGATTCTGAACTTCTAAACTCAGTCGAATTGATGGCAAGCTCTTTGCTATCTGATGTTGATTGGCACAAGTCAGCTGAACTGCCTGAAGAATATTTGCCAGCTGACTTTCAACACTTGCTGGAACTGCCTGCAATGTCTCTGCCAACCGACTCAAACGAGTCCGTGAGGCGGCCTGTGGACTGTTTCAGTTTTCCAGCTGAGCTCAACTGGTCAGCAGAACTGTCAGACCTTTTGCTATCTGAAACCACATTCATGAGTGAACTTCCAGAATGAATACTAGCTGACTGATTCCTTCGGTTATCTTCAGGATTCGAATTTCTTCTTGGATTTTGAATTACTGACAAGCATCGAGACCTCTACCGAGCCTGATTTAGTTGTTTATTATATTGATGTGTGCATGCAGATTCAGCACTGCAGATTCCATGTTAACAGCTTTGAGTCCATTTGGCAATAAATAAAGTTTCTGTTTTCCAAGATTTTGACATCTCAAGTCTCTTTTGCTTCAATAAAATTGGCATAATCGGAACATTACAATCGATGGGCATTGATGGTCTTTTTGTAAAACGAGAAACAGCCGCTCCACGCGGAGGTAGCCACGATGGGTCATTATTACCTTTATTATTTTTGCCAAAAGTGGATGGAGTTTATGTTTCTCCACCTGTCTGTTTGTCTGTGAGCACGATACCTCCAAAAGTATTGGACTGATTCAGACTAAACATGGTGGATAATTTGGGTGTCTGACAAGGACGAATTGATTTGATTTTAATGAAGATCCTGATCTAGATATGAGAATATTTTAATTTTTCAAGTGATTCTTCCCCATTGAGAGATAAACCCAAAAACAATACTTAATAGAGCACGATATCTCAAAACGCTATTGACGGATTAATACAAAACTTGGTGGATGAGTTGGGTAAGTAACAAGAACAAGCCGAAGAGATTTTTGGTTCAGGTCCGGATGGTCAGCGCTCTACTGAGTGTTGTTCAAGTTGTTGTTGTATAGCCCTGGACAGTTCTCTCGAACAAGCCCACGTCATGGAGACAGCCGATCGATCTCGCCGGAGTGACCCAGCGATCCCCCACATCCAGGATGGTGTACCCTCCACCATCACGAAGTCAGGATCACGACAGAGTTAGAGACAATCAGAGAGAGAGAGTTCGAGAGATAGAAAAGGAGAGAGAGAGAGAAAGGGAGAGAGAAAGAGAGAGAGAGAGAAAGAGAGAGAGAGGGAGAAAGGGAGAGAGAAAGAAAGTGAGAGAGAGAGAAATGGAGAGAAAGAGAGAGAAAGAGAGAGAGAGAGAGAGAGAGAGAGAGAGACTTTGACTTTTATGTCCTTTTATTATAAACAATGTAAAGCCATTTCACAAGCAGTTGTAAAAAAAAGAAACACATTTCACAAAGCAATTGTAACAAAAAAAAACACAGCAACTAGTTTAAAGAAATTGCATGAGGATCATGAAAGCACCACAAAAAGAGCAAAGGGTATTTAAAAGAAACCAGCAAATATACAAAAAATATATATTGAGCAAATTAAGCGAAAAACTAAGGGAGAGAGAGAGAAATGTATTCAAGGACACAGGAAGAAACATATATGCAAGCAATCAGTTCCAAAGAAAAAAGTCAAATCAATCAGGAATTATAAAGTAATTACCACTTTTGAATCATCGACTGAGCACAGAACATTGCCAATACACCACTTTCTCTCAAAAAGTTGGACGTTTCCATTACTGACAAAGAAATCAAATTCTAGCTTGAGTCGTGTTGAGACAAACCCTTTAAAAATAGAAATAGCCTCAGAGCCATAGCCGTTATCTATTTTAATTTTCCGAGATTTATATATCGCATATTTTGCAACAGCAACCAAAAAATTGAGAAGAACACCCACATCCCTACATGTGGGCCTGAAAGACACACCAAATATAAACATATGCATATTGAAAGGGAAGGACAATTGGTGAAAAAGATATTCAAGGAACAAGAAAAGCGATGTCAGTCTACGACACTGTACATAAGCATGAAACAAATCCTCCTTCTGGTCACAGAAAGGACAAGTTTCCGGCAGTGAGCTGTTAATACGGTGGACAAAAATATTGGAGGGAAGCGCCCAGTGTGCTAACCTCCATTGTATGTCCGCTAACACACCATGTATTGGTAAGGTGTACATGTGAGGCCAAAGGGGGGGTAGAGGGAGACCCCAACCCTAACCGCTCTGACCACAAAGCTACTCGTGTTCTCCCAGAGAGGGGTACATTCTTATTTTGTCGAGAGAGATCACGGATTCCAATTTTAGTTACAAGATGAAAAGGGGGGGTATGTTCAAACTCCGGCTGAAGAGAAGACGAAAGGAGCACTTTGATTTCAGGGAAACCTAACCGAAAGTCCTCAATGTTACCAACACCTTCCCAGCCGATGTTTAGCTGTCTAAATTTTCTTATGACTATACGTACAACTTGGTCTACAAGTCGGACAGACCGAGATCCAACTGAGGTTGCCACCAAACCAGCAGGTTTCCACTTAACTCCAGATGAATCTCTCAGATCACATACTTTGTTAATCCCTCCTTGGATAAATTTTTTAATCAGGGCATGGCTATGAGGGATACCAGGAAAAAAGTTATTGAAGAAAAGGGGTTCTTGAAGGAACATTCGACAATTATAGCCCTCAAGGAAGCGGTGGACGTCAAACCTTTTCCAAGTGTCCAATAAACTCTGATAGAATCTCGGAAGAGAGGCAAAGTTTATATGCTCGAGGTCTATCAAAAGAAGCTGCCGATCATATCTCAGTCTACCAGCCTGTTGTAACAGAAAAAATGCAAAGGGCCGCCAGGGCAGCTGTTCAGCGAACAGTAGTCTCTGCAGAGACTGCAGCCGAAAGGCCACAACCCGACCAGAGATATCAACAATGCCCTGGCCACCTTCCTTCCGGGGGTAGTACAATATCTCAGGCCTCAGCCAATGGTAGCCACTCCAAAAGAAGTTTACTAGCATTCGCTGAGTAGCCATAATTAGTTGGTTTGATGGCTGTAAAGCAATAATTCTGTGCCATAATTTTGTTGCAACCAGATTGTTTATGACAAGGGTACGGCCTCGATAGGAGATGGACCTCAGCAGTCCTTCCCATGCTTTCAATCTGTGCATAATTTGCTCCAACACTCCTTCCCAATTTTTCATTTCTGTTTCACGATTACCGATATGCACTCCAAGATATTTAACCCCGTCCGTTCTCCAGACCAGGTTGTGTGGGAGTGAGGGTGGTGATACACAAGAGAGATTGCCTTTGCCACACCATAATGCTGTACTTTTATTCCAATTGATCCCACCGGAAGAGGCTGCAGAGAAATCTCGCATACAACGTTGTAAAGCAGAGACATCATTGGAGCTTCTAATCAAAACACAGACATCATCAGCATAAGCCGTCTGCACAAATTCTGCTCCTTCTATACTTCTCATTCCCTGAGGTATTTGCTGTCTAATAGACCGAAGGAGTGGTTCAAGGGCGACTATATATAGAAGCCCAGAGAGGGGGCAACCTTGGCGAATACCCCGTTGGAAAGGAAAGGGAGAGCATAACCTATTGTTGATCTTCATCATACATTGAGTATTAGTATACAGGAGTTTCACATAAGAGGTGAAAGTTTCACCAAACCCCATTCCTTTCAGGACAGAAAAAAGGTACTTGTGGTCAACACGATCGAAGGCCTTAGTTTGATCAAGAAACAGCAACCCAAAATCGTCACGCAGGAACTTATTGCATGAAATAATATCTCTTACCAAAAAAATATTATCATAAATAGATTTTCCAGGCACACAGTAGGTCTGGTCCGGGTGTATAACTGAACTGATCACAGTCTTCATACGATTAGCAAGTACTTTAGAGAAAATCTTGTAATCAACACACAATAAGGAGACAGGTCGCCAGTTATCAACCAGTTGAAGATTCCCAGCTTTTGGTAGCAAACAAACGACTGCTCGTCTACAAGACATTGGAAGTTCTCCGACACGTATGCTTTCAGCGAGTACATCGAGTAAGTCAGGTCCCACAAGGGCCCAGAAGGTCTTGTAGAATTCTGTGGGCAGGCCATCTATTCCAGAAGCTTTCCCATCTTTCAGGCTCCGCACAGCTGCTTCAAGTTCAACAGCCGAAATTGGGGAATCGAGCATGCATCGCTCATCCTCCTCGACACTCGGAAGCCCAGCAGTTAACTCTCGTATCACCTCATTGTCCACGTTCTGAGGAGAATACAAGTTAGAATAGAACCCTTTCAGAGTACACCTGATCGCCTGCTGAGAGGTCACCAGCGACCCATTGGGAGTGAGTAAAGTATGAATTTGTTGTGACCTTTTGAGGGAAGACTCTAACTTAAAGAACTCTTTGTTTGGCATGTCCAGAGTTAAATAGCTCATTCGCATTCGGACCAAGGCACCCATCGCCCGTTGCCGTACCGCTTCCTCCAGCACTGCTTTCTTTGCCCATATTAGTTGGTCACGTGCACCTCTCCCAGCCTCGTCAACATTCTGTTCTAACGATATAATTTCAGATTTTAACTGATCTATTGATATTGATTGGATTTTGGTGGTGTATGCACTATATTGTTGACAGAAATTCTTAATTTGGGATTTTGCAATGTCCCACCACAGCCGGAGACTATCATACTCAGGTCTGGAGGAGCGAATTTTCTCCCACACGACGTGAAAAGCCTCATTAAATTCCTTGTCATGTAAGAGACGAGTATTCAAAGACCAGTAAGCACTACCACCGGGTGGAAAGGGTAACTTAAAGGACATTGAGATTAAACTGTGGTCTGTGAATCCAGTTGGTAAAATTTTGGAGACAGACACCACATTCAACATTGGCTTGTTCACATAGAATCTGTCCAGCCTTGCCATTGACATAATACCATCATTGCATCTACACCATGTGTAACAGCGTGAGAGTGGGTGTTGTGATCTCCACACATCCTTAAACCGAAAGATGTTGATGGTGTCCTCTAGAGCTTTCGTAGAGGCAACATGAGGCTCATGACCATTCCTATCAATTGACGGACAAATTGTGCAATTAAAATCTCCCGCGATACAGATAAAGGCTGTTGGGTCCAGAGTTTTTACAAAATCCCGCAGAGTGGAAAAGAAAATTTTCCTCTCCATTGGGTCACACGGTGCATAAACATTCACTACGATAATCTTTTGGGTATTATAAAGAAAATCTACGGAGATCAAATGCCCTTTATAGATTTCTTTAAATGAAACCTGTTGAGCACAAATCTTGTGACTTAGGCAAATGGCAACACCGGCCCGAGGTGTAGGGAACCCACTTAGCCACCATTGCCCTTTAAAAAGTTTCCCCCAATCGGCTACTTGAGCACTAGTAGCGTGGGTCTCTTGTAAGAGAATAATGTCAGCCTTTTCTTTTACAACCGCTTGAATGGTTTGCACCCTCCGTAAGGGGGCACGACCCCCATTTATATTTAAGGATACAACATTTAGTTCCATGGTTGATTCTTCTAGGGGGTGAAGTCCTCTTCCTCAATTAATTCCTTGTTTGCCTTCGTGATGGATTTCCTCAGCCGCTGAAATTCAGGTTCGGAGATTTCCACATGCTCACTCCTTTGCAGCAAAGGTTTTGCGGCTGCAAGGAAGGCCTGGATATTAGGAAAATGATCCTTAATTCGTACATGCCTTTGTCTGAAAGTTTCCTTCAAAAATCTGACAATATTTTCTTTTGAGATCTCCAAAGGCTGCTCTTCCTCCTGAGGGGGGGGAGCCCTGTGAACCACTGCCACTGGTTCCTCATGGCCGATCAGTGTCTCTGTAGTTAGAATTCCCTCCGTGACGCTAGTAACGAGTTCCTCCTGAACCTGTACAGAAACACCTGTTCCATCCCCATCTACCTTAGGTTCTTCATCCTCTTCATCCTCATGCGTCATTGCAATGGGGGGGGAGGAGTCGTTATTAGTAGTAATGGGTATTTTGCATTCCCCATTAGAATTGATATGGTCATCAGTAGGCTGTTCGGTTTCGCAGGTTGATTTACAACCTTCAGGAAAAAGTTCCCCTTCATCCTGAACAGGTGGTATCATGTCAGCCATATTCTCACCACCTTGCTGATCTTCATGTGGAGGACTGTCTGAATCGTTTAAACTGCTTCCTGTCTGCACCACCAACACTTTAACACCTTTGTCCTCATTCCTCGCACTTACAAGTGACCGTTTCAAATTTTTCCGAGACGCCGCATCTACAATCTGCTGCTCCTCACAAAACATTCCCTCTACAGGTAGAGGCTTCTCCCTTACATTTGCTGACTCATCGTTTGCACGATGGCCAGCTGTACTGGATGACTCATCGCTTACACGAAGCACATCCGTATGGGTCTCATCAGCACCACTCTTAGCCGTACCTTGATGGTCCGATGTAGATTCCCGCACTGAAGGCGAAACATCTATAGAATCCTCCGTAGTGGTCACGGGGGGAGGTGGTCCGGCTGCTGTGGCATACGTTTTCTCCCCATCAGGACAATACTGCCGAGTGTGTCCATGTACACCACACCCGTAACAAATCAACCTCTCCGTTGCCGCAAAAATCCTGTGCTCACGTTTTGACGACTTAAAAACGAGAGAGACATTCAATTGCGTCAAACCATCCTTCAAAACAACATAACAAAACCGTCTAAACGTTTCGATATGCTTAAGCTTCCCGTCTGTGGTGCGAATGGAGGCTTGGATAATTCTCGACACCACAGTACCGTACTGACCGAGCTTCTGAAGAATTTCCTCATTAGACAGCGTCGGTAGAACGTTTGATAGTATTACCTTCGAGGCCGGAGTGTTCCATGGCGAAACCGGAACAAACTGGTCATTGCCCAAGGTGAGTCCGTTCTGCACGACGATGCGCGCGAAACGGACACGTGAAACGAAAACAACCACCTTGTGGTGCATTCGGGACGCTGCCCGTATGTTCTCACAACCGATCAATTCTCCGATTGCGAGGAGCGTCTCCTCCAGCGAGACATCTTCCGGTGGGACAAAACACATGCCGTGTTCATCTGTTAACCCCTCATCGGCGTCACGACCGGCATTACTTCGACTATTCTTGCTAGCCATTTGAAGTAACTAAACGAAAAAAAGTAACCAATAAATGGTACAAAGGTTTATAAAGCCGAAATAAATGAAAAATAAACAACAACAACAATAACTGGGAAATAAATAAATAAATCCCGTTAACCACCTAAAGTGGATAACTCTAACCGCGCTGTCTCTCCCTCTCTCGCTCAGTAGACAAGACGATAGAAAGAGACACCGACACTCGGACAGCAGAAAGGACCAAAAGGTAGGAAGAAAGGAAAAAGCAACACGAGACACAGCACGTACCGCCAGTGACTGAGCAACAGACCTGGCAATCGCACGTGCGTGCTAAGCGAGCGGCAGCTGTGCAAAGTGGGAGGAGAGAGAGAGAGAGAGAGAGAGAGAGAGAGAGAGAGAGAGAGAGATATATTTGAATTTTAGGGTCTTTTATTACAAAAGTATAAAAGAAAAACAAGTATTACAATAGCAGTCAACCAAAGTAATTAAATCAAGGAACAGAAAGACATGAGATTAATTAGAGCAGCAAAAAAAGTTCATCTCCCTCCACCTTACACAGGACTTCAGCTTTGCACCATTTTTGAACAAAGTGATTAACCCGAGAAGTCTCTCGGTAAAAGTGAAATTCAGTTTTAAGACGGGCAAACACAAAGCCTTCGAAGGCCAACAAAACACTGCATTCCTGTGAACTTATCCCGGAAACCCTTCTCCTCCGTGTAATATATATCGCGAGTTTCGCCTCAGCAAGCAAGAAATTAACAATTTGAGATCCGACATTCTCATTAGATACAGGCATGCAGTACACAAAATGATAGAAGGAAAAACAAAAACCGAAATTCCGGAAAGTATATTGCAGGAGTTGAAAAAGTGGAGCCAGCCTTTGGCATCCGACATATGCGTGGAAAGTGTCCTCGGAGTGATGGCAAAAAGGGCATTCATCAGATAACACGAGGTTCATTCTTTTGAGAAACACGTTGGAAGGCAAGGAATAGTCTGCAAGCCTCCACTGTATGTCTCCGGCACGTTTAGACACAGGTGACGTGCACATCGAGGACCAGGTAGGAGAAGATGGAGCCCCTGCAGGCAGAAGACCTTTCCAGTGGGTGGTCAGTGGGCTATTGGGGTTGGCAGAAATAACAACATTAAGACATTGCACGTACAGAGTAGCCTTTGCACAGGCTTGTCGAGGCTTTGTGGAAGGAGTGCCAGAAAAACAAAAATCAGGGAAGTCAGGGTGCATCGTTTTTGTGTTTTGAACATTATGTAGTGGAGGCCACGATAAATTAAAAGAGTTAAACACTTCAACAATTGAACGAATAAGTTGTCCAATTAGTCGAGCTGAAGTAACATTTCTAACTTCCAAAATCTGGTTAGGAGTCTGCCATCCAGAACAAGTATGGTTAACAAAGTCCCTGACAAGGAAAAACCCTGATTCACTGAAGGATTCTGAGTATTGCGCTGCAATACATGTCCCCTACCAAAGTTCAAAGTGCCATAACTTTGTCAAAAATGATCGAATATGTAAATTTATGCACGGCTGATGCTGGTTTTCAACCTTGATCTGAGGTATGCTGAGACACATGTGTGTCACGCCTCGCCTCGTTGATAAGCCCGCAAGGTCGCTCCGTGGAGCAACCTGCACGTGTTGCACTGTGTGAATTATAGGTTCATGCTTTAAAACGTCATAACTCTGAAACCATGTGATGCATGACGTTATGCTCGCTGACTTTTTTTTCGTCATGGGTATGCGATTGTGCCTGCAAAGTTTGGCCTCGATCTGTTCAGCCGTTGCAGAGAAAAAGGGGTTTCCATGTTTTCACGAAAAACAATATGGCGGCCGAACCACGTGACCTGTGATGTCATAATTACCATTAAGATATTCTCCAGACCGAGTCCCCCCTACGGTGAAAATTTGATCTCAATCGGTCCTATTATTGCAGAGATTGTTTTTTAAAGGAAATTAAAACTTAAAATGGCACCGAGTTAAGGATCATCAGAATTATCAGAATTCCCAAAGTTCAAAGTGCCATAACTTTGTCAAAAATGATCGATACGTCTTGAAGTTCGAACTTGATCTGGAACTTATCATGAGGAAACCATATGCCAAGTTTGAAATCATTAGCATTAAGAGTTTAGAAAAAAAGTCCAGAAAACTGTTCTTTGCGTGACGGACTGACAGACTGACAGACGGGCAGACTGACAGACTGACGGACAGACGGACAGACGGACAGACGGACAGACGGAGCGACGGCGTGTAAACCTATAGTCCCCTCCAGTGTACACCGGTAGGGGAATAATAAGATACAGTACAAGTCATTGATTATTGGGATTATTGCTCACATGCCCAGCAAGGTTCAGGACATCACTTGCGTTTTTGAAGGTTGTTCGAATTCTAAGCTGAGGCTGGAGGTTCCTTGAGGATGAGCCATGAGGATGAGCCAGCTTGATGACCAACAAGATGGACGATACAACCATGGAAACGGATCAACCGTTCGGAATCCAATATAAAAGCTCCCAGGTAATCGGGTGTATTTTTCTTTTCATCATTGCCAGAGTTCTCAAGTTTCATTTTATCCTTTCACAACACTCACAAACATTATTCTGTGTATAACTGAGAATGAGGAAAAGAGCCGATCAGGGTTGAGAGCCGCACTCTTAGTAAAGTCCTTATAAAGATCCGCAGGTTCCAAACCACTGTTCTGACAAGTTATGGCACCTGAAACAAGACCAAAAGTCTAACAGCGGCGTAGACTGGCTTGTAAAATATTATGAACCACAAACACATATGTTTAGCTTTTTAAACAGTCGCTAATGTCGTGTATAACATTAAACAAAGAAATTTGGAGGATCCCGACATCCGTGAGGTAGGTTTTACTTACAGAACTGTGGGAAGATCTACTGTACTCTGGATTATACCCCACAAGGTTTGGGTAAATAACATGACCGTTCCTGCCGCGAATGTGGCGTTTTTCGAAGCGAACTTTTGAAACTCGCTCCTGCTGTTTAACACGAAACTGAAAGGGAGAAGCCCGGGTTGTGCTCATTTACCAAGCAGCTAGCTAGCGCTTGCCAAGCCAGCCTTTCCTTAACGGTTTTGAATGGAGTGCTTGCTCGAATGCTGAAACCGCTTGGCGATCTCTCCACAAGAAACTTGGTAAATGTACACACACCCAATATTCTTGAGACCCGACCATAGATCGACTGTAATCTATATACCCCGTAAGACGAATGACTCTTCCTGCCACTCCCGTCGTGAGCGGGTGTCGGCCAACTAATAAATTAAAATGTCGGTCGGTGGAGTCAGCCGTCGTCATGACATCATAGACGTAATGACGTAACAGACATAAAGCTGATAGAACGGCATTTCAACTTCCAGTACGTTTGCAGTCGCGACAAAGTGATTAGTGTTATGAATAGATTTACTATAATATTCGCGTTACGTTATCATTATTTCGAAAATGATTTTACCATTAAAAAACCGAGGCTAATTCCCGACTTCCTCGGTTATTATTATTAGTGCTGAACACCGCTCATCATTGATCATGAACCACACACCGCTTCAATCCATTAACCTTTCTTTCACGACATTGGGATTAAAGTATTATGGTTATATTTTCTATATTATTATTACGAAAACGATACAACTGAAACGACACACTACTGTATGAAGAAACCTGGGCTAATTTGTCCGAAGCGGTCCGAAGGTGAAGCATAACGCCTGAGGCCTATACGTACCGTACCGTTTTGTTGGAAGAGCCGAAACGCCGATGCTTTCGTTATCTGATGGTCATTTTAACAATCGGTTTGTTTGTGGTTCACACTGAATGAAAAACGTGAAGGTAGAGCATGGCGATTGTGACATATCACAGGTTCGACAATAAGTTCGGCCTGAACGGCATATAAATCAAAATGGCGGCGTGTGGAGAGTCAGGCGCCATACCACCGTAATAACATCAGACGTAATTACATCACCCTGTCATGTGAAGTGACCAGATCCTCAGCTCTGATTGGTGTAAGTTTGAAGGGACATACATACGGACGGACAAACTTTACGAGACGGCTTCGACCGATAGGCGACACGTTAAAAACATGAAATTATATATTATGCCCGTCCGTCAGTCCGTCAGTCCATCCGCCAGTCCGGCAGCAGACGTAAAATCGACACAATAAGAGAACCTTCTGTGTGTGTGTGTGTGTGTGTGTGTGTGTGTCTGTCTGACTGTCTGTCTGTCAGTGTGTTTGTCTGTATTTGTATGTGTGTGTGTCTTTGTCTTTGTGTGGATGTGCATCTGTCTGTGTGTGTATGTTTGTGTATGTGTGTGTGTGTGTGTGTGTGTGTGTGTCTGTCTGTGTGTGGATGTGCATCTGTCTGTGTGTGTGTCTGTCTGTGTGTGTGTGTCTGTGTGTGTGTGTGTCTGTCTGTGTGTATATGTGCGTATGTGTCTGTCTGTGTATGTATGTGCGTGTGTGTGTGTGTCTGTGTGTGTGTGTATGTGCGTGTGTGTGTCTGTGTGTGTCTGTGTGTGGATGTGCGTCTGTCTGTGTGTGTGTGTGTGTGTGTGTGTGTGTGTGTGTATGTCTGTGTGTGCGTGTGTGTGTGTGTGTGTGTGTGTGTGTCTGTCTGTGTTGCTATTTTTCTCAGAGATGGCTGAACGGATCTTCGTCAAACTTTCAGAGGTTCATCCGTGAGTGCCGGAGAGTGTTTTAAGGGGGAATTAATTTTGAAAAAAAAAGTTAGTTTTCCTTGGAATTTTTTGAAATCACTTTATAGTACCTGAGCCTTTGTATAGCTGTATAAAAGGTGATATGAAATTGTCCCTAATTGGTGTGCATGTGTGTAATATATTAAATGAAAAATTTTCCTTATTAGGTGCAGGTAGAGAAGTGTTTTATGCACCTGCAAAAAAATAGAAAAAAAATCAAATATATTTCTTCAAAACGCCAAAAGGATTAGAACATGACCGGGCAACGTCGGGTATTCCTGCTAGTTTATAAAAAATAAAGGATTATAATATAAAGTAGTTGATACTTTTGCGTCAGTGCACGTTGCGTCTTCGAGGTACCTGCGTCGTTACCCAGCGACGACGTAAACAAATTGACGTCGTAAACATTTACAGTTGGCACACTTCGCCGACGCTTTTTGGACACCTCCTCAAAGACAAGCGAGACGTATAGAGGAAGAAAATAACGGAGGAGAACAGCAAAGTCTAACCTCGGTGGTGGAAAGGAATCTGAGTTCGACAGAGGGAGATAAACGGCAGGTGCATTTAATTGTACAGGTCAGTATCGTTGTCATGTGCCTTTTTCTCAGAGATGGTTTCTGTCTGGCCACGTTCCCATAAAGCCGAGACTTGTGAAGTGCTGCAGAGACTGTTGTCTTTCCGGTAGGTTCTCCCATCCCAGCCAAGCAACTCTGTAGTTCTGTCAGAATGGCCATTGAGTTCTATTTTTACTCCCGCCAGGGAGTAATGCATGCGATCGTGTCCGTCCGTGTGTGTGTGTGTGTGTGTGTGTTTGTGTGTGTGTGCGTGTGTGTGTGTGCGCATATGTGTGTTCGTGGGTTTGTGTACAAGATATCTGGAAAAGTTCTGAACGGATTTGGATGAAAGTTGGTGGGATGATTGCCCTTGGGATAAGGAAGAATTGTTTAGTTTTTGGTGAAGCTCAGGATATTATTCCGGATCCAGGAATTTTTTGAAGGATTTTTTACCATTGGAAGATCGGGCTCGAACTTGACCCACGGCGGGAGTATGCGCGATACTGAGTGGCGTTCTAGTTTTATTTTGTGTACAAGATCAAGGCTCGTGTAAAAGCTAACATTAGTCACATAAAAACAAACGGACACAAAAAACATATGATCAAGGGAGCGGGAGACAAGATGGGCAGAGAGAGAGAAGAACACAAGTGCAACAGGAGAGAACAGGGACATCGGGATATCTATGGGAGGGAGAGGGCTTGGGGGGAGGGGGTGGGAGAGGTAAAAAAAAATCCACATGGACACTGCTAGGACTTCCAAGAAAGAAGTCGGTATTTCAAAAAAGTGGATCTGGGGTGAATTAACGAAGGTAGAAAAGATCTAGTTGTTGGATGGGGGAAGATAAGAGATGGCAGTGAACAGATGTTTTAAAGACCTGGAGGGAGGAGTAGGACCAAGGTCCTTCTTGGCCAGTTGCTCAGTTTGGTTGGACGCCTCGCTCTAGGAAGAGTCAGGGTAGTTCCATATTTTTTCCATTAAGTAATGATGTAGCTTACCATGCTCTTGGGAACTTTCAACACTCCAGAAATTGTTTATACCCTTCCCCAGATCTATGCCTCCTCACAATTCTATCTCGGATTGCTCCAAACGGTTCCTTGGACTTCATGGTAGAGTTCCTGCTCTGACATGCACTTTTTATATTATATTATATATTATATTATACACACATATATAATATCTAATATATATAAAGCATATTGCATTTCGACCTCTCCTGTCAACTTTTCCATCAATTTCAATCATTCTCCTAATCCCAGCAGCTGAGCAGATCGAGATGCCGCCGATTCGTGGCCAGAAAGAGCACATCAAGCGACCAATGAATGCATTCATGGTGTGGGGACGTTGTCACCGCAAGCAAATGGCCAAGGAAATGCCGGGAGCGAGCAATATCGAGGTGAGCAAGGCCCTGGGAGCAGCGTGGCGTTCCATCACGGAGCAGGAGAAACGTCCATACTATGAAGAGTCCCACAGGCTGAAACTTGAACATGATAAGATGTATCCGAGTAAGTTCTTATTCATTAATTTCGCCACCCAAGGTGGATGGACGTTATGTTTTCACCCTGGCTGTCTGTTTGTCTGTCTGTGAACAGGATATCTCAAAACGTTGTGGACGGATTCGAACAGAATTTAACAGAGATGTAGCGCATGTCACAAGGGCGAAATGATTAGATTTTGGTGAAGATCCGGATTCGGATCCGGCTGCTAGAAAATTTTAAGTAATTCTTCACCATTGGGAGATTTGGCCAAAAACGATACACTGCAGGATATCTCAAAAAGTTGTGGACGGATTTGGACGAAGCTTGGTGGACCGTTTGGGTGTCTGACAAGGACAAATAGATCCGGGCTTCTGGTTGGCCATGGAACATCTCCAAATCGTGAAATGTTTTCAGTTTCATCTTCAAATCGTGAAATGTTTTCAGTTTCATCTTCAAATCGTGAAATGTTTTCAGTTTCATCTTCAAATCGTGAAATGTTTTCAGTTTCATCTTCAAATCGTGAAATGTTTTCATTTTTATACCTGAATCATGTAATGTTCCAGAAATGTTTCTCGCAGTTTCCTGAAATGTCTTGGCATATAATAATATTGTGTTCCTGGAAGAATATTTTGCGGCATTGTAAATTAATTTAGTCTCTTTGGGCCTGCATTATTGAACCTGATTTGAAGTGGAGTTTCCAGGATTCTTGTGCTTTCGATATTTGTCAACTTGTCCATGTTCATAAATTGTGCAGGAATCCTTTATCATTAGCAATGTAATAAATAAGTAAATTCGCATTTCCTCGGATTTTACTTGAATTTACTATGTATCAGGTATATTTTGGCATGTTCTATGTACGTTATATGTGATTGCACAGTAGAAACTGTTTTTCAGTCCAACAGTTTACATCGAATGATATTCCGCAGCTAATCTCTCGATCGTATCGTTTCACTTTCAGATTGGGTCTACAAACCAAGACAATCTCGCACTAAACTCTCCAAAAACATTGTCGACCGTCATAACGTTGAGAAAGTGCAGGAGCATAGTCAAGGTATTGAACACTCAAAGTGTGGTAAGTGAGTGTCAGATACCAGCTTGACCTCAAGGTGAATTTGTTAAATTATTTCGAGGCTTTCTCCACTGGATTATGAGTTTGGAGATAACTTTGTATGTATACCACCACTGACCGTTTGTTGTATTTCCAAACATTCATCCAACTTTCGATTTTTCTTCCCACAGCTCATTCAACTCCATCTCATGATAATCACATCACCTGCAACAGTGATGAAAGGGAGATATCATTACCTGTCCATCAGTTACAATTCTGCCCGACTTGCCCTACGACAAACTCATCCACGGTGTTTGCGACATCGATGTTTCAGATTGCCGCACAAGATAACCCATGTCGTTATAATCCAGTCTTGTTTCAGGACAACTTTGAAAATATTGAAAAGGGTCAATCCTTATGGCTGCAGGAACCTTCACAGCCAGTCCCTCTCGCTGTGCTGGGAAGTCCTCCACTGGAGCACGAGATAATCCCGTCGCAGTTGCAGAACCTTTTAGTTGTCCTCCAACCACAATACCATCAGGTTTATGGAGCATCTCCTGAGTGCACACATCGAGTGAATAATATAAGTCAGAACGCAGGAAACATTTTACCAACTATTCAACCCCAAGGTCAACATGGGATTGATAACATTGCACTGGACAACGATCAGCACCAGCCCAACAGGTAAGTTCACTGTAAAAACATCATAGCCTTGGACAACCTGAGGCAGGAATAAATAGCTCATTAACAACCTCTCTATTTTGTTTTCACAGTGAAACCTGCAATTTCATCCCTTGCCTTTTAAATGAAGGTGATCGACAGCATGAAATGTTGCACTTTATGAACCACAATGTCCTTCAGACAAATGAAAATACCAACCAAGAAAGCACGGCGGCACTCAACTCCCACCGTGAGGCGAACCTCGCAACAGATTCTGAACTTCTAAACTCAGTCGAATTGATGGCAAGCTCTTTGCTATCTGATGTTGATTGGCACAAGTCAGCTGAACTGCCTGAAGAATATTTGCCAGCTGACTTTCAACACTTGCTGGAACTGCCTGCAATGTCTCTGCCAACCGACTCAAACGAGTCCGTGAGGCGGCCTGTGGACTGTTTCAGTTTTCCAGCTGAGCTCAACTGGTCAGCAGAACTGTCAGACCTTTTGCTATCTGAAACCACATTCATGAGTGAACTTCCAGAATGAATACTAGCTGACTGATTCCTTCGGTTATCTTCAGGATTCGAATTTCTTCTTGGATTTTGAATTACTGACAAGCATCGAGACCTCTACCGAGCCTGATTTAGTTGTTTATTATATTGATGTGTGCATGCAGATTCAGCACTGCAGATTCCATGTTAACAGCTTTGAGTCCATTTGGCAATAAATAAAGTTTCTGTTTTCCAAGATTTTGACATCTCAAGTCTCTTTTGCTTCAATAAAATTGGCATAATCGGAACATTACAATCGATGGGCATTTATGGTCTTTTTGTAAAACGAGAAACAGCCGCTCCACGCGGAGGTAGCCACGATGGGTCATTATTACCTTTATTATTTTTGCCAAAAGTGGATGGAGTTTATGTTTCTCCACCTGTCTGTTTGTCTGTGAGCACGATACCTCCAAAAGTATTGGACTGATTCAGACTAAACATGGTGGATAATTTGGGTGTCTGACAAGGACGAATTGATTTGATTTTAATGAAGATCCTGATCTAGATATGAGAATATTTTAATTTTTCAAGTGATTCTTCCCCATTGAGAGATAAACCCAAAAACAATACTGAATAGAGCACGATATCTCAAAACGCTATTGACGGATTAATACAAAACTTGGTGGATGAGTTGGGTAAGTAACAAGAACAAGCCGAAGAGATTTTTGGTTCAGGTCCGGATGGTCAGCGCTCTACTGAGTGTTGTTCAAGTTGTTGTTGTATAGCCCTGGACAGTTCTCTCGAACAAGCCCACGTCATGGAGACAGCCGATCGATCTCGCCGGAGTGACCCAGCGATCCCCCACATCCAGGATGGTGTACCCTCCACCATCACGAAGTCAGGATCACGACAGAGTTAGAGACAATCAGAGAGAGAGAGTTCGAGAGATAGAAAAGGAGAGAGAGAGAGAAAGGGAGAGAGAAAGAGAGAGAGAGAGAAAGAGAGAGAGAGGGAGAAAGGGAGAGAGAAAGAAAGTGAGAGAGAGAGAAATGGAGAGAAAGAGAGAGAAAGAGAGAGAGAGAGAGAGAGAGAGAGAGAGAGAGAGAGAGAGAGAGAGAGAGAGAGAGAGAGAGATATTTGAATTTTAGGGTCTTTTATTACAAAAGTATAAAAGAAAAACAAGTATTACAATAGCAGTCAACCAAAGTAATTAAATCAAGGAACAGAAAGACATGAGATTAATTAGAGCAGCAAAAAAAGTTCATCTCCCTCCACCTTACACAGGACTTCAGCTTTGCACCATTTTTGAACAAAGTGATGAACCCGAGAAGTCTCTCGGTAAAAGTGAAATTCAGTTTTAAGACGGGCAAACACAAAGCCTTCGAAGGCCAACAAAACACTGCATTCCTGTGAACTTATCCCGGAAACCCTTCTCCTCCGTGTAATATATATCGCGAGTTTCGCCTCAGCAAGCAAGAAATTAACAATTTGAGATCCGACATTCTCATTAGATACAGGCATGCAGTACACAAAATGATAGAAGGAAAAACAAAAACCGAAATTCCGGAAAGTATATTGCAGGAGTTGAAAAAGTGGAGCCAGCCTTTGGCATCCGACATATGCGTGGAAAGTGTCCTCGGAGTGATGGCAAAAAGGGCATTCATCAGATAACACGAGGTTCATTCTTTTGAGAAACACGTTGGAAGGCAAGGAATAGTCTGCAAGCCTCCACTGTATGTCTCCGGCACGTTTAGACACAGGTGACGTGCACATCGAGGACCAGGTAGGAGAAGATGGAGCCCCTGCAGGCAGAAGACCTTTCCAGTGGGTGGTCAGTGGGCTATTGGGGTTGGCAGAAATAACAACATTAAGACATTGCACGTACAGAGTAGCCTTTGCACAGGCTTGTCGAGGCTTTGTGGAAGGAGTGCCAGAAAAACAAAAATCAGGGAAGTCAGGGTGCATCGTTTTTGTGTTTTGAACATTATGTAGTGGAGGCCACGATAAATTAAAAGAGTTAAACACTTCAACAATTGAACGAATAAGTTGTCCAATTAGTCGAGCTGAAGTAACATTTCTAACTTCCAAAATCTGGTTAGGAGTCTGCCATCCAGAACAAGTATGGTTAACAAAGTCCCTGACAAGGAAAAACCCTGATTCACTGAAGGATTCTGAGTATTGCGCTGCAATACATGTCCCCTACCAAAGTTCAAAGTGCCATAACTTTGTCAAAAATGATCGAATATGTAAATTTATGCACGGCTGATGCTGGTTTTCAACCTTGATCTGAGGTATGCTGAGACACATGTGTGTCACGCCTCGCCTCGTTGATAAGCCCGCAAGGTCGCTCCGTGGAGCAACCTGCACGTGTTGCACTGTGTGAATTATAGGTTCATGCTTTAAAACGTCATAACTCTGAAACCATGTGATGCATGACGTTATGCTCGCTGACTTTTTTTTCGTCATGGGTATGCGATTGTGCCTGCAAAGTTTGGCCTCGATCTGTTCAGCCGTTGCAGAGAAAAAGGGGTTTCCATGTTTTCACGAAAAACAATATGGCGGCCGAACCACGTGACCTGTGATGTCATAATTACCATTAAGATATTCTCCAGACCGAGTCCCCCCTACGGTGAAAATTTGATCTCAATCGGTCCTATTATTGCAGAGATTGTTTTTTAAAGGAAATTAAAACTTAAAATGGCACCGAGTTAAGGATCATCAGAATTATCAGAATTCCCAAAGTTCAAAGTGCCATAACTTTGTCAAAAATGATCGATACGTCTTGAAGTTCGAACTTGATCTGGAACTTATCATGAGGAAACCATATGCCAAGTTTGAAATCATTAGCATTAAGAGTTTAGAAAAAAAGTCCAGAAAACTGTTCTTTGCGTGACGGACTGACAGACTGACAGACGGGCAGACTGACAGACTGATGGACAGACGGACAGACGGACAGACGGACAGACGGAGCGACGGCGTGTAAACCTATAGTCCCCTCCAGTGTACACCGGTAGGGGAATAATAAGATACAGTACAAGTCATTGATTATTGGGATTATTGCTCACATGCCCAGCAAGGTTCAGGACATCACTTGCGTTTTTGAAGGTTGTTCGAATTCTAAGCTGAGGCTGGAGGTTCCTTGAGGATGAGCCATGAGGATGAGCCAGCTTGATGACCAACAAGATGGACGATACAACCATGGAAACGGATCAACCGTTCGGAATCCAATATAAAAGCTCCCAGGTAATCGGGTGTATTTTTCTTTTCATCATTGCCAGAGTTCTCAAGTTTCATTTTATCCTTTCACAACACTCACAAACATTATTCTGTGTATAACTGAGAATGAGGAAAAGAGCCGATCAGGGTTGAGAGCCGCACTCTTAGTAAAGTCCTTATAAAGATCCGCAGGTTCCAAACCACTGTTCTGACAAGTTATGGCACCTGAAACAAGACCAAAAGTCTAACAGCGGCGTAGACTGGCTTGTAAAATATTATGAACCACAAACACATATGTTTAGCTTTTTAAACAGTCGCTAATGTCGTGTATAACATTAAACAAAGAAATTTGGAGGATCCCGACATCCGTGAGGTAGGTTTTACTTACAGAACTGTGGGAAGATCTACTGTACTCTGGATTATACCCCACAAGGTTTGGGTAAATAACATGACCGTTCCTGCCGCGAATGTGGCGTTTTTCGAAGCGAACTTTTGAAACTCGCTCCTGCTGTTTAACACGAAACTGAAAGGGAGAAGCCCGGGTTGTGCTCATTTACCAAGCAGCTAGCTAGCGCTTGCCAAGCCAGCCTTTCCTTAACGGTTTTGAATGGAGTGCTTGCTCGAATGCTGAAACCGCTTGGCGATCTCTCCACAAGAAACTTGGTAAATGTACACACACCCAATATTCTTGAGACCCGACCATAGATCGACTGTAATCTATATACCCCGTAAGACGAATGACTCTTCCTGCCACTCCCGTCGTGAGCGGGTGTCGGCCAACTAATAAATTAAAATGTCGGTCGGTGGAGTCAGCCGTCGTCATGACATCATAGACGTAATGACGTAACAGACATAAAGCTGATAGAACGGCATTTCAACTTCCAGTACGTTTGCAGTCGCGACAAAGTGATTAGTGTTATGAATAGATTTACTATAATATTCGCGTTACGTTATCATTATTTCGAAAATGATTTTACCATTAAAAAACCGAGGCTAATTCCCGACTTCCTCGGTTATTATTATTAGTGCTGAACACCGCTCATCATTGATCATGAACCACACACCGCTTCAATCCATTAACCTTTCTTTCACGACATTGGGATTAAAGTATTATGGTTATATTTTCTATATTATTATTACGAAAACGATACAACTGAAACGACACACTACTGTATGAAGAAACCTGGGCTAATTTGTCCGAAGCGGTCCGAAGGTGAAGCATAACGCCTGAGGCCTATACGTACCGTACCGTTTTGTTGGAAGAGCCGAAACGCCGATGCTTTCGTTATCTGATGGTCATTTTAACAATCGGTTTGTTTGTGGTTCACACTGAATGAAAAACGTGAAGGTAGAGCATGGCGATTGTGACATATCACAGGTTCGACAATAAGTTCGGCCTGAACGGCATATAAATCAAAATGGCGGCGTGTGGAGAGTCAGGCGCCATACCACCGTAATAACATCAGACGTAATTACATCACCCTGTCATGTGAAGTGACCAGATCCTCAGCTCTGATTGGTGTAAGTTTGAAGGGACATACATACGGACGGACAAACTTTACGAGACGGCTTCGACCGATAGGCGACACGTTAAAAACATGAAATTATATATTATGCCCGTCCGTCAGTCCGTCAGTCCATCCGCCAGTCCGGCAGCAGACGTAAAATCGACACAATAAGAGAACCTTCTGTGTGTGTGTGTGTGTGTGTGTGTGTGTGTGTCTGTCTGACTGTCTGTCTGTCAGTGTGTTTGTCTGTATTTGTATGTGTGTGTGTCTTTGTCTTTGTGTGGATGTGCATCTGTCTGTGTGTGTATGTTTGTGTATGTGTGTGTGTGTGTGTGTGTGTGTCTGTCTGTGTGTGGATGTGCATCTGTCTGTGTGTGTGTCTGTCTGTGTGTGTGTGTCTGTGTGTGTGTGTGTCTGTCTGTGTGTATATGTGCGTATGTGTCTGTCTGTGTATGTATGTGCGTGTGTGTGTGTGTCTGTGTGTGTGTGTATGTGCGTGTGTGTGTCTGTGTGTGTCTGTGTGTGGATGTGCGTCTGTCTGTGTGTGTGTGTGTGTGTGTGTGTGTGTGTGTGTGTGTGTGTATGTCTGTGTGTGCGTGTGTGTGTGTGTGTGTGTGTGTGTCTGTCTGTGTTGCTATTTTTCTCAGAGATGGCTGAACGGATCTTCGTCAAACTTTCAGAGGTTCATCCGTGAGTGCCGGAGAGTGTTTTAAGGGGGAATTAATTTTGAAAAAAAAAGTTAGTTTTCCTTGGAATTTTTTGAAATCACTTTATAGTACCTGAGCCTTTGTATAGCTGTATAAAAGGTGATATGAAATTGTCCCTAATTGGTGTGCATGTGTGTAATATATTAAATGAAAAATTTTCCTTATTAGGTGCAGGTAGAGAAGTGTTTTATGCACCTGCAAAAAAATAGAAAAAAAATCAAATATATTTCTTCAAAACGCCAAAAGGATTAGAACATGACCGGGCAACGTCGGGTATTCCTGCTAGTTTATAAAAAATAAAGGATTATAATATAAAGTAGTTGATACTTTTGCGTCAGTGCACGTTGCGTCTTCGAGGTACCTGCGTCGTTACCCAGCGACGACGTAAACAAATTGACGTCGTAAACATTTACAGTTGGCACACTTCGCCGACGCTTTTTGGACACCTCCTCAAAGACAAGCGAGACGTATAGAGGAAGAAAATAACGGAGGAGAACAGCAAAGTCTAACCTCGGTGGTGGAAAGGAATCTGAGTTCGACAGAGGGAGATAAACGGCAGGTGCATTTAATTGTACAGGTCAGTATCGTTGTCATGTGCCTTTTTCTCAGAGATGGTTTCTGTCTGGCCACGTTCCCATAAAGCCGAGACTTGTGAAGTGCTGCAGAGACTGTTGTCTTTCCGGTAGGTTCTCCCATCCCAGCCAAGCAACTCTGTAGTTCTGTCAGAATGGCCATTGAGTTCTATTTTTACTCCCGCCAGGGAGTAATGCATGCGATCGTGTCCGTCCGTGTGTGTGTGTGTGTGTGTGTGTTTGTGTGTGTGTGCGTGTGTGTGTGTGCGCATATGTGTGTTCGTGGGTTTGTGTACAAGATATCTGGAAAAGTTCTGAACGGATTTGGATGAAAGTTGGTGGGATGATTGCCCTTGGGATAAGGAAGAATTGTTTAGTTTTTGGTGAAGCTCAGGATATTATTCCGGATCCAGGAATTTTTTGAAGGATTTTTTACCATTGGAAGATCGGGCTCGAACTTGACCCACGGCGGGAGTATGCGCGATACTGAGTGGCGTTCTAGTTTTATTTTGTGTACAAGATCAAGGCTCGTGTAAAAGCTAACATTAGTCACATAAAAACAAACGGACACAAAAAACATATGATCAAGGGAGCGGGAGACAAGATGGGCAGAGAGAGAGAAGAACACAAGTGCAACAGGAGAGAACAGGGACATCGGGATATCTATGGGAGGGAGAGGGCTTGGGGGGAGGGGGTGGGAGAGGTAAAAAAAAATCCACATGGACACTGCTAGGACTTCCAAGAAAGAAGTCGGTATTTCAAAAAAGTGGATCTGGGGTGAATTAACGAAGGTAGAAAAGATCTAGTTGTTGGATGGGGGAAGATAAGAGATGGCAGTGAACAGATGTTTTAAAGACCTGGAGGGAGGAGTAGGACCAAGGTCCTTCTTGGCCAGTTGCTCAGTTTGGTTGGACGCCTCGCTCTAGGAAGAGTCAGGGTAGTTCCATATTTTTTCCATTAAGTAATGATGTAGCTTACCATGCTCTTGGGAACTTTCAACACTCCAGAAATTGTTTATACCCTTCCCCAGATCTATGCCTCCTCACAATTCTATCTCGGATTGCTCCAAACGGTTCCTTGGACTTCATGGTAGAGTTCCTGCTCTGACATGCACTTTTTATATTATATTATATATTATATTATACACACATATATAATATCTAATATATATAAAGCATATTGCATTTCGACCTCTCCTGTCAACTTTTCCATCAATTTCAATCATTCTCCTAATCCCAGCAGCTGAGCAGATCGAGATGCCGCCGATTCGTGGCCAGAAAGAGCACATCAAGCGACCAATGAATGCATTCATGGTGTGGGGACGTTGTCACCGCAAGCAAATGGCCAAGGAAATGCCGGGAGCGAGCAATATCGAGGTGAGCAAGGCCCTGGGAGCAGCGTGGCGTTCCATCACGGAGCAGGAGAAACGTCCATACTATGAAGAGTCCCACAGGCTGAAACTTGAACATGATAAGATGTATCCGAGTAAGTTCTTATTCATTAATTTCGCCACCCAAGGTGGATGGACGTTATGTTTTCACCCTGGCTGTCTGTTTGTCTGTCTGTGAACAGGATATCTCAAAACGTTGTGGACGGATTCGAACAGAATTTAACAGAGATGTAGCGCATGTCACAAGGGCGAAATGATTAGATTTTGGTGAAGATCCGGATTCGGATCCGGCTGCTAGAAAATTTTAAGTAATTCTTCACCATTGGGAGATTTGGCCAAAAACGATACACTGCAGGATATCTCAAAAAGTTGTGGACGGATTTGGACGAAGCTTGGTGGACCGTTTGGGTGTCTGACAAGGACAAATAGATCCGGGCTTCTGGTTGGCCATGGAACATCTCCAAATCGTGAAATGTTTTCAGTTTCATCTTCAAATCGTGAAATGTTTTCAGTTTCATCTTCAAATCGTGAAATGTTTTCAGTTTCATCTTCAAATCGTGAAATGTTTTCAGTTTCATCTTCAAATCGTGAAATGTTTTCATTTTTATACCTGAATCATGTAATGTTCCAGAAATGTTTCTCGCAGTTTCCTGAAATGTCTTGGCATATAATAATATTGTGTTCCTGGAAGAATATTTTGCGGCATTGTAAATTAATTTAGTCTCTTTGGGCCTGCATTATTGAACCTGATTTGAAGTGGAGTTTCCAGGATTCTTGTGCTTTCGATATTTGTCAACTTGTCCATGTTCATAAATTGTGCAGGAATCCTTTATCATTAGCAATGTAATAAATAAGTAAATTCGCATTTCCTCGGATTTTACTTGAATTTACTATGTATCAGGTATATTTTGGCATGTTCTATGTACGTTATATGTGATTGCACAGTAGAAACTGTTTTTCAGTCCAACAGTTTACATCGAATGATATTCCGCAGCTAATCTCTCGATCGTATCGTTTCACTTTCAGATTGGGTCTACAAACCAAGACAATCTCGCACTAAACTCTCCAAAAACATTGTCGACCGTCATAACGTTGAGAAAGTGCAGGAGCATAGTCAAGGTATTGAACACTCAAAGTGTGGTAAGTGAGTGTCAGATACCAGCTTGACCTCAAGGTGAATTTGTTAAATTATTTCGAGGCTTTCTCCACTGGATTATGAGTTTGGAGATAACTTTGTATGTATACCACCACTGACCGTTTGTTGTATTTCCAAACATTCATCCAACTTTCGATTTTTCTTCCCACAGCTCATTCAACTCCATCTCATGATAATCACATCACCTGCAACAGTGATGAAAGGGAGATATCATTACCTGTCCATCAGTTACAATTCTGCCCGACTTGCCCTACGACAAACTCATCCACGGTGTTTGCGACATCGATGTTTCAGATTGCCGCACAAGATAACCCATGTCGTTATAATCCAGTCTTGTTTCAGGACAACTTTGAAAATATTGAAAAGGGTCAATCCTTATGGCTGCAGGAACCTTCACAGCCAGTCCCTCTCGCTGTGCTGGGAAGTCCTCCACTGGAGCACGAGATAATCCCGTCGCAGTTGCAGAACCTTTTAGTTGTCCTCCAACCACAATACCATCAGGTTTATGGAGCATCTCCTGAGTGCACACATCGAGTGAAGAATAAAAGTCATAACGCAGGAAACATTTTACCAACTATTCAACCCCAAGGTCAACATGGGATTGACAACATTGCACTGGACAATCATCAACACCAGCCCAACAGGTAAGTTCACGGTAAAAACATCATTGTCTTGGACAACTTGAGGCAGGAATAAATAGCTCATTAACAACCTCTCTATTTTGTTTTCACAGTGACACCTGCAATTTCAACCCTTGCCTTTTAAATGAAGCTGATCGACAGCATGAAATGTTGCACTTTATGAACCACAATGTCCTTCAGACAAATGAAAATACCAACCAAGAAAGCACGGCGGCACTCAACTCCCACCGTGAGGCTAACCTCGCAACAGATTCTGAACCTCTAAACTCAGTCGAATTGATGGCAAGCTCTTTGCTATCTGATGTTGATTGGCACAAGTCAGCTGAACTGCCTGAAGAATATTTGCCAGCTGACTTTCAACACTTGCTGGAACTGCCTGCAATGTCTCTGCCAACCGACTCAAATGAGTCCATGAGGCGGCCTGTGGACTGTTTCAGTTTTCCAGCTGAGCTCAACTGGTCGGCAGAACTGTCAGACCTTTTGGTATCTGAAACCACATTCACGAGTAATCTTCCAGAATGAATACTAGCTGACTGATTCCTTCGGTTAACTTCAGGACTCGAATGCTCAGCCCTTTTCTTCTTGGATTTTGAATTGCTGACAAGCATCGAGACCTGTACCGAGGCTGATTTAGTGGTTTATTATATTGATGAGTGCATGCCGATTCAGCACTGTAGATTCCATGTTAACAGCTTTGAGTCCATTTGGCAATAAATAACGTTTCTGTTTTCCAAGATTTTGACATCTCAAGTCTCTTTTGCTTCAATAAAATTGGCATAATCGGAACTTTACAATCGATGGGCGTTTATGGTCTTTTTGTAATACGAGAAACAGCCGCTCCACGTGGAGGTAGCCACGATGGGTCATTAATAACTTTATTATTTTTGCCAAAGGTGGATGGAGGTTATGTTTCTACACATGCCTGTTTGTCTGTGAGCACGATATCTCCAAAAGTATTGGACTGATTCAGACTAAACATGGTGGATAATTTGGGTGTCTGACAAGGCCGAATTGCTTGGATTTTAATGAAGATCCTGATCTAGATATGAGAATATTTTAATTTTTCAAGTGATTCTTCCCCATTGAGAGATAAACCCAAAAACA
This sequence comes from Myxine glutinosa, assembly GCF_964187855.1. Classification (NCBI taxonomy): domain Eukaryota; kingdom Metazoa; phylum Chordata; class Myxini; order Myxiniformes; family Myxinidae; genus Myxine; species Myxine glutinosa. Next base: position 360,223,560 of record NC_136261.1, on the reverse strand, counting down.
ATGCTGAATAGAGCACGATATCTCAAAACGCTATTGACGGATTAATACATCACTCGGTGGATGAGTTAGGTCAGTAACAAGAACAATCCGAAGAGATTTTTGGTTCAGGTCCGGATGGTAGGCGCTCTATTGAGTGTCGTTCAAGTTGTTGTTGTTTCACCCCGGACAGTTCTCTCGATCAAGCCCACGTCAGGGAGACAGCCTATCGATCTCGCCGGAGTGACCCAGCGATCCCCCACATCCAGAATGGTGTACCCTCCACCATCACGAAGTCAGGATCACGAGAGAGTTAGAGAGAGAGTTAGAGAGAGAGAAAGGGAGAGAGAGAGAGAGAGGGAGAGAGAAAGAAAGGGAGAGAGAGAGAGAAAGGGAGAGAAAGAGAGAGAAAGAGAGGGAGGGAGAGAGAGAGAGAGAGAGAGAGAGAGAGAGAGAGAGAGAGAGAGAGAGAGAGAGAGAGATTTGAATTTTAGGGTCTTTTATTACAAAAGTATTAAAGAAAAACAAGTAACAAGTACAGATACATTCAAAGAACACCGCCCCCTTGCCAAATAATTAAATATCCTACAGTGCGGCATTGCCAGGGTGCCTCCGGTGCCCGGCAATACTGCAGTGCAGCTCATAGAGGCTGCATTTGGAGGGAGAGGTGTACGCTAATTAATCGATTAATTGTACAATTAAAATCAATAAAAGATTATCACAAAATATTTTCTTAATCAATTGGCTAATAGCATAACTAAACCACTAGTGCTTCATCCGAAGATGTATCTTTTAGAAATTTAATTGAATGTCATTAATAAAAAATTAAATAATTAATCGATTAATCAATAAATAATTAATCAATTATTCAATAAATAATTAATCGATTAAATGATTAATCAATAAATCAAAAATATCCTTGATAGCCACATCACTTGGTCACTGCCATGTCCAAATATTAGCTTCCCAGCTCAAAAGGTGCCTGAGGTATTGGCCAAATGAGAAAGAAAATAAATAAATGATTAATACTGAAAAGAAATAAATAATAATCATTAAAAAATTAAATTATTAATCAATTCGGTCACAGAACACATAAACACATAAACCACCACCATTTCATCAGAATCTGTAACTGATTATTTATTTATTTATTTTTGTAATTAATCGAATAATTAAATAAATAATCGATTAATTGATTAATTTATTAATCAATAAATCAAAAATATCCTTGATAGCCACATCACTTGGTCACTCATGTCCAAATATTAGCTTCCGAGCTCAAAAGGTGCCTGAGATATTGGCCAAATGAGAAAGAAAATAAATAAATGATTAATAATGAAAATAAATAAATAATAATCATTAAAAAATTAAATTATTAATCAATTCAGTCAGAGAACACATAAACCACCACCATTTCATCAGAATCTGTAACTTAAAAAAAAAAAATTAGTCATTAATCGAATAATTAAATAATTAATCGATTAATTGATTAATTGATTCATAAATAAATCAAAAATAGCCATTGCAGGCAAATCACCTGGTCATTGGCATGTCCAAATATCAGCTTCCGAACTCAAAAGTTGGCTGAGTTAATGGTCAGAAGAGAAAGGAAATTTGATTAATTTAATAAGTACTTAATTAATCGCTTATAATTAAATAACTCCTCAATTAATTGATTAAACCACAAACAAAAAATACAGTTTTTGACAAAGGAGTTGCTCACTATTGTGCCAAAATTTCAGCATCCTAGCTCAAAGGACGGCTGTGATATCGCCCGGACAACAAACAAACAAGTACAGATACATTCAAAGTACACCGCCCCCATGCCAAATAATTAAATATCCTACAGCGCGGCATTGCCGGGGCGTGCAGTGCAGCTCATTGAGGCTGCATTGGGAGGGAGAGGTGTACACTAATTGATTGATTAATTGTATCATTAAAATCAATAAAAGATTATCACAAAATATTTTCTTCATCAATTGGCTAATACCACAACAAAACCACTAGTGCTTCATCCGAAGATGTATCTTTTAGAAATTTAATCAAATAAGTCATTAATAAAAAATTAAATAATTAATTGATTAATCAATAAGTAATTCATCGATTAATCAATAAATAATGAATCGATTAAATGATAAATCAATCAATCAAAAATATCCTTGATAGCCACATCACTTGGTCACTGTCATGTCCAAATATTATCTTCCCAGCTCAAAAGGTGCCTGAGATATTGGCCAAATGAGAAAGAAAATAAATAAATGATTAATAATGAAAATAAGTAAAGAATTAATCATTAAAAAAATTAAATTATCAATCAATTCGGTCACAGAACACATAAACCACCACCATTTCATCAGAATCTGTAACTGGGAAAAAAATTTTTTTGTAATTAATCGAATAATTAAATAATTAATCGATTCATTGATTAATTGATTAATCAATAAATCAAAAATATCCTTGATAGCCACATCACTTTTTTTTTTTTTTTTTTTTTTTGTATACTGAATCAAGGCTCGTGAAAGAGCTAACATTTATTCCACAAACAAATCAACCAGACAAACAAAACAAACAAAAGGAGGGAGCGGAAGACAAGATGGGGAGAGGAGGGGAAGCAGACAAACACAACACCTGAGAGCAGGGAGAAGCGCGGGAGGGAGAGGGCCTGGGGGGAGGAGGCGTGGGAAGTGGGGGGGGGGGGGGAAGGTATAAAACACAAGGAGACCAAAGACTACCAGGACAGAAGTTGGTATTTCAAAAAGGTGTAGGATTTTGGGTGAAATTAACGGGGGTAGAAAAGATCAAGGTTTTGGATGGGGGAAGATAAGAGATGGTGGTGAACAGCTGTTTTAAAGACCTGGAGGGTGGAGTGGGATTGAAGAGAGTGAGGGAGTTTGTTCCAGAGGTGGGAGAAAAGAGGAATGAAGGAGTGAAGGTGAGCAGAAAGTCTTGATTTTGGCAGTTTAACCATAAGAGGGTTGCAGGCAGATCTTGTGCGACCTGTATGAATATTTGGGGGACAGAGCACAGAGAGAGCTGGGGGAGCAAGGCTGGAGAGGAGTCGGTAGAAGACGGAAAGACTACCAACCTGCCTGCGGTGAGTGAGTGAAAGGCCCTTGGAGTTAGCTTCATCGCGGGAGATTCCAATGATTCTGAACGCTTTGGTTTCAACAGCGTGAAGACGAGCTAGGTGTGAGGCAGGAGCACCAGCCCAGAGGGGAGAGCTGTATTCCATTGAGCTGCGGATGAAAGCCTTGTATGTGGTGAGGAGCTCAGGTGTGCCAAGGAAGGACTTCGCATGACGGAGGATGCCCAGTCGGCGACAGGCTTTGGAGGCCAGATTTGAAATGTGGTTTTCCCAGGAAAGATCATGGCAGATAGTGAGACCCAAAAGCTTGAGTGACAGAACTTCTTGGAGAGGATTATTCAGAAAGTGGATGGGAGGGTTGTCCAGTCGGTCTTTTCGGAGAGACATCGTAAGAGTTTGAGATTTGTCAGGATTGAAAGACATGTTCCACTTGTTTGCCCAGTCTGTGATTTTGTCCAGGTCTGCAGAGAGTGAGGAGGCTGCAGACTGCCGATCTGAGGGATGAGGAATGGAGCGACAGAGAGTAGAGTCGTCAGCAAAGAGATGGAGAGGATTTTCAATAGAGTCAGAGAGATCATTGATGAAGACCAGAAAAAGCACAGGGCCCAGGACACTGCCTTGGGGAACTCCAGCCTGAACGGGAAGAGGAGATGAGAGAAACCCATTCAGGGCCACACATTGACTACGACTAGAGAGGAAGTCCGCCAGCCATGCGTGGAGATTTCCATGGATACCAAAGGAGGAGAGTTTGGTGAGCAGAGCGGGGTGCCAGACCGTATCGAAGGCACGTGATATGTCAAGACAGACAGCTCTAATTTCCTGTTTGGCATTGAGGACCTCCATCCATTGTTGAGAAAGCAGAAGCAGCATGTCCAGAGTAGAGTGACCAGGTCTGAAACCAAATTGATGGTCAGAGATCAAGCCATTGGAGAAGAGGAAAGATTTCATATCTGAAGCAATCATGGATTCCATGACTTTGCTGATAATTGGGAGAAGGCTGATTGGTCTGTAGTTGCTAGGATCTGTTTTCGCACCTTTTTTGTGCAAAGCGGTGATGTTGGCTGATTTCCAAGCAGATGGCAGATGACCTTGAGCAAAAGAGAGGGTGAAGAGAACAGAGAGAGGGAGTGAAAGAGCGGAAGAACATGATTTTAGGACCTGTGGGCTGATGCCGTCAGAACCAGTTGCAGAATCAGAGTCGAGGGTTGACAGAAACTTTTCCACCTTGTCAGGAGGAAAGGACACAGAGTCCAGGAGCAGCTGGGTGCGACTGGGTACGGTGGGTACAGAGAGGGATGGGTTTTCGACACAAGATTTAGAGGCAAACGCAGAGTTGAGGCATTCAGCTTTTTCACGTGCGGAGTCAGCCGTGTAGCCGTTTGAGGTGAGGGAGGGGATGGAGGGGGAACAAACACCAGAAACAGATTTGACCAGATGCCACCAGGATTTGGAAGAGGGAGACAGATAAGAGAGTTCGGTCTTGAGAACAGAGAGATATAGTTTCCTGGCTCTCCTGAGGGTGGACACACACTTGTTTCGGGCTTTGTGAAAGGAAATGAGATTTCCTTCCGTTGGATTTGCTTTCCAGGAGATGAAAGCAGGTTGTTTCTGGGCAACAGCCTCACCACAAGATTCCGTGTACCATGGACGGGAGGAAGGGTATGACAACTGAAGACTAGATGGGATAAATATGTGCATGAGAGAGAGCAATTTACTTTGGAAGAATTCCCAGGATGAGTTGATGTCAGAGGCGGTAGAGATGGGAGACCAGTCCAGATGATTGATGGCTGCTTGAAGACTGTGCCAGTTGGCCTGAGTGAAATGCCAGACTCGTCGACGCTGAGGAGGCTCTCTGAGAATGGTCAGAGAGATGTCCACTTTGACAAGCACATGATCAGATGTGCCGATTGGAGCAGAAGAAGAGCAGCAGACATTTTCAGGGAAGTTAGTCATAACCAAGTCCAGAAGAGAAGATGCTCCGTTGACTGAGATCCGGGTCAGGAAATTGACAGATTGTGTCAGTCCCAGTGAGTCGCAGAAGTCCTTTGCTGAAGAGCCATGGCTGGTGAGAGAGGTACCTACACCCAGCCAACTGGCATGGTGACAATTGAAATCACCACATATGAGGAAGAGAGAGTTGGGATGGGTAGAAAGAAGTTGGTCCATATTATCAGACAGCGAGATGTAGATGGAGTCATCACTGTTTGGTGGACGGTACAACACACATATGAACAAAAGGTGGGAGCGATGGGGAAGCCGTAGCCAAAGGTATTCCTGGGGGTGAGGTGGAGAGAAGGCAGTGTAGGGCGACTTGGTCACTCATGTCCAAATATTAGCTTCTGAGCTCAAAAGGTGGCTGAGATATTGGCCAAATGAGAAAGAAGATAAATAAATGCTTAATAATGAAAATAAATAAATAAGAATCATAAAAAAATTAAATTATTAATCAATTCGGTCAGAGAACACATACACCACCACCATTTCATCAGAATCTGTAACTTTAAAAAAAATAAAAATTTTGTCATTAATCAAATAATTAAATAATTAATCGATTAATTGATTAATTGATTAATTAATAAATCAAAAATAGCCTTTGCAGCCAAATCACCTGGTTATTGGCATGTCCAAATATCAGCTTCCTAACTCAAAAGGTGCCTGAGTTAATGGTCAGAAGAGAAAGGAAATTTGATTAATTAAATAAGTACTTAATTAATCGCGAATAATTAAATAACTCTTCAATTAATTGATTAATCAAAAAACAAAAAATACTGTTTTTGAGAAAGGGCTTGCTCACTATTGTGCCGAAATTTCAGCTTCCTAGCTCAAAGGATGGCTGAGATATCGCCCGGACAAACAAACAAACAAACAAGAAAGAAAGAAAACAAACAAACAGAGTGAAAACTGAGTACTCCCTTTCAGCGTGCGTCACTGCGGAGCCCACTTCGGTGCCCTGCAATGACGATTTGCAATACCTGGAGATGGCATAGGAAAGGTGCGGTGCACAATACAATCGCAGTCAACAAAAAGATTTAAATCAAGGCACAGTTAGACATGAGATTAATTAGAGCACCACAAAAAGTTCATCTCCCTCCACCTTACACAGGACTTCAGCTTTGCACCATTTTTGAACAAAGTGATTAACCCGAGAAGTCTCTCGGTAAAAGTGAAATTCAGTTTTAAGACGGGCAAACACAAAGCCTTGGAAGGCCAACAAAACACTGCATTCCTGTGAACTTATCCCGGAAACCCTTCTCTTCCGTGTAATATATATCGCGAGTTTCGCCTCAGCAAGCAAGAAATTAACAATTTGAGATCCGACATTCTCATTAGATACAGGCATGCAGTACACAAAATGATAGAAGGAAAAACAAAAACCGAAATTCCGGAAAGTATATTGCAGGAGTTGAAAAAGTGGAGCCAGCCTTTGGCATCCGACATATGTGTGGAAAGTGTCCTCGGGTGATGGCAAAAAGGGCATTCATCAGATAACACGAGGTTCATTCTTTTGAGAAACACGTTGGAAGGCAAGGAATAGTGTGCAAGCCTCCACTGTATGTCTCCGGCACGTTTAGACACAGGTGACGTGCACATCGAGGACCAGGTAGGAGGAGATGGAGCCCCTGCAGGCAGAAGACCTTTCCAATGGGTGGTCAGTGGGCTATTGGGGTTGGCAGACATAACAACATTAAGACATTGCACGTACAGAGTAGCCTTTGCACAGGCTTGTCGAGGCTATGTGGAAGGAGCGCCAGAAAAACAACAATCAGGGAAGTCAGGGTGCATCGTTTTTGTGTTTTGAACATCGTGTAGTGGAGGCCACGATAAATTAAAAGAGTTAAACACTTTAACAATTGAACGAATAAGTTGTCCAATTAGTCGAGCTGAGGTAACATTGCAAACTTCCAAAATCTGGTTTGGGGTCTGCCATCCAGAACAAGTAGGCCTATGGTTAACAAATTCCCTGACAAGGGAAAAACCAGATTCACTAAAGGATTCTGAGTATTGCGCTGCAATACATGTCCCCTACCAAAGTTCAAAGTGCCATAACTTTGTCAAAAATGATCGAATATGTAAATTTATGCATGGCTGATGCTGGTTTTCAACCTTGATCTGAGGTATGCTGAGACACATGTGTGTCATGCCTGGCCTCGTTGATAAGCCCGGAAGGTCGCTCCGTGGAGCAACCTGCACGTGTTGCACTGTGTGAATTATAGGTTCATGCTTTAAAACGTCATAACTCTGAAACCATGTGATGCATGACGTCATGCTCGCTGCCTTTTTTTCGTCATGGGTATGCGATTCTGCCTGCAAAGTTTGGCCTCGATCTGTTCAGCCGTTGCAGAGAAAAAGGGGATTTTGTGTTTTCACGAAAAACAATATGGCGGCCGAACGACGTGACCTGTGACGTCATAATTACCATTAAGATATTCTACAGACCGAGTCCCTCCAGCGGTGAAAATTTGATCTCAATCGGTCCTATTATTGCGGAGAAATTTCTTTTTTGAAGGAAATTAAAACTTAAAATGGCACTGAGTGAAGGATCATCAGAATTATCAGAATTCCCAAAGTTCAAAGTGCCATATCTTTGTCAAAAATGATCGATACGTCTTGAAGTTCGAACTTGATCTGTAACTTATCATGAGGAAACCATATGCCAAGTTTGAAATTATTTGCATTAAGAGTTTAGAAAAAAAGTCCGGAAAACTGTTCTTTGCGTGACGGACTGACAGACTGACAGACTGACAGACTGACGGACAGACGGACAGACGGACAGACGGACAGACGGAGGGACGGCGTGTCAACCTATAGTCCCGTCCGGTGTACACCGGTAGGGGACTACTAAGATACAGTACAAGTCATTGATTATTGGGATTATTGCTCACATGCCCAGCAAGGATCAGGACATCACTTGCGTTTTTGAGGGTTGTTCGAATTCGAAACTGAGGCTGGAGGTTCCTTGAGGATGAGCGATGAGGATGAGCCAGCTTGATGACCAACAAGATGGACGATACAACCATGGAAACGGATCAACCGTTCGGAATCCAATACAAAAGCTCCCAGGTAATCGGGTGTATTTTCCTTTTCATCATTGCCAGAGTTCTCAAGTTTCATTTTATCCTTTCACAACACTCACAAACATTATTCTGTGTATAACTGAGAATGCGGAAAAGAGCCGATCAGGGTTGAGAGCCGCACTCTTAATAAAGTCCTTATAAAGATCCGCAGGTTCCAAACCACTGTTCTGACAAGACACCTGAAACAAGACCAAAAGTCTAACAGCGGCGTAGACGGGCTTGTAAAATATTATCAACCACAAACACATATGTTTAGCTTTTTAAACAGTCGCTAATGCCGTGTATAACATTAAACAAAGAAATTTGGAGGATCCCGACATCCGTGAGGGAGGTTTTCTTACAGAACTGTGGGAAGATCTACTGTACTCTAGATTATACCCCACAAGGTTTGGGTAAATAACATGACCGTTCCTGGCGCTAATGTGGCGTTTTTCGAAGCGAACTTTTGAAACTCGCTCCTGCTGTTTAACACTAAACTGAAAGGGAGAAGCCCGGGTTGTGCTCATTTACCAAGCAGCTAGCTAGCACTTGCCAAGCCAGCCGTTCCTTAACGGGTTTGAATGGAGTGCTTGCTCGAATGCTTAAACCACTTGGCGATCTCTCCACAAGAAACTTGGTAAATGAACACACACCCAATGTTCTTGAGACCCGACCATAGGTCGACTGTAATCTATATACCCCATAAGACGAATGACTCTTCCTGCCGCTCCCGTCGTGAGCGGGTGTACGCCAACTAATAAATTAAAATGTCGGTCGGTTGACTCGGTGGAGTCAGCCGTCGTCATGACATCATAGACGTAATGACGTAACGGACATACAACTGACAGAACGGGTTTTTCAACTTCCAGTACGTTTGCAGTCGCGACGAAGAGATTAGTGTTATAAATAGATTTACTGTAATATTAGCGTTACGTTATCATTATTTCAAAAATGATTTTACCATTAAAAAACCGAGGCTAATTCCTGACTTCCTTGGTTATTAGTATTCGTGCTGAACACCGCTCATCATTGATCATGAACCGCACACCGCTTCAATCCATCAACCTTCCTTTCACGACATTGGGATTAAAGTATTATGGTTATATTTTCTATATTATTATTACGAAAACGATACAACTGAAACGACACACTACTGTATGAAGAAACCTGGGCTAATTTGTCCGAAGCGGTCCGAAGGTGAAGCATAACGCCTGAGGCCTATACGTGCCGTACGGTTTTGTTGGAAGAGCGGAAACGCCGATGCTTTCGATATCTGATGGTCATTTTAACAATCGGTTTGTTTGTGGTTCACACTGAGTGAAAAACATCAAGGTAGAGCATGGCGATTGTGACATATGACAGGTTCGACAATAAGTTCGGCCTGAACGGCATATAAATCAAAATGGCGACGTGTGTCGAGTCAGCTGCCATACCGCCGTAATAACATCAGACGTAATTACATCACCCTGTCATGTGAAGTGACCAGATCCTCAGCTCTGATTGGTATAAGTTTGAGGGGACATACATACGGACGGACAAACAGTTCGAGACGGCTTCGACCGATAGGCGACACATTAAAAACATGAAATTATATATTACGCCCGTCCGTCAGTCCGGCAGCAGACTTAAAATCGACACTATAAGAGAACCTTTAAACCTCGACTCTGATTCTGCAACTGGACCAGACGGCATCAGCCCACGGGTCTTAAAATCCTGCTCTGCCGCTCTATCTCACCCTCTCTCTGTTCTTTTCACCCTATCTTTTGCTCAAGGTCATCTGCCAGCATCCTGGAAATCAGCTAACATTACCGCTTTACACAAAAAAGGTGCAAAAACAGATCCTTGCAACTACAGACCAATCAGCCTGCTCCCAATTATCAGCAAAGTCATGGAATCCATCATTGCTTCGGATATGAAATCTTTCCTCTTCTCCAATGGCTTGATCTCTGATCATCAATTTGGTTTCAGACCAGGTCACTCTACTCTGGACATGCTGCTTCTGCTGTCTCAACAATGGATGGAGGTCCTCAATGCCAAACAGGAAATCAGAGCTGTCTCCCTTGACATATCAAGGGCCTTTGATACGGTCTGGCACCCAGCTCTGCTCACCAAACTCTCCTCCTATGGTATCCATGGAAATCTCCATGCATGGCTTGCGGACTTCCTCTCTGGTCGTAGTCAACGTGTGGCCCTGAATGGATTTCTCTCATCTCCCCTTCCTGTTCAGGCTGGAGTTCCCCAAGGAAGTGTGCTGGGCCCTGTGCTTTTTCTGGTCTTTATCAATGATCTCTCTGACTCTCTGGAAAATCCTCTCTATCTCTTTGCTGATGACTCCACTCTCTGCCGCTCCATTCCTCTTCCCTCAGATCGGCAGTCTGCAGCCTCCTCACTCTCTGAAGACCTGGACAAAATCACAGACTGGTCAAACAAGTGGAACATGTCTTTCAATGCTGCCAAATCTCACTCTCTTACTATGTCTCTCCGAAAAGATCGACTGGACAACCCTCCCATCTACTTTCTCAACAATCCTCTCCAAGAAGTTCTGTCACTCAAGCTTTTGGGTCTCACTATCTGCCATGATCTTTCTTGGGAAAACCACATTTCCAAGCTGGCCTCCAAAGCCAGTCGCCGACTGGGCATCCTCCGTCGTGCGAAGTCCTTCCTCGGCACACCTGAGCTCCTCACCACTTACAAGGCTTTCATCCGCAGCTCAATGGAATACTGTTCTCCCCTATGGGCTGGTGCTCCTGCCTCACACCTGGCTCGGCTTCACGCTGTTGAATCCAAAGCTTTCAAAATCATTGGAATCTCCCGCGATGAAGCTATCTCTGAGGGCCTTTCACTCACTCACCGCAGGCAGGTAGGTGGTCTTTCTGTCTTCTACCGACTCCTCTCCGGCCTTGCTCCCCCAGCTCTCTCTGTGCTCTGTCCCCCAAATATTCCTACAGGTCGCACAAGATCTGCCAGCAACCCTCTGATGGTTAAACTGCCGAAATCTCGGCTCTCTGCTCACCTTCACTCTTTCATTCCTCTTTTCTCCCGACTGTGGAACAAACTCCCACACTCCCTTCAATCCCTCTCCTCCCTCCAGGTCTTTAAAACAGCTGTTCACCACCATCTCTTATCTTCCCCCATCCATAACCTTGATCTTTTCTACCCCCACTAATTCACCCCAGATCCACCTTGTTTGAAATTCCAACTTATTTCCTGGAAATCCTGGCAGTGTCCATATGTTTATACCTCTCCCACCCCCCCCCCCCTTCACATGCCTCCCCCCCTTCACATGCCTCCCCCCCTTCACATGCCTCCCCCCCAAAGCCCTCTCCCTCCCACAGATCTCTCGATGTCTCCATGTCTCTCGGTCCCTGCTCTCAAATGTTGTGTTTGTGTCCTTCCCCCTCTCTCCCCATCTTGTCTACCGCTCCCGATGTTATTTGTTTTATGTGTCTGTTTGTCTTTCTGTGTGATTAATGTTCGCTCTTTCACGAGCCTCGATCTTGTATACAAAAAAAAAAAAAAAAAAAAAAAAACCTTCTGTGTGTGTGTGTGTGTGTGTGTGTGTGTGTGTGTGTGTGTGTGTGTCTGTCTGTCTGTCTGTCTGTCAGTGTGTTTGTCTGTATTTGTATGTGTGTGTGTCTTTGTCCTTGTGTGGATGTGTGTCTGTCTGTGTGTGTATGTGTGTGTGTGTGTGTGTGTGTGTGTGTGTGTGTCTGTGTGTGGATGTGCATCTGTCTGTGTCTGCCTGTCTGTGTGTATGTTTGTGTTTGTGTGTGTGTGTGTGTGTGTGTGTGTCTGTCTGTGTGTGGATGTGCGTCTGTCTGTGTGTGTGTGTCTGTCTGTGTGTGTATATGCGCGTGTGTGTGTCTGTCTGTGTGTGTATGTGTGTGTGTGTGTGTGTGTCTGTGTATGTATGTGCGTGTGTGTGTGTCTGTCTGTGTGTGTATGTGCGTGTGTGTGTGTCTGTCTGTGTGTGTGTGTGTGTGTGTGTGTGTGTGTGTGTCTGTGTGTGGATGTGCGTCTGTCTGTGTGTGTGTATGTCTGTATGTGTGTATGTCTGTGTGTGCATGTGTGTGTGTGTGTGTGTGTGTGTGTCTGTGTTGCTATTTTTCTCAGAGATGGCTGAACGGATCTTTGTCAAACTTTCAGAGGTTTATCCGTGAGTGCCGGAGAGTGTTTTAAGGGGGAATTAATTTTGAAAAAAAAAAATTAGTTTTTTTTGGAATTCTTTTTAAATCACTTTATAGTACCTGAGCCTTTGTATAGCTGTATAAAAGGTGATATTAAATTGTCCCCAATTGGTGTGCGTGTGTGTAATATCATATTAAATAATAATTTTCCTTATTAGGTGCAGGTAGAGAAGTGTTTTATGCACGTGCAAAAAAAATAGAAAAAAAAATCAAATATATTTCTTCAAAACGCCAAAAGGATCAGAACATCACCGGGAAACGTCGGGTATTCCTGCTAGTTCACAATAAATAAAGGATTATAATATAAAGTAGTTGATACTTTTGCGTCAGTGCACGTTGCGTCTTCGAGGTACCTGCGTCGTTACCCAGCGACGACATCAACAAATTGACGTCGTAAACATTTACAGTTGGCACACTTCGCCGACGCTTTTTGGACACCTCCTCAAAGACAAGCGAGACGTATAGAGGAAGAAAATAACGGCGGAGAACGGGAAAGTCTAATCTCGGTGGTGGAAAGGAATCCGAGTTCGACAGAGGGAGATAAACGGCAGGTGCATTTAATATTTTGTACAGGTCAGTATCGTTGTCATGTGCCTTTTTCTCAGGGATGGTTTCTGTCTGGCCACGTTCCCATAAAGCCTAGACTTGTGAAATGCTGCAGAGACTGTTGTCCTTCCGGTAGGTTCTCCCATCCCAGCAAAGCAACTCTGTAGTTCTGTCGGTATGGCCATCGGGTTCTATTTTTACTCCCGCCAGGGGGTAATGCATTCGATCGTGTCCGTCCGTGTGTGTGTGTGTGTGTCGGTGTGTGTTCGTGTGTTTGTGAACAAGATATCTGGAAAAGTTCTGAACGGATTTGGATGAATGTTGGTGGGATGATTGCCCTTGGGATAAGGAAGAATTGATTAGTTTTTGGTGAAGCTCAGGATTTTATTCCGGATCCAGGAATTTTTTGAAGGATTTTTTACCATTGGAAGATCGGGCTCCAACTTGACCGACGGCGGGAGTATGCGCTCCACTGAGTGGCGTGCCAGTTTTATTTTGTGTACAAGATCGAGGCTCGTGTAAGAGCTAACATTAGTCACCTAAAAATAAACAGACACAAAAAACATATGATCAAGGGAGCGGGAGACAAGATGGGCAGAGAGAGGGAAGAACAGAAGTGCAACAGGAGAGAACAGGGACATCGGGAGATCTATGGGAGGGAGAGGGCGTGGGGGGAGGGGGTGGGAGAGGTTAAAAAAAAAACACATGGACACTGCTAGGACTTCCAAGAAAGAAGTCGGTATTTCAAAAGAGTGGATCTGGGGTGAATTAACGAAGGTAGAAAAGATCTAGGTTTTGGATGGGGGAAGATAAGAGATGGCAGTGAATAGATGTTTTAAAGACCTGGAGGGAGGAGGAGGACCAAGGTCCTTCTTGCCCAGTTGCTCAGTTTGGTTGGACGCCTCGCTCTAGGAAGAGTCAGGGTCGTTCCATATTTTTTCCATTAAGTAATGATGTAGCTTACCATGCTCTTGGGAACTTTCAACACTCCAGAAATTGTTTATACCCTTCCCCAGATCTATGCCTCCTCACAATTCTATCTCGGATTGCTCCAAACGGTTCCTTGGACTTCATGGTAGAGTTCCTGCTCTGACATGCACTTTTTATATTATATTATATATTATATTATACACACATATATAATATCTAATATATATAAAGCATATTGCATTTCGACCTCTCCTGTCAACTTTTCCATCAATTTCAATCATTCTCCTTATCCCAGCAGCTGAGCAGATCGAGATGCCGCCGATTCGTGGCCAGAAAGAGCACATCAAGCGACCAATGAATGCATTCATGGTGTGGGGACGTTGTCACCGCAAGCAAATGGCCAAGGAAATGCCGGGAGCGAGCAATATCGAGGTGAGCAAGGCCCTGGGAGCAGCGTGGCGTTCCATCACGGAGCAGGAGAAACGTCCATACTATGAAGAGTCCCACAGGCTGAAACTTGAACATGATAAGATGTATCCGAGTAAGTTCTTATTCATTAATTTCGCCACCCAAGGTGGATGGACGTTATGTTTTCACCCTGGCTGTTTGTTTGTCTGCCTGTGAACAGGATATCTCAAAACGTTGTGGACGGATTCGAACAGAATTTAACAGAGATGTAGCGCACGTCACAAGGGCGAAATGATTAGATTTTGGTGAAGATCCGGATTCGGATCCGGCTACTGGAAAATTTTAAGTAATTCTTCACCAGTGGGAGATTTGGCCAAAAACGATACACTGCAGGATATCTCAAAAAGTTGTGGACGGATTTGGACGAAGCTTGGTGGACCGTTTGGGTGTCTGACAAGGACAAATAGATCCGGGCTTCTGGTTGGCCATGGAACATCTCCAAATCGTGAAATGTTTTCATATTCATACATGAATCATGGAATGTTCCAGAAATGTTTCTCGCAGTTTCCTGAAATCTCTTGACATATAATAATATTGTGTTCCTGGAAGGATATTTTGCGGCATTGTAAATTAATTTAGTCTCTTTGGGCCTGCATTATTGAACCTGATTTGAAGTGGAGTTTCCAGGATTCTTGTTCTTTCGATATTTTTCAACTTGTCCATGTTCATAAATTGTACTGGAATCCTTTATCATTTGCAATGTAATAAATAAGTAAATTCGCATTTCCTCGGATTTTACTTGAATTTACTATGTATCAGGTATATTTTGGCATGTTCTATGTACGTTATATGTGATTGCACAGTGGAAACTATTTTTCAGTCCAACAGTTTACATCGAATGATATTCCGCAGCTAATCTCTCGATCGTATCGTTTCACTTTCAGATTGGGTCTACAAACCAAGACAATCTCGCACTAAACTCTCCAAAAACATTGTCGACTATCATAACGTTGAGAAAGTGCAGGAGGATAGTCACGGTATTGAACACTCAAAGTGTGGTAAGTGAGTGTCAGATACCAGCTTGACCTCAAGGTAAATTTGTTAAATTATTTCGAGGCTTTCTCCACTGGAGTATGAGTTTGGAGATAACCTTGTATGTATACCACAACTGACCGTTTGTTGTATTTCCAAAACATTCATCCAACTTGCGATTTTTCTTCCCACAGCTCATTCAACTCCATCTCATGATAATCACATCACCTGCAACAGTGATGAAAGGGAGATATCATTACCTGTCCATCAGTTGCAATTCTATCTGACTTGCCCTACGACAAACTCATCCACGGTGTTTGCGACATCTGTGTTTCAGAGTGTCGCACAAGATAACCCATGTAGTTCTGTTCCAGTCTTGTTTCAGGACAACTTTGAAAATATTGAGAAGGGTCAATCCTTATGGCTGCAGGAACCTTCACAGCCAGTCCCTCTCGCTGTGCTGGGAAGTCCTCCACTGGAGCACGAGATAATCCCGTCGCAGTTGCAGAACCTTTTAGTTGTCCTCCAACCACAATACCATCAGGTTTATGGAGCATCTCCTGAGTGCACACATCGAGTGAATAATATAAGTCAGAACGCAGGAAACATTTTACCAACTATTCAACCCCAAGGTCAACATGGGATTGATAACATTGCACTGGACAACGATCAGCACCAGCCCAACAGGTAAGTTCACTGTAAAAACATCATAGCCTTGGACAACCTGAGGCAGGATTAAATAGCTCATTAACAACCTCTCTATTTTGTTTTCACAGTGGTACCTACAATTTTATCCCTTGCCTTTTAAATGAAGGTGATCGACAGCATGAAATGTTGCACTTTATGAACCACAATGTCCTTCAGACAAATGAAAATACCAACCAAGAAAGCACGGCGGCACTCAAATCCCACCGTGAGGCTAACCTCGCAACAGATTCTGAACCTCTAAACTCAGTCGAATTGATGGCAAGCTCTTTGCTATCTGATGTTGATTGGCACAAGTCAGCTGAACTGCCTGAAGAATATTTGCCAGCTGACTTTCAACACTTGCTGGAACTGCCTGCAATGTCTCTGCCAACCGACTCAAACGAGTCCGTGAGGCGGCCTGTGGACTGTTTCAGTTTTCCAGCTGAGCTCAACTGGTCAGCAGAACTGTCAGACCTTTTGCGATCTGAAACCACATTCATGAGTGAACTTCCAGAATGAATACGAGCTGACTGATTCCTTCGGTTGTCTTCAGGATTCGAATGCTCAGGATTCGAATTTCTTCTTGGATTTTGAATTGCTGACAAGCATCGAGACCTGTACCGAGCCTGATTTAGTTGTTTATTATATTGATGTGTGCATGCAGATTCAGCACTGCAGATTCCATGTTAACAGCTTTGAGTCCATTTGGCAATAAATAAAGTTTCTGTTTTCCAAGATTTTGACATCTCAAGTCTCTTTTGCTTCAATAAAATTGGCATAATCGGAACATTACAATCGATGGGCATTTATGGTCTTTTTGTAAAACGAGAAACAGCCGCTCCACGCGGAGGTAGCCACGATGGGTCATTATTACCTATATTATTTTTGCCAAAAGTGGATGGAGTTTATGTTTCTCCACCTGTCTGTTTGTCTGTGAGCACGATACCTCCAAAAGTATTGGACTGATTCAGACTAAACATGGTGGATAATTTGGGTGTCTGACAAGGACGAATTGATTTGATTTTAATGAACATCCTGATCTAGATATGAGAATATTTTAATTTTTCAAGTGATTCTTCCCCATTGAGAGATAAACCCAAAAACAATACTGAATAGAGCACGATATCTCAAAACGCTATTGACGGATTAATACAAAACTTGGTGGATGAGTTGGGTAAGTAACAAGAAGAAGCCGAAGAGATTTTTGGTTCAGGTCCGGATGGTCAGCGCTCTACTGAGTGTTGTTCAAGTTGTTGTTGTATAGCCCTGGACAGTTCTCTCGAACAAGCCCACGTCATGGAGACAGCCGATCGATCTCGCCGGAGTGACGCAGCGATCCCCCACATCCAGGATGGTGTACCCTCCACCATCACGAAGTCAGGATCACGACAGAGTTAGAGACAGTCAGAGAGAGAGAGTTAGAGAGATAGAAAAGGAGAGAGAGAGAGAGAGAAAGGGAGAGAGAAAGAGAGAGAGAGAGAAAGAGAGAGAGAGAGAAAGGGAGAGAGAAAGAGAGAGAGAGAGAGAGAGAGAGAAAGGGAGAGAGAAAGAAAGGGAGAGAGGGAGAAAGGGAGAGAGAAAGAAAGGGAGAGAGAGAGAAATGGAGAGAAAGAGAGAGAAAGAGAGAGAGACTTTTTGTGCCCTTTTATTATAAAAATATAAGCCATTCCACAAAGCGGTTGTAAGCAAAGCAACCAGTTTAAAGAAACATTTCGTAAGGATCATGAATTCACCAAAAGGAGCAAAGGATATTTAAAGGAAACCAGCAAGTATAAAAATTTTACAAACCAAAGGTGAAGACACAAACAAAAACCACAAACAATTTTTAAAGGAAATGCTCATGCAAGAGCTATGAAGACATCAAGAGCAAATTAAGCGTTTAATTAAATTAAGCGAAAAAATTGAGAGAGAGAGAGAGAGAGAGAGAGAGAGAGAGGGAGAGAGAGGGAGAAAGAGAAAGAGAAAGAGAGAGATTTGAATTTTAGGGTCTTTTATTACAAAAGTATAATATAAAAACAAGTATTACAATAGCAGTCAACAAAAATAATTAAATCAAGGAACAGAAAGACATGAGATTAATTAGAGCAGCAAAAGAAGTTCATCTCCCTCCACCTTACACAGGACTTCAGCTTTGCACCATTTTTGAACAAAGTGATTAACCCGAGAAGTCTCTCGGTAAAAGTGAAATTCAGTTTTAAGACGGGCAAACACAAAGCCTTCGAAGGCCAACAAAACACTGCATTCCTGTGAACTTATCCCGGAAACCCTTCTCCTCCGTGTAATATATATCGCGAGTTTCGCCTCAGCAAGCAAGAAATTAACAATTTGAGATCCGACATTCTCATTAGATACAGGCATGCAGTACACAAAATGATAGAAGGAAAAACAAAAACCGAAATTCCGGAAAGTATATTGCAGGAGTTGAAAAAGTGGAGCCAGCCTTTGGCATCCGACATATGTGTGGAAAGTGTCCTCGAGTGATGGCAAAAAGGGCATTCATCAGATAACACGAGGTTCATTCTTTTGAGAAACACGTTGGAAGGCAAGGAATAGTGTGCAAGCCTCCACTGTATGTCTCCGGCACGTTTAGACACAGGTGACGTGCACATCGAGGACCAGGTAGGAAAAGATGGAGCCCCTGCAGGCAGAAGACCTTTCCAGTGGGTGGTCAGTGGGCTATTGGGGTTGGCAGAAATAACAACATTAAGACATTGCACGTACAGAGTAGCCTTTGCACAGGCTTGTCGAGGCTATGTGGAAGGAGCGCCAGAAAAACAACAATCAGGGAAGTCAGGGTGCATCGTTTTTGTGTTTTGAACATCGTGTGGTGAAGGCCACGATAAATGAAAAGAGTTAAACACTTTAACAATTGAACGAATAAGTTGTCCAATTAGTCGAGCTGAGGTAACATTGCAAACTTCCAAAATCTGGTTAGGGGTCTGCCATCCAGAACAAGTATGGTTAACAAAGTCCCTGACAAGGGAAAAACCAGATTCACTAAAGGATTCTGAGTATTGCGTTGCAATACATGTCCCTACCAAAGTTCAAAGTGCCATAACTTTGTCAAAAATGATCGAATATGTAAATTTATGCACGGCTGATGCTGGTTTTCAAACTTGATCTGAGGTATGCTGAGACACATGTGTGTCATGCCTGGCCTCGTTGATAAGCCCGGAAGGTCGCTCCGTGGAGCAACCTGCACGTATTGCACTGTGTGAATTATAGGTTCATGCTTTAAAACGTCATAACTCTGAAACCATGTGACGCATGACGTCATGCTCGCAGACTTTTCTTTCGTCATGGGTTTGCGATTGTGCCTGCAAAGTTTGGCCTCGATCTGTTCAGCCGTTGCAGAGAAAAAGGGGTTTTCGTGTTTTCACGAAAAACAATATGGCGGCCGAACCACGTGACCTGTGCTGTCATAATCACCATTAAGATATTCTCCAGACCGAGTCCCTCCAGCGGTGAAAATTTGATCTCAATCGGTCCTATTATTGCAGAGAAATTGTTTGTTAAAGGAAATTAAATGTTAAAATGGCACTGAGTGAAGGATCATCAGAATTATCAGAATTCCCAAAGTTCAAAGTGCCATAACTTTGTCAAAAATGATCGATACGTCTTGAAGTTCGAACTTGATCTGTAACTTATTATGAGGAAACCATATGCCAAGTTTGATATCATTAGCATTAAGAGTTTAGAAACAAAGTCCGGAAAACTGTTCTTTGTGTGACGGACTGACAGACTGACAGACGGACGGACTGACAGACTGACAGACTGACAGACTGACGAACAGACGGACAGACGGAGCGACGGCGTGTAAACCTATAGTCCCCTCCAGTGTACACCGGTAGGGGAATAATAAGATACAGTACAAGTCATTGATTATTGGGATTATTGCTCACATGCCCAGCAAGGTTCAGGACATCACTTGCGTTTTTGAAGGTTGTTCGAATTCTAAGCTGAGGCTGGAGGTTCCTTGAGGATGAGCCATGAGGATGAGCCAGCTTGATGACCAACAAGATGGACGATACAACCATGGAAACGGATCAACCGTTCGGAATCCAATATAAAAGCTCCCAGGTAATCGGGTGTATTTTTCTTTTCATCATTGCCAGAGTTCTCAAGTTTCATTTTATCCTTTCACAACACTCACAAACATTATTCTGTGTATAACTGAGAATGAGGAAAAGAGCCGATCAGGGTTGAGAGCCGCACTCTTAGTAAAGTCCTTATAAAGATCCGCAGGTTCCAAACCACTGTTCTGACAAGTTATGGCACCTGAAACAAGACCAAAAGTCTAACAGCGGCGTAGACTGGCTTGTAAAATATTATGAACCACAAACACATATGTTTAGCTTTTTAAACAGTCGCTAATGTCGTGTATAACATTAAACAAAGAAATTTGGAGGATCCCGACATCCGTGAGGTAGGTTTTACTTACAGAACTGTGGGAAGATCTACTGTACTCTGGATTATACCCCACAAGGTTTGGGTAAATAACATGACCGTTCCTGCCGCGAATGTGGCGTTTTTCGAAGCGAACTTTTGAAACTCGCTCCTGCTGTTTAACACGAAACTGAAAGGGAGAAGCCCGGGTTGTGCTCATTTACCAAGCAGCTAGCTAGCGCTTGCCAAGCCAGCCTTTCCTTAACGGTTTTGAATGGAGTGCTTGCTCGAATGCTGAAACCGCTTGGCGATCTCTCCACAAGAAACTTGGTAAATGTACACACACCCAATATTCTTGAGACCCGACCATAGATCGACTGTAATCTATATACCCCGTAAGACGAATGACTCTTCCTGCCACTCCCGTCGTGAGCGGGTGTCGGCCAACTAATAAATTAAAATGTCGGTCGGTGGAGTCAGCCGTCGTCATGACATCATAGACGTAATGACGTAACAGACATAAAGCTGATAGAACGGCATTTCAACTTCCAGTACGTTTGCAGTCGCGACAAAGTGATTAGTGTTATGAATAGATTTACTATAATATTCGCGTTACGTTATCATTATTTCGAAAATGATTTTACCATTAAAAAACCGAGGCTAATTCCCGACTTCCTCGGTTATTATTATTAGTGCTGAACACCGCTCATCATTGATCATGAACCACACACCGCTTCAATCCATTAACCTTTCTTTCACGACATTGGGATTAAAGTATTATGGTTATATTTTCTATATTATTATTACGAAAACGATACAACTGAAACGACACACTACTGTATGAAGAAACCTGGGCTAATTTGTCCGAAGCGGTCCGAAGGTGAAGCATAACGCCTGAGGCCTATACGTACCGTACCGTTTTGTTGGAAGAGCCGAAACGCCGATGCTTTCGTTATCTGATGGTCATTTTAACAATCGGTTTGTTTGTGGTTCACACTGAATGAAAAACGTGAAGGTAGAGCATGGCGATTGTGACATATCACAGGTTCGACAATAAGTTCGGCCTGAACGGCATATAAATCAAAATGGCGGCGTGTGGAGATTCAGGCGCCATACCGCCGTAATAACATCAGACGTAATTACATCACCCTGTCATGTGAAGTGACCAGATCCTCAGCTCTGATTGGTATAAGTTTGAAGGGACATACATACGGACGGACAAACTTTACGAGACGGCTTCGACCGATAGGCGACACGTTAAAAACATGAAATTATATATTATGCCCGTCCGTCAGTCCGTCAGTCCATCCGCCAGTCCGGCAGCAGACGTAAAATCGACACAATAAGAGAACCTTCTGTGTGTGTGTGTGTGTGTGTGTGTGTGTGTGTCTGTCTGTCTGTCTGTCAGTGTTTTGTCTGTATTTGTATGTGTGTGTGTCTTTGTCTTTGTGTGGATGTGCATCTGTCTGTGTGTGTATGTTTGTGTATGTGTGTGTGTGTGTGTGTGTGTGTGTATGTGTGTGTCAGTGTGTTTGTCTGGATGTGTATGTGTGTGTGTGTGTGTGTGTGTGTGTGTGTGTGTGTGTGTGTGTGTGTGTGTCTGTCTGTGTGTGGATGTGCCTCTGTCTGTGTGTGTATGTTTGTGTTTGTGTGTGTGTGTGTGTGTGTGTGTGTCTGTCTGTGTGTGGATGTGCATCTGTCTGTGTGTGTGTCTGTCTGTGTGTGTGTGTCTGTGTGTGTGTGTGTCTGTCTGTGTGTATATGTGCGTATGTGTCTGTCTGTGTATGTATGTGCGTGTGTGTGTGTGTCTGTGTGTGTGTGTATGTGCGTGTGTGTGTCTGTGTGTGTCTGTGTGTGGATGTGCGTCTGTCTGTGTGTGTGTGTGTGTGTGTGTGTGTGTGTATGTCTGTGTGTGCATGTGCGTGTGTGTGTGTGTGTGTGTGTGTGTCTGTCTGTGTTGCTATTTTTCTCAGAGATGGCTGAACGGATCTTCGTCAAACTTTCAGAGGTTCATCCGTGAGTGCCGGAGTGTGTTTTAAGGGGGAATTAATTTTGAAAAAAAAAGTTAGTTTTCCTTGGAATTTTTTGAAATCACTTTATAGTACCTGAGCCTTTGTATAGCTGTATAAAAGGTGATATGAAATTGTCCCTAATTGGTGTGCATGTGTGTAATATATTAAATGAAAAATTTTCCTTATTAGGTGCAGGTAGAGAAGTGTTTTATGCACCTGCAAAAAAATAGAAAAAAAATCAAATATATTTCTTCAAAACGCCAAAAGGATTAGAACATGACCGGGCAACGTCGGGTATTCCTGCTAGTTTATAAAAAATAAAGGATTATAATATAAAGTAGTTGATACTTTTGCGTCAGTGCACGTTGCGTCTTCGAGGTACCTGCGTCGTTACCCAGCGACGACGTAAACAAATTGACGTCGTAAACATTTACAGTTGGCACACTTCGCCGACGCTTTTTGGACACCTCCTCAAAGACAAGCGAGACGTATAGAGGAAGAAAATAACGGAGGAGAACAGCAAAGTCTAACCTCGGTGGTGGAAAGGAATCTGAGTTCGACAGAGGGAGATAAACGGCAGGTGCATTTAATTGTACAGGTCAGTATCGTTGTCATGTGCCTTTTTCTCAGAGATGGTTTCTGTCTGGCCACGTTCCCATAAAGCCGAGACTTGTGAAGTGCTGCAGAGACTGTTGTCTTTCCGGTAGGTTCTCCCATCCCAGCCAAGCAACTCTGTAGTTCTGTCAGAATGGCCATTGAGTTCTATTTTTACTCCCGCCAGGGAGTAATGCATGCGATCGTGTCCGTCCGTGTGTGTGTGTGTGTGTGTGTGTGTGTGTGTGTGTGTGTGTTTGTGTGTGTGTGCGTGTGTGTGTGTGCGCATATGTGTGTTCGTGGGTTTGTGTACAAGATATCTGGAAAAGTTCTGAACGGATTTGGATGAATGTTGGTGGGATGATTGCCCTTGGGATAAGGAAGAATTGTTTAGTTTTTGGTGAAGCTCAGGATATTATTCCGGATCCAGGAATTTTTTGAAGGATTTTTTACCATTGGAAGATCGGGCTCGAACTTGACCCACGGCGGGAGTATGCGCGATACTGAGTGGCGTTCTAGTTTTATTTTGTGTACAAGATCAAGGCTCGTGTAAAAGCTAACATTAGTCACATAAAAACAAACGGACACAAAAAACATATGATCAAGGGAGCGGGAGACAAGATGGGCAGAGAGAGAGAAGAACACAAGTGCAACAGGAGAGAACAGGGACATCGGGATATCTATGGGAGGGAGAGGGCTTGGGGGGAGGGGGTGGGAGAGGTAAAAAAAAATCCACATGGACACTGCTAGGACTTCCAAGAAAGAAGTCGGTATTTCAAAAAAGTGGATCTGGGATGAATTAACGAAGGTAGAAAAGATCTAGTTGTTGGATGGGGGAAGATAAGAGATGGCAGTGAACAGATGTTTTAAAGACCTGGAGGGAGGAGGAGGACCAAGGTCCTTCTTGCCCAGTTGCTCAGTTTGGTTGGACGCCTCGCTCTAGGAAGAGTCAGGGTAGTTCCATATTTTTTCCATTAAGTAATGATGTAGCTTACCATGCTCTTGGGAACTTTCAACACTCCAGAAATTGTTTATACCCTTCCCCAGATCTATGCCTCCTCACAATTCTATCTCGGATTGCTCCAAACGGTTCCTTGGACTTCACGGTAGAGTTCCTGCTCTGACATGCACTTTTTATATTATATTATATATTATATTATACACACATATATAATATCTAATATATATAAAGCATATTGCATTTCGACCTCTCCTGTCAACTTTTCCATCAATTTCAATCATTCTCCTAATCCCAGCAGCTGAGCAGATCGAGATGCCGCCGATTCGTGGCCAGAAAGAGCACATCAAGCGACCAATGAATGCATTCATGGTGTGGGGACGTTGTCACCGCAAGCAAATGGCCAAGGAAATGCCGGGAGCGAGCAATATCGAGGTGAGCAAGGCCCTGGGAGCAGCGTGGCGTTCCATCACGGAGCAGGAGAAACGTCCATACTATGAAGAGTCGCACAGGCTGAAACTTGAACATGATAAGATGTATCCGAGTAAGTTCTTATTCATTAATTTCGCCACCCAAGGTGGATGGACGTTATGTTTTCACCCTGGCTGTCTGTTTGTCTGTCTGTGAACAGGATATCTCAAAACGTTGTGGACGGATTCGAACAGAATTTAACAGAGATGTAGCGCATGTCACAAGGGCGAAATGATTAGATTTTGGTGAAGATCCGGATTCGGATCCGGCTGCCAGAAAATTTTAAGTAATTCTTCACCATTGGGAGATTTGGCCAAAAACGATACACTGCAGGATATCTCAAAAAGTTGTGGACGGATTTGGACGAAGCTTGGTGGACCGTTTGGGTGTCTGACAAGGACAAATAGATCCGGGCTTCTGGTTGGCCATGGAACATCTCCAAATCGTGAAATGTTTTCAGTTTCATCTTCAAATCGTGAAATGTTTTCAGTTTCATCTTCAAATCGTGAAATGTTTTCAGTTTCATCTTCAAATCGTGAAATGTTTTCAGTTTCATCTTCAAATCGTGAAATGTTTTCATTTTTATACCTGAATCATGTAATGTTCCAGAAATGTTTCTCGCAGTTTCCTGAAATCTCTTGGCATATAATAATATTGTGTTCCTGGAAGAATATTTTGCGGCATTGTAAATTAATTTAGTCTCTTTGGGCCTGCATTATTGAACCTGATTTGAAGTGGAGTTTCCAGGATTCTTGTGCTTTCGATATTTGTCAACTTGTCCATGTTCATAAATTGTGCAGGAATCCTTTATCATTAGCAATGTAATAAATAAGTAAATTCGCATTTCCTAGGATTTTACTTAAATTTACTATGTATCAGGTATATTTTGGCATGTTCTATGTACGTTACATGTGATTGCACAGTAGAAACTGTTTTTCAGTCCAACAGTTTACATCGAATGATATTCCGCAGCTAATCTCTCGATCGTATCGTTTCACTTTCAGATTGGGTCTACAAACCAAGACAATCTCGCACTAAACTCTCCAAAAACATTGTCGACCGTCATAACGTTGAGAAAGTGCAGGAGCATAGTCAAGGTATTGAACACTCAAAGTGTGGTAAGTGAGTGTCAGATACCAGCTTGACCTCAAGGTGAATTTGTTAAATTATTTCGAGGCTTTCTCCACTGGAGTATGAGTTTGGAGATAACCTTGTATGTATACCACCATTGACCGTTTGTTGTATTTCCAAACATTCATCCAACTTTCGATTTTTCTTCCCACAGCTCATTCAACTCCATCTCATGATAATCACATCACCTGCAACAGTGATGAAAGGGAGATATCATTACCTGTCCATCAGTTACAATTCTGCCCGACTTGCCCTACGACAAACTCATCCACAGTGTTTGCGACATCGATGTTTCAGATTGTCGCACAAGATAACCCATGTCGTTATAATCCAGTCTTGTTTCAGGACAACTTTGAAAATATTGAAAAGGGTCAATCCTTATGGCTGCAGGAACCTTCACAGCCAGTCCCTCTCGCTGTGCTGGGAAGTCCTCCACTGGAGCACGAGATAATCCCGTCGCAGTTGCAGAACCTTTTAGTTGTCCTCCAACCACAATACCATCAGGTTTATGGAGCATCTCCTGAGTGCACACATCGAGTGAAGAATAAAAGTCATAACGCAGGAAACATTTTACCAACTATTCAACCCCAAGGTCAACATGGGATTGACAACATTGCACTGGACAATCATCAACACCAGCCCAACAGGTAAGTTCACGGTAAAAACATCATTGTCTTGGACAACTTGAGGCAGGAATAAATAGCTCATTAACAACCTCTCTATTTTGTTTTCACAGTGACACCTGCAATTTCAACCCTTGCCTTTTAAATGAAGCTGATCGACAGCATGAAATGTTGCACTTTATGAACCACAATGTCCTTCAGACAAATGAAAATACCAACCAAGAAAGCACGGCGGCACTCAACTCCCACCGTGAGGCTAACCGCGCAACAGATTCTGAACCTCTAAACTCAGTCGAATTGATGGCAAGCTCTTTGCTATCTGATGTTGATTGGCACAAGTCAGCTGAACTGCCTGAAGAATATTTGCCAGCTGACTTTCAACACTTGCTGGAACTGCCTGCAATGTCTCTGCCAACCGACTCAAATGAGTCCATGAGGCGGCCTGTGGACTGTTTCAGTTTTCCAGCTGAGCTCAACTGGTCGGCAGAACTGTCAGACCTTTTGGTATCTGAAACCACATTCACGAGTAATCCTCCAGAATGAATACTAGCTGACTGATTCCTTCGGTTAACTTCAGGACTCGAATGCTCAGCCCTTTTCTTCTTGGATTTTGAATTGCTGACAAGCATCGAGACCTGTACCGAGGCTGATTTAGTGGTTTATTATATTGATGAGTGCATGCCGATTCAGCACTGTAGATTCCATGTTAACAGCTTTGAGTCCATTTGGCAATAAATAACGTTTCTGTTTTCCAAGATTTTGACATCTCAAGTCTCTTTTGCTTCAATAAAATTGGCATAATCGGAACTTTACAATCGATGGGCGTTTATGGTCTTTTTGTAATACGAGAAACAGCCGCTCCACGTGGAGGTAGCCACGATGGGTCATTAATAACTTTATTATTTTTGCCAAAGGTGGATGGAGGTTATGTTTCTACACATGTCTGTTTGTCTGTGAGCACGATATCTCCAAAAGTATTGGACTGATTCAGACTAAACATGGTGGATAATTTGGGTGTCTGACAAGGCCGAATTGCTTGGATTTTAATGAAGATCCTGATCTAGATATGAGAATATTTTAATTTTTCAAGTGATTCTTCCCCATTGAGAGATAAACCCAAAAACAATGCTGAATAGAGCACGATATCTCAAAACGCTATTGACGGATTAATACATCACTCGGTGGATGAGTTGGGTCAGTAACAAGAACAATCCGAAGAGATTTTTGGTTCAGGTCCGGATGGTAGGCGCTCTATTGAGTGTCGTTCAAGTTGTTGTTGTTTCACCCCGGACAGTTCTCTCGATCAAGCCCACGTCAGGGAGACAGCCTATCGATCTCGCCGGAGTGACCCAGCGATCCCCCACATCCAGAATGGTGTACCCTCCACCATCACGAAGTCAGGATCACGAGAGAGTTAGAGAGAGAGTTAGAGAGAGAGAAAGGGAGAGAGAGAGAGAGAGAGGGAGAGAGAAAGAAAGGGAGAGAGAGAGAGAAAGGGAGAGAAAGAGAGAGAAAGAGAGGGAGGGAGAGAGAGAGAGAGAGAGAGAGAGAGAGAGAGAGAGAGAGAGATTTGAATTTTAGGGTCTTTTATTACAAAAGTATTAAAGAAAAACAAGTAACAAGTACAGATACATTCAAAGAACACCGCCCCCTTGCCAAATAATTAAATATCCTACAGCGCGGCATTGCCAGGGTGCCTCCGGTGCCCGGCAATACTGCAGTGCAGCTCATAGAGGCTGCATTTGGAGGGAGAGGTGTACGCTAATTAA
The DNA here is from genome assembly GCF_964187855.1 of Myxine glutinosa. Lineage (NCBI taxonomy): Eukaryota > Metazoa > Chordata > Myxini > Myxiniformes > Myxinidae > Myxine > Myxine glutinosa. Next base: position 360,195,711 of record NC_136261.1, on the reverse strand, counting down.
TCGATTAATTGTACAATTAAAATCAATAAAAGATTATCACAAAATATTTTCTTAATCAATTGGCTAATAGCATAACTAAACCACTAGTGCTTCATCCGAAGATGTATCTTTTAGAAATTTAATTGAATGTCATTAATAAAAAATTAAATAATTAATCGATTAATCAATAAATAATTAATCAATTATTCAATAAATAATTAATCGATTAAATGATTAATCAATAAATCAAAAATATCCTTGATAGCCACATCACTTGGTCACTGCCATGTCCAAATATTAGCTTCCCAGCTCAAAAGGTGCCTGAGGTATTGGCCAAATGAGAAAGAAAATAAATAAATGATTAATACTGAAAAGAAATAAATAATAATCATTAAAAAATTAAATTATTAATCAATTCGGTCACAGAACACATAAACCACCACCATTTCATCAGAATCTGTAACTGATTATTTATTTATTTATTTTTGTAATTAATCGAATAATTAAATAAATAATCGATTAATTGATTAATTTATTAATCAATAAATCAAAAATATCCTTGATAGCCACATCACTTGGTCACTCATGTCCAAATATTAGCTTCCGAGCTCAAAAGGTGCCTGAGATATTGGCCAAATGAGAAAGAAAATAAATAAATGATTAATAATGAAAATAAATAAATAATAATCATTAAAAAATTAAATTATTAATCAATTCAGTCAGAGAACACATAAACCACCACCATTTCATCAGAATCTGTAACTTAAAAAAAAAAAAATAGTCATTAATCGAATAATTAAATAATTAATCGATTAATTGATTAATTGATTCATAAATAAATCAAAAATAGCCATTGCAGGCAAATCACCTGGTCATTGGCATGTCCAAATATCAGCTTCCGAACTCAAAAGTTGGCTGAGTTAATGGTCAGAAGAGAAAGGAAATTTGATTAATTTAATAAGTACTTAATTAATCGCTTATAATTAAATAACTCCTCAATTAATTGATTAAACCACAAACAAAAAATACAGTTTTTGACAAAGGAGTTGCTCACTATTGTGCCAAAATTTCAGCATCCTAGCTCAAAGGACGGCTGTGATATCGCCCGGACAACAAACAAACAAGTACAGATACATTCAAAGTACACCGCCCCCATGCCAAATAATTAAATATCCTACAGCGCGGCATTGCCGGGGCGTGCAGTGCAGCTCATTGAGGCTGCATTGGGAGGGAGAGGTGTACACTAATTGATTGATTAATTGTATCATTAAAATCAATAAAAGATTATCACAAAATATTTTCTTCATCAATTGGCTAATACCACAACAAAACCACTAGTGCTTCATCCGAAGATGTATCTTTTAGAAATTTAATCAAATAAGTCATTAATAAAAAATTAAATAATTAATTGATTAATCAATAAGTAATTCATCGATTAATCAATAAATAATGAATCGATTAAATGATAAATCAATCAATCAAAAATATCCTTGATAGCCACATCACTTGGTCACTGTCATGTCCAAATATTATCTTCCCAGCTCAAAAGGTGCCTGAGATATTGGCCAAATGAGAAAGAAAATAAATAAATGATTATTAATGAAAATAAGTAAAGAATTAATCATTAAAAAATTAAATTATCAATCAATTCGGTCACAGAACACATAAACCACCACCATTTCATCAGAATCTGTAACTGGGAAAAAATTTTTTTTTGTAATTAATCGAATAATTAAATAATTAATCGATTCATTGATTAATTGATTAATCAATAAATCAAAAATATCCTTGATAGCCACATCACTTTTTTTTTTTCTTTTTTTTTTTGTATACTGAATCAAGGCTCGTGAAAGAGCTAACATTTATTCCACAAACAAATCAACCAGACAAACAAAACAAACAAAAGGAGGGAGCGGAAGACAAGATGGGGAGAGGAGGGGAAGCAGACAAACACAACACCTGAGAGCAGGGAGAAGCGCGGGAGGGAGAGGGCCTGGGGGGAGGAGGCGTGGGAAGTGGGGGGGGGGGGGAAGGTATAAAACACAAGGAGACCAAAGACTACCAGGACAGAAGTTGGTATTTCAAAAAGGTGTAGGATTTTGGGTGAAATTAACGGGGGTAGAAAAGATCAAGGTTTTGGATGGGGGAAGATAAGAGATGGTGGTGAACAGCTGTTTTAAAGACCTGGAGGGTGGAGTGGGATTGAAGAGAGTGAGGGAGTTTGTTCCAGAGGTGGGAGAAAAGAGGAATGAAGGAGTGAAGGTGAGCAGAAAGTCTTGATTTTGGCAGTTTAACCATAAGAGGGTTGCAGGCAGATCTTGTGCGACCTGTATGAATATTTGGGGGACAGAGCACAGAGAGAGCTGGGGGAGCAAGGCTGGAGAGGAGTCGGTAGAAGACGGAAAGACTACCAACCTGCCTGCGGTGAGTGAGTGAAAGGCCCTTGGAGTTAGCTTCATCGCGGGAGATTCCAATGATTCTGAACGCTTTGGTTTCAACAGCGTGAAGACGAGCTAGGTGTGAGGCAGGAGCACCAGCCCAGAGGGGAGAGCTGTATTCCATTGAGCTGCGGATGAAAGCCTTGTATGTGGTGAGGAGCTCAGGTGTGCCAAGGAAGGACTTCGCATGACGGAGGATGCCCAGTCGGCGACAGGCTTTGGAGGCCAGATTTGAAATGTGGTTTTCCCAGGAAAGATCATGGCAGATAGTGAGACCCAAAAGCTTGAGTGACAGAACTTCTTGGAGAGGATTATTCAGAAAGTGGATGGGAGGGTTGTCCAGTCGGTCTTTTCGGAGAGACATCGTAAGAGTTTGAGATTTGTCAGGATTGAAAGACATGTTCCACTTGTTTGCCCAGTCTGTGATTTTGTCCAGGTCTGCAGAGAGTGAGGAGGCTGCAGACTGCCGATCTGAGGGATGAGGAATGGAGCGACAGAGAGTAGAGTCGTCAGCAAAGAGATGGAGAGGATTTTCAATAGAGTCAGAGAGATCATTGATGAAGACCAGAAAAAGCACAGGGCCCAGGACACTGCCTTGGGGAACTCCAGCCTGAACGGGAAGAGGAGATGAGAGAAACCCATTCAGGGCCACACATTGACTACGACTAGAGAGGAAGTCCGCCAGCCATGCGTGGAGATTTCCATGGATACCAAAGGAGGAGAGTTTGGTGAGCAGAGCGGGGTGCCAGACCGTATCGAAGGCACGTGATATGTCAAGACAGACAGCTCTAATTTCCTGTTTGGCATTGAGGACCTCCATCCATTGTTGAGAAAGCAGAAGCAGCATGTCCAGAGTAGAGTGACCAGGTCTGAAACCAAATTGATGGTCAGAGATCAAGCCATTGGAGAAGAGGAAAGATTTCATATCTGAAGCAATCATGGATTCCATGACTTTGCTGATAATTGGGAGAAGGCTGATTGGTCTGTAGTTGCTAGGATCTGTTTTCGCACCTTTTTTGTGCAAAGCGGTGATGTTGGCTGATTTCCAAGCAGATGGCAGATGACCTTGAGCAAAAGAGAGGGTGAAGAGAACAGAGAGAGGGAGTGAAAGAGCGGAAGAACATGATTTTAGGACCTGTGGGCTGATGCCGTCAGAACCAGTTGCAGAATCAGAGTCGAGGGTTGACAGAAACTTTTCCACCTTGTCAGGAGGAAAGGACACAGAGTCCAGGAGCAGCTGGGTGCGACTGGGTACGGTGGGTACAGAGAGGGATGGGTTTTCGACACAAGATTTAGAGGCAAACGCAGAGTTGAGGCATTCAGCTTTTTCACGTGCGGAGTCAGCCGTGTAGCCGTTTGAGGTGTAGTCTAGTAGGAAGACTAGGTCCCCCTGCACCCCCCGGAGATATACTTCTAATCAGTGTTTCTAGATTGGACAAAATGTGTAGAAAATGACTAGCTATGGCCCCAAGCTGAAAAAATGTCCCACATACCATTTTTATGCAAATTACTGCTGCCATTATCAAAAAAACGATTTTTGACATATCTCAGCCAATATTGCAGATAATTGAAAAATGAAGGTGTCTAGACCCATGTTTTGAAGGGCATAGATCATGATAGAACTATTCATAACATGATTACATGTGTCTATGGTATACTAGTATGCTAATTAGTGCTTTATTTACAAAATAATCACAGTTTTACGAAATAATAGACTCATATTAAGGTCCGTCTACACAGACGTTAACACAAAGTTTTATTTTTCTAAATATTACAACTGTCAAAATAGTCCTAGCACTCAATGTGACCACTCTTCTCTTGCTTGTTTTAGATAAACATCATTAGCATTAGTGATTCTACACTGAGTCAGTCATCATCATTTTCATCGAAATCGTCAGAGTCAAACTCTTCTTCTCCTTCCTCTTCCTCCTCCTCTTCGTGCTCTCCTGTGTTCAGAAGATCCACCAGTGAGGTTGGTAGGATGGGACCACTGGACCACATTGGTTTCAACAGTCCTTCATCAGTCCTTATCCATCCTTGCTCCTCATAAGGTTTTGGCTTTTCGATGATAGGTTGATCGGCTCTTTTGTACAATGCTACGCGGTGGTTCACACGCTGGATGTGCGGCTTCAGGGCAGACTGGCATGGAGGAAGGCGAGCCAGATCAACCTTGGACTTGGATGTGAGGGTCTTGTCCTCTCCCACCATTTTTCGTAGCAGCTTGGCACGGACAATGTCCACTGATGACTCGCGACTCTGGCCGTACATCACACAGGTGAATTTTTCTAACTGCCTCTCCACCTCAGGGTTGGCATCCCAGTTGTCACCCAGTTCTCCAAGGAGAATGTGCTCCAAGGAAATGTAAAACTCCAAGGCGAAATCGTAGCTCTCAGAGTGTCCAAGCCTGTGTAGTATTGTGGTGAGCTGTTTGCTTCGGAACAGGTGCCTTACAGTCACACAGAGGAGAATGTGCTTTGGTAACTTCCATTTTCCATCTGACACTGCACGGCACAGATCTTGTCCAATGGAGAAGACCAGACGCTTCACCTTTTCTGTCTCGATGCCCTCCTTGCCAGTCATTAGCACGCTGAGAAAGCGGACAAGGTCTGGAGGTAGGATGTCTTCAGGATTGAGCTCCATGTCTTCAGCTGTTGGTGGCCATGGTTGGTCTTTACACTCTCTGAAAGCCTGTAGAATACCCTGGCGAAGTTGGAGGGCAACATTTTGGTTCTTGTTTGTGCTTCCGAGTGTGAATGCTCGTGCGAGAGCATTGGAAACTGTTATGTTTGAGCTGTGCACAAGCCAGAAAGAAATGACATCACATTTGTCATGATCAACCTTCGTGAAGTGGATATGCTCCTTGATTGGGTCATTCTGTAGGCGTTTCAGTAGTTTCTCTGACCGATAATTTGAGTTCTCATATCCATTCAGTTTCAGTTCCTCGACATAGAGCAAGCGCAAGGAAGAAAGCTGTAGAACTTTATTCTGCTGGATGACCTGGGTTTGAATGTGTTCCAGTACTGAGTTGAATGCCTTTTCATGGGCGGCTGACATGCAAGCCTGCTCCTTTGGTGCTTCGGCTCTGTGAATCGCACGCTCATAGTTGTAGAATGCTGTGCGGAAAGCTTTAAAACATGACGGATGGTGTTTGGCCTCACATGCAAAGAGGTCTTTGTTTTTCACCTTTCGATGGAGTCGATAGAGACCCATTTTCTCAGCCCGTGTTTCGATTTGCTCCCATGCATTTTCTTTGTTTTTAAAGGATGGGAAGGTTGTAGGCCTCTCAGTATTGCGATGAGCATCTTTGGTCTCAACTTTCTCACAAAATATACACTCTGGCGGGAAGATGGGTTCAGCAGAACCTCCTGGTTTACGAGGAGAGTGATGCCATGATGAGGTTGATGGCCCTGGTTCTGTATCATCTCCCAGACGATGAAAGTGGCGGACAAAGTGCTTATAACACTTGCTGTGATATCCTACTCTTTCTAGGTCATCAGGAAGAGTTGCCGGGATCTGATCACATACTGATTGCATACGACATGGGGAGTCATGCGGTTGGTTGAGACGTCTATCCCGGATCTTTTGAAGCAGTTGCAGTTTTTCTGAAGCAGATCCTTTAATTTTACGGAGGGGCGTGAAATCCCCATGATCAGACATGGATGGTACATGAAGGATGCATGTAGGAGGAGAGCTTTGGGCTGCAGGTTCTACACTCCGTTTTCTTTTGGGCATGCTTGCTGTCGATGTCTACCATCACTGTTAAATGACAAATAAGAAATCACGAATGATGTTAAAAGTGCCTGTGAAAGGAGGCTCTGAGTTTTCAGTGAGGTAACAGAGGTTCTGAGTCATGTTCTACACTAGGGTACTTTTTAGCTGACTAAACCATGTTTAGTGGCATCAAAAGTGCTAATAGCTAAAACATCTAAATTCTTCCACACTAACGTTAGCTATCTAGGCCAATGAAACATTGCGCTAAGTTACTGTAGCTAGCTCAGCTGTCGTGCCTCTTTCTGGTTCAATTCATATACAGAAGTCAACAGATATGTCTCATGTTTGGCATTAACAAAAGTTTAAGTTACACCGACATTAGGAACATACTGTACATAGATGAGGCTAGCTTTAACGTTAGCTAACATGGTGCTAGCTGGCTCAGCTGTTATTCTGCCTGTTTATGATTTCATGCAGAAACTGAAGTCAAGAGTGTGAGTAACATTATAGTTAGCATCTTACCTGGCTAGATTGGAGGATGAATACCAAGAACAACACACAGATGGAATGGAAGACTGAACTTTCAACTGAGGTATTCAATAACATCAACGTTACCAATTGATACGAGCGCGCGACATTACCAATTGATACGAGCGCGCGAGCGCGCATGTTACATGGATGGAAATGTAAAATGGCAGCTATAGCAGCACTAATTTGGATCTCTAGTCTGTCATTTCTGCACTGTGATTGGATAACATAAAAAAATATGTTTGGGAGTTAACAGCAGGAGTTGGTAGATTTTACGTGGGCTGGGTGAGAAACCTTTAAATAAGCAAGTGAAAATCTCTCGCAATACAAAGTCAATGGTGGGAAGAAAAGTTGAGTGGTACCAATGTTACTGCCAATGTCCCGCCCCTATGCAAGACTCAGGAGCATCTTGTTGACATTTAACCTTGAAAATACCTGGGTTTAGACCCCTTATGTACCATGTTAAGTTATCTGCAGTATTAACGTATCCTTATCATTTGTAAAACTGATTATTTTGTAATTACAGCATTAATATGCATACTAGTATACCATAGACACATGTAATCATGTTATGAATAGTTCTATCATGATCTATGCCCTTCAAAACATGGGTCTAGACACCTTCATTTTTCAATTATCTGCAATATTGGCTGAGATATGTCAAAAATCGTTTTTTTGATAATGGCAGCAGTAATTTGCATAAAAATGGTATGTGGGACATTCTTTCAGCTTGGGGCCATAGCTATTCATTTTCTACACATATTTTCCAATCTAGAAACGCTGATTAGAAGTATATCTCCGGGGGGTGCAGGGGGACCTAGTCTTCCTACTAGACTAGTGAGGGAGGGGATGGAGGGGGAACAAACACCAGAAACAGATTTGACCAGATGCCACCAGGATTTGGAAGAGGGAGACAGATAAGAGAGTTCGGTCTTGAGAACAGAGAGATATAGTTTCCTGGCTCTCCTGAGGGTGGACACACACTTGTTTCGGGCTTTGTGAAAGGAAATGAGATTTCCTTCCGTTGGATTTGCTTTCCAGGAGATGAAAGCAGGTTGTTTCTGGGCAACAGCCTCACCACAAGAATCCGTGTACCATGGACGGGAGGAAGGGTATGACAACTGAAGACTAGATGGGATAAATATGTGCATGAGAGAGAGCAATTTACTTTGGAAGAATTCCCAGGATGAGTTGATGTCAGAGGCGGTAGAGATGGGAGACCAGTCCAGATGATTGATGGCTGCTTGAAGACCGTGCCAGTTGGCCTGAGTGAAATGCCAGACTCGTCGACGCTGAGGAGGCTCTCTGAGAATGGTCAGAGAGATGTCCACTTTGACAAGCACATGATCAGATGTGCCGATTGGAGCAGAAGAAGAGCAGCAGACATTTTCAGGGAAGTTAGTCATAACCAAGTCCAGAAGAGAAGATGCTCCGTTGACTGAGATCCGGGTCAGGAAATTGACAGATTGTGTCAGTCCCAGTGAGTCGCAGAAGTCCTTTGCTGAAGAGCCATGGCTGGTGAGAGAGGTACCTACACCCAGCCAACTGGCATGGTGACAATTGAAATCACCACATATGAGGAAGAGAGAGTTGGGATGGGTAGAAAGAAGTTGGTCCATATTATCAGACAGCGAGATGTAGATGGAGTCATCACTGTTTGGTGGACGGTACAACACACATATGAACAAAAGGTGGGAGCGATGGGGAAGCCGTAGCCAAAGGTATTCCTGGGGGTGAGGTGGAGAGAAGGCAGTGTAGGGCGACTTGGTCACTCATGTCCAAATATTAGCTTCTGAGCTCAAAAGGTGGCTGAGATATTGGCCAAATGAGAAAGAAGATAAATAAATGCTTAATAATGAAAATAAATAAATAAGAATCATAAAAAAATTAAATTATTAATCAATTCGGTCAGAGAACACATAAACCACCACCATTTCATCAGAATCTGTAACTTTAAAAAAAATAAAATTTTTGTCATTAATCAAATAATTAAATAATTAATCGATTAATTGATTAATTGATTAATTAATAAATCAAAAATAGCCTTTGCAGCCAAATCACCTGGTTATTGGCATGTCCAAATATCAGCTTCCTAACTCAAAAGGTGCCTGAGTTAATGGTCAGAAGAGAAAGGAAATTTGATTAATTAAATAAGTACTTAATTAATCGCGAATAATTAAATAACTCTTCAATTAATTGATTAATCAAAAAACAAAAAATACTGTTTTTGAGAAAGGGCTTGCTCACTATTGTGCCGAAATTTCAGCTTCCTAGCTCAAAGGATGGCTGAGATATCGCCCGGACAAACAAACAAACAAACAAGAAAGAAAGAAAACAAACAAACAGAGTGAAAACTGAGTACTCCCTTTCAGCGTGCGTCACTGCGGAGCCCACTTCGGTGCCCTGCAATGACGATTTGCAATACCCGGAGATGGCATAGGAAAGGTGCGGTGCACAATACAATCGCAGTCAACAAAAAGATTTAAATCAAGGCACAGTTAGACATGAGATTAATTAGAGCACCACAAAAAGTTCATCTCCCTCCACCTTACACAGGACTTCAGCTTTGCACCATTTTTGAACAAAGTGATGAACCCGAGAAGTCTCTCGGTAAAAGTGAAATTCAGTTTTAAGACGGGCAAACACAAAGCCTTGGAAGGCCAACAAAACACTGCATTCCTGTGAACTTATCCCGGAAACCCTTCTCTCCCGTGTAATATATATCGCGAGTTTCGCCTCAGCAAGCAAGAAATTTACAATTTGAGATCCGACATTCTCATTAGATACAGGCATGCAGTACACAAAATGATAGAAGGAAAAACAAAAACCGAAATTCCGGAAAGTATATTGCAGGAGTTGAAAAAGTGGAGCCAGCCTTTGGCATCCGAAATATGTGTGGAAAGTGTCCTCGGGTGATGGCAAAAAGGGCATTCATCAGATAACACGAGGTTCATTCTTTTGAGAAACACGTTGGAAGGCAAGGAATAGTGTGCAAGCCTCCACTGTATGTCTCCGGCACGTTTAGACACAGGTGACGTGCACATCGAGGACCAGGTAGGAGGAGATGGAGCCCCTGCAGGCAGAAGACCTTTCCAATGGGTGGTCAGTGGGCTATTGGGGTTGGCAGACATAACAACATTAAGACATTGCACGTACAGAGTAGCCTTTGCACAGGCTTGTCGAGGCTTTGTGGAAGGAGCGCCAGAAAAACAACAATCAGGGAAGTCAGGGTGCATCGTTTTTGTGTTTTGAACATCGTGTAGTGGAGGCCACGATAAATTAAAAGAGTTAAACACTTTAACAATTGAACGAATAAGTTGTCCAATTAGTCGAGCTGAGGTAACATTGCAAACTTCCAAAATCTGGTTTGGGGTCTGCCATCCAGAACAAGTTTGGTTAACAAATTCCCTGACAAGGGAAAAACCAGATTCACTAAAGGATTCTGAGTATTGCGCTGCAATACATGTCCCTACCAAAGTTCAAAGTGCCATAACTTTGTCAAAAATGATCGAATATGTAAATTTATGCATGGCTGATGCTGGTTTTCAACCTTGATCTGAGGTATGCTGAGACACATGTGTGTCATGCCTGGCCTCGTTGATAAGCCTGCAAGGTCGCTCCGTGGAGCAACCTGCACGTGTTGCACTGTGTGAATTATAGGTTCATGCTTTAAAACGTCATAACTCTGAAACCATGTGATGCATGACGTCATGCTCGCTGCCTTTTTTTCGTCATGGGTATGCGATTCTGCCTGCAAAGTTTGGCCTCGATCTGTTCAGCCGTTGCAGAGAAAAAGGGGTTTTTGTGTTTTCACGAAAAACAATATGGCGGCCGAACGACGTGACCTGTGACGTCATAATTACCATTAAGATATTCTACAGACCGAGTCCCTCCAGCGGTGAAAATTTGATCTCAATCGGTCCTATTATTGCGGAGAAATTTCTTTTTTGAAGGAAATTAAAACTTAAAATGGCACTGAGTGAAGGATCATCAGAATTATCAGAATTCCCAAAGTTCAAAGTGCCATATCTTTGTCAAAAATGATCGATACGTCTTGAAGTTCGAACTTGATCTGTAACTTATCATGAGGAAACCATATGCCAAGTTTGAAATTATTTGCATTAAGAGTTTAGAAAAAAAGTCCGGAAAACTGTTCTTTGCGTGACGGACTGACAGACTGACAGACTGACAGACTGACAGACTGACGGACAGACGGACAGACGGACAGACGGACAGACGGAGGGACGGCGTGTCAACCTATAGTCCCGTCCGGTGTACACCGGTAGGGGACTACTAAGATACAGTACAAGTCATTGATTATTGGGATTATTGCTCACATGCCCAGCAAGGATCAGGACATCACTTGCGTTTTTGAGGGTTGTTCGAATTCGAAACTGAGGCTGGAGGTTCCTTGAGGATGAGCGATGACGATGAGCCAGCTTGATGACCAACAAGATGAACGATACAACCATGGAAACGGATCAACCGTTCGGAATCCAATATAAAAGCTCCCAGGTAATCGGGTGTATTTTCCTTTTCATCATTGCCAGAGTTCTCAAGTTTCATTTTATCCTTTCACAACACTCACAAACATTATTCTGTGTATAACTGAGAATGCGGAAAAGAGCCGATCAGGGTTGAGAGCCGCACTCTTAATAAAGTCCTTATAAAGATCCGCAGGTTCCAAACCACTGTTCTGACAAGACACCTGAAACAAGACCAAAAGTCTAACAGCGGCGTAGACGGGCTTGTAAAATATTATCAACCACAAACACATATGTTTAGCTTTTTAAACAGTCGCTAATGCCGTGTATAACATTAAACAAAGAAATTTGGAGGATCCCGACATCCGTGAGGGAGGTTTTCTTACAGAACTGTGGGAAGATCTACTGTACTCTAGATTATACCCCACAAGGTTTGGGTAAATAACATGACCGTTCCTGGCGCTAATGTGGCGTTTTTCGAAGCGAACTTTTGAAACTCGCTCCTGCTGTTTAACACTAAACTGAAAGGGAGAAGCCCGGGTTGTGCTCATTTACCAAGCAGCTAGCTAGCACTTGCCAAGCCAGCCGTTCCTTAACGGGTTTGAATGGAGTGCTTGCTCGAATGCTTAAATCACTTGGCGATCTCTCCACAAGAAACTTGGTAAATGAACACACACCCAATGTTCTTGAGACCCGACCATAGGTCGACTGTAATCTATATACCCAATAAGACGAATGACTCTTCCTGCCGCTCCCGTCGTGAGCGGGTGTACGCCAACTAATAAATTAAAATGTCGGTCGGTTGACTCGGTGGAGTCAGCCGTCGTCATGACATCATAGACGTAATGACGTAACGGACATACAACTGACAGAACGGGTTTTTCAACTTCCAGTACGTTTGCAGTCGCGACGAAGAGATTAGTGTTATAAATAGATTTACTGTAATATTAGCGTTACGTTATCATTATTTCAAAAATGATTTTACCATTAAAAAACCGAGGCTAATTCCTGACTTCCTTGGTTATTAGTATTCGTGCTGAACACCGCTCATCATTGATCATGAACCGCACACCGCTTCAATCCATCAACCTTCCTTTCACGACATTGGGATTAAAGTATTATGGTTATATTTTCTATATTATTATTACGAAAACGATACAACTGAAACGACACACTACTGTATGAAGAAACCTGGGCTAATTTGTCCGAAGCGGTCCGAAGGTGAAGCATAACGCCTGAGGCCTATACGTGCCGTACGGTTTTGTTGGAAGAGCGGAAACGCCGATGCTTTCGATATCTGATGGTCATTTTAACAATCGGTTTGTTTGTGGTTCACACTGAGTGAAAAACATCAAGGTAGAGCATGGCGATTGTGACATATGACAGGTTCGACAATAAGTTCGGCCTGAACGGCATATAAATCAAAATGGCGACGTGTGTCGAGTCAGCTGCCATACCGCCGTAATAACATCAGACGTAATTACATCACCCTGTCATGTGAAGTGACCAGATCCTCAGCTCTGATTGGTATAAGTTTGAGGGGACATACATACGGACGGACAAACAGTTCGAGACGGCTTCGACCGATAGGCGACACATTAAAAACATGAAATTATATATTACGCCCGTCCGTCAGTCCGGCAGCAGACTTAAAATCGACACTATAAGAGAACCTTTAAACCTCGACACTGATTCTGCAACTGGACCAGACGGCATCAGCCCACGGGTCTTAAAATCCTGCTCTGCCGCTCTATCTCACCCTCTCTCTGTTCTTTTCACCCTATCTTTTGCTCAAGGTCATCTGCCAGCATCCTGGAAATCAGCTAACATTACCGCTTTACACAAAAAAGGTGCAAAAACAGATCCTTGCAACTACAGACCAATCAGCCTGCTCCCAATTATCAGCAAAGTCATGGAATCCATCATTGCTTCGGATATGAAATCTTTCCTCTTCTCCAATGGCTTGATCTCTGATCATCAATTTGGTTTCAGACCAGGTCACTCTACTCTGGACATGCTGCTTCTGCTGTCTCAACAATGGATGGAGGTCCTCAATGCCAAACAGGAAATCAGAGCTGTCTCCCTTGACATATCAAGGGCCTTTGATACGGTCTGGCACCCAGCTCTGCTCACCAAACTCTCCTCCTATGGTATCCATGGAAATCTCCATGCATGGCTTGCGGACTTCCTCTCTGGTCGTAGTCAACGTGTGGCCCTGAATGGATTTCTCTCATCTCCCCTTCCTGTTCAGGCTGGAGTTCCCCAAGGAAGTGTGCTGGGCCCTGTGCTTTTTCTGGTCTTTATCAATGATCTCTCTGACTCTCTGGAAAATCCTCTCTATCTCTTTGCTGATGACTCCACTCTCTGCCGCTCCATTCCTCTTCCCTCAGATCGGCAGTCTGCAGCCTCCTCACTCTCTGAAGACCTGGACAAAATCACAGACTGGTCAAACAAGTGGAACATGTCTTTCAATCCTGCCAAATCTCACTCTCTTACTATGTCTCTCCGAAAAGATCGACTGGACAACCCTCCCATCTACTTTCTCAACAATCCTCTCCAAGAAGTTCTGTCACTCAAGCTTTTGGGTCTCACTATCTGCCATGATCTTTCTTGGGAAAACCACATTTCCAAGCTGGCCTCCAAAGCCAGTCGCCGACTGGGCATCCTCCGTCGTGCGAAGTCCTTCCTCGGCACACCTGAGCTCCTCACCACTTACAAGGCTTTCATCCGCAGCTCAATGGAATACTGTTCTCCCCTATGGGCTGGTGCTCCTGCCTCACACCTGGCTCGGCTTCACGCTGTTGAATCCAAAGCTTTCAAAATCATTGGAATCTCCCGCGATGAAGCTATCTCTGAGGGCCTTTCACTCACTCACCGCAGGCAGGTAGGTGGTCTTTCTGTCTTCTACCGACTCCTCTCCGGCCTTGCTCCCCCAGCTCTCTCTGTGCTCTGTCCCCCAAATATTCCTACAGGTCGCACAAGATCTGCCAGCAACCCTCTGATGGTTAAACTGCCGAAATCTCGGCTCTCTGCTCACCTTCACTCTTTCATTCCTCTTTTCGCCCGCCTGTGGAACAAACTCCCACACTCCCTTCAATCCCTCTCCTCCCTCCAGGTCTTTAAAACAGCTGTTCACCACCATCTCTTATCTTCCCCCATCCATAACCTTGATCTTTTCTACCCCCACTAATTCACCCCAGATCCACCTTGTTTGAAATTCCAACTTATTTCCTGGAAATCCTGGCAGTGTCCATATGTTTATACCTCTCCCACCCCCCCCCCCCCCCTTCACATGCCGCCCCCCCTTCACATGCCTCCCCCCCTTCACATGCCTCCCCCCCAAAGCCCTCTCCCTCCCACAGATCTCTCGATGTCTCCATGTCTCTCGTTCCCTGCTCTCAAATGTTGTGTTTGTGTCCTTCCCCCTCTCTCCCCATCTTGTCTACCGCTCCCGATGATATTTGTTTTATGTGTCTGTTTGTCTTTCTGTGTGATTAATGTTCGCTCTTTCACGAGCCTCGATCTTGTATACAAAAAAAAAAAAAAAAAAAAAAAAAAAAAAAACCTTCTGTGTGTGTGTGTGTGTGTGTGTGTGTGTGTGTCTGTCTGTCTGTCTGTCTGTCAGTGTGTTTGTCTGTATTTGTATGTGTGTGTGTCTTTGTCCTTGTGTGGATGTGTGTCTGTCTGTGTGTGTATGTGTGTGTGTGTGTGTGTGTGTGTGTGTGTCTGTGTGTGGATGTGCATCTGTCTGTGTCTGCCTGTCTGTGTGTATGTTTGTGTTTGTGTGTGTGTGTGTGTGTGTGTGTGTCTGTCTGTGTGTGGATGTGCGTCTGTCTGTGTGTGTGTGTCTGTCTGTGTGTGTATATGCGCGTGTGTGTGTCTGTCTGTGTGTGTATGTGTGTGTGTGTGTGTGTCTGTGTATGTATGTGCGTGTGTGTGTCTGTCTGTGTGTGTATGTGCGTGTGTGTGTGTCTGTCTGTGTGTGTGTGTGTGTGTGTGTGGGTGTGTGTGTGTGTGTGTGTGTGTCTGTGTGTGGATGTGCGTCTGTCTGTGTGTGTGTATGTCTGTATGTGTGTATGTCTGTGTGTGCATGTGTGTGTGTGTGTGTGTGTGTCTGTGTTGCTATTTTTCTCAGAGATGGCTGAACGGATCTTTGTCAAACTTTCAGAGGTTTATCCGTGAGTGCCGGAGAGTGTTTTAAGGGGGAATTAGTTTTGAAAAAAAAAAATTAGTTTTTTTTAGAATTCTTTTTAAATCACTTTATAGTACCTGAGCCTTTGTATAGCTGTATAAAAGGTGATATTAAATTGTCCCCAATTGGTGTGCGTGTGTGTAATATCATATTAAATAATAATTTTCCTTATTAGGTGCAGGTAGAGAAGTGTTTTATGCACGTGCAAAAAAAATAGAAAAAATAATCAAATATATTTCTTCAAAACGCCAAAAGGATCAGAACATCACCGGGAATCGTCGGGTATTCCTGCTAGTTCACAATAAATAAAGGATTATAATATAAAGTAGTTGATACTTTTGCGTCAGTGCACGTTGCGTCTTCGAGGTACCTGCGTCGTTACCCAGCGACGACATCAACAAATTGACGTCGTAAACATTTACAGTTGGCACACTTCGCCGACGCTTTTTGGAAACCTCCTCAAAGACAAGCGAGACGTATAGAGGAAGAAAATAACGGCGGAGAACGGGAAAGTCTAATCTCGGTGGTGGAAAGGAATCCGAGTTCGACAGAGGGAGATAAACGGCAGGTGCATTTAATATTTTGTACAGGTCAGTATCGCTGTCATGAGTGTCATGTGCCTTTTTCTCAGGGATGGTTTCTGTCTGGCCACGTTCCCATAAAGCCTAGACTTGTGAAATGCTGCAGAGACTGTTGTCCTTCCGGTAGGTTCTCCCATCCCAGCAAAGCAACTCTGTAGTTCTGTCGGTATGGCCATCGGGTTCTATTTTTACTCCCGCCAGGGGGTAATGCATTCGATCGTGTCCGTCCGTGTGTGTGTGTGTGTGTGTGTGTGTGTGTGTGTGTGTTCGTGTGTTTGTGAACAAGATATCTGGAAAAGTTCTGAACGGATTTGGATGAATGTTGGTGGGATGATTGCCCTTGGGATAAGGAAGAATTGATTAGTTTTTGGTGAAGCTCAGGATTTTATTCCGGATCCAGGAATTTTTTGAAGGATTTTTTACCATTGGAAGATCGGGCTCCAACTTGACCGACGGCGGGAGTATGCGCTCCACTGAGTGGCGTGGCAGTTTTATTTTGTGTACAAGATCGAGGCTTGTGTAAGAGCTAACATTAGTCACCTAAAAATAAACAGACACAAAAAACATATGATCAAGGGAGCGGGAGACAAGATGGGCAGAGAGAGGGAAGAACAGAAGTGCAACAGGAGAGAACAGGGACATCGGGAGATCTATGGGAGGGAGAGGGCGTGGGGGGAGGGGGTGGGAGAGGTTAAAAAAAAAACACATGGACACTGCTAGGACTTCCAAGAAAGAAGTCGGTATTTCAAAAGAGTGGATCTGGGGTGAATTAACGAAGGTAGAAAAGATCTAGGTTTTGGATGGGGGAAGATAAGAGATGGCAGTGAATAGATGTTTTAAAGACCTGGAGGGAGGAGGAGGACCAAGGTCCTTCTTGCCCAGTTGCTCAGTTTGGTTGGACGCCTCGCTCTAGGAAGAGTCAGGGTCGTTCCATATTTTTTCCATTAAGTAATGATGTAGCTTACCATGCTCTTGGGAACTTTCAACACTCCAGAAATTGTTTATACCCTTCCCCAGATCTACGCCTCCTCACAATTCTATCTCGGATTGCTCCAAACGGTTCCTTGGACTTCATGGTAGAGTTCCTGCTCTGACATGCACTTTTTATATTATATTATATATTATATTATACACACATATATAATATCTAATATATATAAAGCATATTGCATTTCGACCTCTCCTGTCAACTTTTCCATCAATTTCAATCATTCTCCTTATCCCAGCAGCTGAGCAGATCGAGATGCCGCCGATTCGTGGCCAGAAAGAGCACATCAAGCGACCAATGAATGCATTCATGGTGTGGGGACGTTGTCACCGCAAGCAAATGGCCAAGGAAATGCCGGGAGCGAGCAATATCGAGGTGAGCAAGGCCCTGGGAGCAGCGTGGCGTTCCATCACGGAGCAGGAGAAACGTCCATACTATGAAGAGTCCCACAGGCTGAAACTTGAACATGATAAGATGTATCCGAGTAAGTTCTTATTCATTAATTTCGCCACCCAAGGTGGATGGACGTTATGTTTTCACCCTGGCTGTTTGTTTGTCTGTCTGTGAACAGGATATCTCAAAACGTTGTGGACGGATTCGAACAGAATTTAACAGAGATGTAGCGCATGTCACAAGGGCGAAATGATTAGATTTTGGTGAAGAACCGGATTCGCATCCGGCTACTGGAAAATTTTAAGTAATTCTTCACCATTGGGAGATTTGGCCAAAAACGATACACTGCAGGATATCTCAAAAAGTTGTGGACGGATTTGGACGAAGCTTGGTGGACCGTTTGGGTGTCTGACAAGGACAAATAGATCCGGGCTTCTGGTTGGCCATGGAACATCTCCAAATCGTGAAATGTTTTCATTTTCATACATGAATCATGTAATGTTCCAGAAATGTTGCTTGCAGTTTCCTGAAATCTCTTGGCATATAATAATATTGTGTTCCTGGAAGAATATTTTGCGGCATTGTAAATTAATTTAGTCTCTTTGGGCCTGCATTATTGAACCTGATTTGAAGTGGAGTTTCCAGGATTCTTGTTCTTTCGATATTTGTCAACTTGTCCATGTTCATAAATTGTGCTGGAATCCTTTATCATTTGCAATGTAATAAATAAGTAAATTCGCATTTCCTCGGATTTTACTTGAATTTACTATGTATCAGGTATATTTTGGCATGTTCTATGTACGTTATATGTGATTGCACAGTAGAAACTGTTTTTCAGTCCAACAGTTTACATCGAATGATATTCCGCAGCTAATCTCTCGATCGTATCGTTTCACTTTCAGATTGGGTCTACAAACCAAGACAATCTCGCACTAAACTCTCCAAAAACATTGTCGACTATCATAACGTTGAGAAAGTGCAGGAGGATAGTCACGGTATTGAACACTCAAAGTGTGGTAAGTGAGTGTCAGATACCAGCTTGACCTCAAGGTGAATTTGTTAAATTATTTCGAGGCTTTCTCCACTGGAGTATGAGTTTGGAGATAACCTTGTATGTATACCACCACTGACCGTTTGTTGTATTTCCAAAACATTCATCCAACTCGCGATTTTTCTTCCCACAGCTCATTCAACTCCATCTCATGATAATCACATCACCTGCAACAGTGATGAAAGGGAGATATCATTACCTGTCCATCAGTTCCAATTCTATCTGACTTGCCCTACGACAAACTCATCCACGGTGTTTGC
This sequence comes from Myxine glutinosa, assembly GCF_964187855.1. Lineage (NCBI taxonomy): Eukaryota > Metazoa > Chordata > Myxini > Myxiniformes > Myxinidae > Myxine > Myxine glutinosa. The sequence goes on along the minus strand of NC_136261.1, from coordinate 360,177,106 downwards.
GACATCTGTGTTTCAGAGTGTCGCACAAGATAACCCATGTAGTTCTGTTCCAGTCTTGTTTCAGGACAACTTTGAAAATATTGAGAAGGGTCAATCCATATGGCTGCAGGAACCTTCACAGCCAGTCCCTCTCGCTGTGCTGGGAAGTCCTCCACTGGAGCACGAGATAATCCCGTCGCAGTTGCAGAACCTTTTAGTTGTCCTTCAACCACAATACCATCAGGTTTATGGAGCATCTCCTGAGTGCACACATCGAGTGAATAATATAAGTCAGAACGCAGGAAACATTTTACCAACTATTCAACCCCAAGGTCAACATGGGATTGACAACATTGCACTGGACAACGATCAGCACCAGCCCAACAGGTAAGTTCACTGTAAAACATCATAGCCTTGGACAACCTGAGGCAGGAATAAATAGCTCATTAACAACCTCTCTATTTTGTTTTCACAGTGATACCTGCAATTTCAACCCTTGCCTTTTAAATGAAGGTGATCGACAGCATGAAATGTTGCACTTTATGAACCACAATGTCCTTCAGACAAATGAAAATACCAACCAAGAAAGCACGGCGGCACTCAACTCCCACCGTGAGGCTAACCTCGCAACAGATTCTGAACTTCTAAACTCAGTCGAATTGATGGCAAGCTCTTTGCTATCTGATGTTGATTGGCACAAGTCAGCTGAACTGCCTGAAGAATATTTGCCAGCTGACTTTCAACACTTGCTGGAACTGCCTGCAATGTCTCTGCCAACCGACTCAAACGAGTCCGTGAGGCGGCCTGTGGACTGTTTCAGTTTTCCAGCTGAGCTCAACTGGTCAGCAGAACTGTCAGACCTTTTGCTATCTGAAACCACATTCATGAGTGAACTTCCAGAATGAATACTAGCTGACTGATTCCTTCGGTTATCTTCAGGATTCGAATGCTCAGGATTCGAATTTCTTCTTGGATTTTGAATTGCTGACAAACATCGAGACCTGTACCGAGCCTGATTTAGTTGTTTATTATATTGATGTGTGCATGCAGATTCAGCACTGCAGATTCCATGTTAACAGCTTTGAGTCCATTTGGCAATAAATAAAGTTTCTGTTTTCCAAGATTTTGACATCTCAAGTCTCTTTTGCTTCAATAAAATTGGCATAATCGGAACATTACAATCGATGGGCATTTATGGTCTTTTTGTAAAACGAGAAACAGCCGCTCCACGCGGAGGTAGCCACGATGGGTCATTATTACCTATATTATTTTTGCCAAAAGTGGCTGGAGTTTATGTTTCTCCACCTGTCTGTTTGTCTGTGAGCACGATACCTCCAAAAGTATTGGACTGATTCAGACTAAACATGGTGGATAATTTGGGTGTCTGACAAGGACGAATTGATTTGATTTTAATGAAGATCCTGATCTAGATATGAGAATATTTCAATTTTTCAAGTGATTCTTCCCCATTGAGAGATAAACCCAAAAACAATACTTAATAGAGCACGATATCTCAAAACGCTATTGACGGATTAATACAAAACTTGGTGGATGAGTTGGGTAAGTAACAAGAACAAGCCGAAGAGATTTTTGGTTCAGGTCCGGATGGTAGGCGCTCTACTGAATGTTGTTCAAGTTGTTGTTGTATAGCCCTGGACAGTTCTCTCGAACAAGCCCACATCATGGAGACAGCCGATCGATCTCGCCGGAGTGACCCAGCGATCTCCCACATCCAGGATGGTGTACCCTCCACCATCACGAAGTCAGGATCACGACAGAGTTAGAGACAGTCAGAGAGAGAGAGTTAGAGAGATAGAAAAGGAGAGAGAGAGAGAGAAAGGGAGAGAGAAAGAGAGAGAGAGAACGAGAGAGAGAGAAAGGGAGAGAGAAAGAAAGGGAGAGAGAAAGAAAGGGAGAGAGAAAGAAAGAGAGAGAGAAAGAGAGAGAGACTGACTGTTTCTTCCTTTTATTACAAGAGTACAAAAAATCAGTTATGTTCAGTCACAAAGAAAACAAAACACAATAAAAATGGTCTCAAGGAAAAGTTATTATCAAATCATCATCATCAAGTGTGCATATGGCATCATTAAAAACCCACTTTTCTTTAAAACATGTTAAATTCTTGTTCATTTTAAAAAACCGGTATTCTAGCTTTAGTCTTGCATTTACAAGAGCCTTAAGGGTGAGCAGTACATCATATGACGAGTCAGAAGCGTTTCCCATTTTTTTCTTCCTGGATTTATAAATTGCAAACTTGGCTTGGCCAATTAAAAAATTCATTAAAACCACATTTCTAAGGGAAGACGGTCCTAAAACACCATAAATAAAAACATTGTGATTGAAGAGGGAACCAAGCTTCACAAAGCGTTCCTGAAGGAATGTAAAAAGAGGTTGCAATCGTTCACACTCAAGGTATATATGCGGTAGGGGTTCAATGGATGCACAGAAGGGGCATAGATTAGAGTTAGCAGTAGAAAACCGGTTCAGTAAAACATTATAAGGTAAAATCCAGTGTACAAGTTTCCATTGAATATCTCCAACATACTTTGGAGTAGGCAAGAGATAAAAAACTTCGCCAATTGGGGCAATTGGGGGGTATTGGGGGTAAAACATCCCGCCATCGAAGCCTCGGGTGCTCAGAAAATGTTTTTCCGTATAAAATTTTAACGTACGCGTTGTACAAAGTTTTCTTTGGAAAGGCGGGAAGGGATAATGCAGTATCATCAGGGCTGTTCAGGCCAGGGGACAGATTAAGTGGCGGGCTGAAGACTAGGAGTTTGGGGAAGTCACCCGCTGTTTCCTCGGGGGAAGGGCCAAGTTCCTTGCAGGTATTACGATACGTTGTGGATATCCCTTGAAGGAACCGAGAGATGATCCTGACAGATTTTATTCCGGTTTTTTGTGCCACAGCGGCAGCACTCAGCCGGCAGCTCCCAGACTGTGTCATCAGGTCTTTCACTCGCAGCAGCTTGGCATCAACAAAACGTTGAACGAGTCCCCTATTATTCAAGCTGTTTTCCAGGAAGGGGTTGTAGCATAGGGGCTCATTCAACAACATTTCCATGTTGTATGTTGCCATTTCACGGGAAAAGGACAGGGCTTGCCAGGCGTTCATCACCCCTTGGTAAAAGGTGGGCAGCAAGGATGAATCGATTTGATGAGGGTTCATCAAGAAAAGTTCTCGGTCGTAACCCAGCTTGCATGTAAGTTGCAATATGCAGTTAGCCAGAGGCCTCCAGAGTAGGGCTTCATCTCCATATACAAGTTGGCGCACGATATGAAGCCGGAAGACCATAATCCGGCTGCAGATATCAATAAGACCTTGGCCACCTTCAGTGAGTGGTAAGTATGCCACGGGGGGTTGGAGCCAGTGTTTCCCGCTCCAGAAAAAGTCGACAATGCTCTTTTGCAGTGTAATAAGAAGGCTCCCGGGCGGTTGTAGGCATATCATCTTATGCCATAGCATAGAGGCGACAAGATTGTTAATGACGAGAGTTCTTCCGCGGTACGAAAGTTGAGAAAGAAGTCCTTTCCAGCGGGCCAGTTTTGCCATTACCTTGTCCGGTAATCCCACCCAGTTCTGCTGCTCAAAGGTGTTGTCTCTTAGGAAAATACCGAGGTATTTAATGCCACTTTTCTGCCAGTTCACTCCTCCTGGTAGGACAATTGGCGGGCAATCTCCAGGTCCTATCCAAAGGGCTTCACTCTTCTTCCAGTTTACCTGGCCTGAACAAGCCTGACAATATGTCTTTAGTGCCTGAGCCACCGCAGTGACGTCAGCACTATTTTTTATATAAATACAGACATCATCTGCATAGGCAGAGACTTTTAGCGGTGTGGTAAGAATTGATCCAGTGAAGCCAGAAATGTGCGTACGTAATTGGAGCAGAAGAGGTTCGATGGCAAGAGAGTATAAAATCCAGATAGCGGGCAACCTTGCCGTACTCCCCGTTGTACAGCAATTGGGCTACACAATACTTGATTAATTTTAAGAACACTGGATATATTACAATACAAAAGTTTAACGTACGAGATAAAAATAGGTCCAAACCCAAAATTCTCTAAAACTCTAAAAAGGTACATGTGGTCAATACAGTCAAAGGCTTTTCCTTGGTCAATGAAAAACAGACCAACATTCATATTAAAATTGTTACAAAACCGAATGGTATCACGGATAAGAAAGATATTATTAAAAATAGTACGTCCAGGAATACAAAAGGATTGATGTTCTCCTATTAGTACATTCATAAAAGGTTTCATTCGATTAGACAAGGCTTTGGCTAAAATTTTATAATCCGTACATAAAACAGAAATAGGACGCCAGTTCTCTATAAGTTGAGTGTCCGCTTTCTTAGGAATAAAGGTGGTGACTGCTCTCCGGCAACTCCACGGCAGTTGTCCATCCTCTAAACATTCATTCAATACCCGCAGTAGGTGAGGTCCAATGGCGTCCCAAAAAAACTGGAAAAATTCACTAGTCAGCCCATCCAGTCCAGGGGCTTTATCAGGTTCCAAGGCCTTCAAGGCAGCGGTGAGCTCAGGTAACCTAAGAGGATCCTCCAACTGCTACTTCTGATCCTCCGCCAATGTTGGAAGGTTAGAAACAAGTTCCGATATTGCATCCTGGTTAATGTCATGCCGCATAAACCGTTGTTTAAAATGTTTCCGGGCACATTCCCTGATTCTGCCATCTTCATAAAGGAGTTCCCCATCATGGAGCAAGCGTGTAATCATTGACGAAGAGGCCCCCCTTTTAAGGCTGAAGAAGAATTTGGTTGGAGCATCAAGGTCGTGTATGTACCTCATCTTCAGGCGCAATAAAGCATTTTGTGCTCGCCTTTCGGATATGGAATTCAGTAAGGCCGTTTTTCCATGAATTTGTTGCCTCATTCCCTGGTAGATCACACTTGCAGTTCCCTGAAGCTGTTCCTGTAATTCCAGGATTTCATCTTCAAGTAAGGTTGTGGTTTTTCTTTCCTCTTGAACACCATACGCACGATATTGTTGGCAGAACAGTCTGATGTGCGTTTGGCATTATCCCACCATTGTCTGAGGTTTGAGAAATTCCCTTGGGAGGCAACTAGAATATTCCAAATTTCCGGAAAAATGTCCTTAAAGGTACTATCATTAAGTAAGTTGTTATTAAATTTCCAAAAAGCACTCTTGTGTTTCGGGCAGGGGGCAGAAATTTTGAGATATTGTTGCGCTGTGGTCCGAGAATCCTGATGGGCAAATTTTGGATGACAGAACGAGGCGTTCAAGTGGAGGATTAATATAAAACTTGTCCAAGCGAGCAAGTACAATATTACCCTGAATGCATCGACACCATGTGTATTGCCTGATTGATGGGTGCTGTACCTGCCAATATATCTGTCAAATTCATTTGTTTAAAAAATTTGGTGAGAGGGATTGTAGAGGCAGGATGGGGCTCTGCACTGTTCCTGTCTAGTTGGGGTTGGAGGGTGCAATTAAAATCTCCACCAATACAAACATGATTGTCTTGGTTTTTTAGGGCGTTTTGGCTGTCGAGGGACGTTAGGTGTGTCCCAAGGGCATTAAAAAAAACTCGCCGAGCTACAGGCGTACTTGGGGCATAGATATTAAAAATAGTATAGAATTTTCCACAGTAGTGGAATTCTAGGGATGCTAGGGATCCCTTGTGTATTTCGTCGAATTTAAGCGATGAAGGCGAAAAGGAGGGGCTAATAATTATTGTGACACCGCCTTTGCGGGAGTCACCGTTACTAAAAAAGGACAGGACGGGGAAGAGCCTACACCACTCTGCGACACAGCAGTCGTTGGCATGGGTCTCTTGTAAGAGGGCAATGTCAACTTTCTTCTGTAATAAAAAATCCCTTACTTGAACTTTACGGACAGAGCTACATCCTCCGTTAATATTCAGGCTACAAATGGAAAAACTCATTACAGCTACAAGAAGGAGTGACCACCACTCAATTTTTTGATAGCAGTTCATTCTTAGCTTTTTGCAACCACTTCTTTAAACGGTGACGTTGGGAGGAATTGAAATTAAAAACGTGGGGCCGTTTTACCATCAAACTAGCGGAATGTATAAAATCAGGTAGCTCCGGAAAAAAGGTTTCTATAACAACATTCCTTTTTCGGAATGTGTCCTTAAGAAACCTTTTTATCTCGGATGGAGGGATTGGAGGGGTTTCTTCTTCCTTAAGGCTACCACATTCACTAACAGAGTCATCTATATCAGATGGCTCAGATGGTGTGTCACACTGGTTTTCATCATTTATCTCCTCACCGTCATCACATCCCTCCACGTTATCGGATGGGGCATAGTCCATAGAGGGAGGGGACGGGGAGGGAGAGAAATGTGCCATCTTCAGGGGAGGGGGGGGGGGGAGGGGGGGGTACTAATTTTTGCGGTTCAACCATATCAGTTTCTAGGTCAGTAGACAAGAGCGAGGATTCATCCACATCTATGTCCTCCAATACCGAGAAACGATTTTCTGTGACGAGGGACAAATCTAGGGCAGAGAGGAGGGGCTGTCGGTTTTCAGTTGTAGCTTTTTAAAGAGATGACCGTTTTCATCTGTTGTTTGTAGATGTCTTTTTCCTTTTGGGCAGACTAATTGAAACTCGTCCTGGTTAGTGGGAAGAGATTGCAAGGGTTTGGGGGGAGGGGGGGGCAGGACGTGATCATCGGGAGGGGATTCCCATCGGCTACCACGGCGAGAGAGGTAGGATCAGTTATAGCAGGCAACAAGCTGTGATTGGAGGATGTCGCCTGGGGGGTGAGGTCTATCGTTAACAGGAGATGGCTGCAATTAGATCCTTCAATAGAGGGAGGGGCCCCTGTTTCAAGGGGAGGGGAAGGGGGTACGGCGGGGGGGGGTTTGGATCGGTGGGAGGAGGGCTTGGGTAGGCGTTAGACAGATTGGGATCAGTGGTGGTAAGGCTTGGGTCGATGGTGGGAAGGTTCGGGTCGGTGGTGGGAGGGCTTGGTTCGGTGGCGGGAAGGCTTGGTTCGGTGGTGGGAGGGTTTGGTTCGGTGGTGGGAAGGCTTGGGTCGGTGGTGGAAGGGTTGGGATCGGTGGTGGGAAGGTGGGGGGGTTGCTTATTCCCGGTTCGGAGGGGAGGTTGTACTTGTGGAGAATTCTCTTTTCGGAGGCAGTCATGCTTAACATGCCCAAATTGTCCGCAACCAAAACATTTTAGAACGTTGGTGGACACGTACACTGTATATTCGTTCTGTTGATGTTTTAATTTTATTATAAGGTTTAAATCCTTCTGGGAATTTTTTAAAATCATAAACACTTGCCGCCGGAATGAAACCACGTGCCTTAAATCGTTGTTTCGTGACCCGAAGGGAATCATGGAGATACGAGACACGATGGTACCGTATCGGGACAATTCTTTAATTAGTACATCGTCGGATACAAATGGGGGGCAATTTGATATCACGACTTTTATCGCTGGGCTATCTAGTGGGGAAATCATAACAAATAAATCTTGATCGATTGTCAAACCCTGTTCGACAATTTGTGGGACACAATCCACGTCGGACAAAAAAAATAACGATCCGCTTGTTCATCCGTGAAGCGGCAACAACCTTGTCGATCCCGACAACACGACCGGTTGCGAGGACAACGTCCTCGACACTAACCTCACGTTCCGGAGGTACACAAAAGAACCCGTGCTTACGGGTCAGGCTCTGAAAGGCCGTAAATCGAGATAGTGCAGCTGCCATACTAGAACAGCTGCACTTACAACCCCTCCCCAAATCGGGGAGGGTGAATATATAATATAATCTTCCCTACCCAAACTCCGGGAATGGGAAGTAATCAGACCTCTCCGATTTCCCTAACTTCGGAAAAGGGAGGCAACAAAACAAACTGAAGGAAAGATAAACGAAAGGAAAAAAAGGAAATAGAGGTTAAAGATGAAGGAGCAAACACCGATCGGGTGCCGCCCAAAAACGGCGAACCCTTACCAGCGATCACCCTGTGCTCTCCGGCTCTCTCTCCCGTCTCAACGTATATAGGAATCACCAGGAAAAGTCCACGAACAGGCACAAGGACACGGAAGGGGGAGAACGGGGGGGGGGGGGGGAATGGAGCAACAACACAGAGCACTCACAGGCCTCCACAAGCAGACGCCATGACAGTACAACCAGCATACAAACGGCCAGCAGGTGGCGACAGAGAGAGAGAGAGAGAGAGAGAGATACTTTGACTTTTGACGTCCTTTTATTCCAAAAAATATAAAGTGCATGGATGTACAGTGTATAAAATCAACAAAGCCAAAAACAAGAGAAAACGATGAAGCGAGGAAACAATACAGATACATGCGCTGATCAGTTCAAATTTTACCGAAAACAAATGCAATCTTCTGCAGCAATACTACGAAGTGTAGAAATTATGAACAATCAAGAGAAAAATAATACCAACTCGTTTTGGCGGACTTCACAGACACTTTTCAAACACCATTTTTCTACAAATCCATCAATTTCACCCATGATCTTGGAAAACTCAAACTCATGTTTTAGCCTTGCAGCACACAGTGCATTGAAAAACGTCATGACATTGCATTGATGAATGGGCTTACCATCCCGCTTCTCCTTTCTGGACAGGTAAGTAGCAAGCTTTGCTGTAGCTACAAAAAAGCACAACAGTTCATATTCTTTGTTGTGTTGCCGTCTCTTTTTGAGCCCAAAAATAAAGGATCGAAAAGTAAATCTGAAATTCATTTTGAACGACACAAAGTCTAACCATTCAAATAAAGGAAAAGGTCTTTCACAACCAATAAAAAAATGAAAAACATCCTCATTTACAGAACAAAAGGGGCAACATGCAGATATTGGGGCAAAATTCCATACATATGTATTGCATGGGATGATCCAGTGGGCAAGGCGCCACTGAAGATCACCTGTTCTTTTGTTAATCAGCTTCAATACATTGATTCCCATACAGGTTCATTGGGGGGCCCGGTAGGGAGTAGCCTCTTCCATCGTGCTACTCCATTTAGCGGAGGAATACCAAGAACTTGAGATAACCACCACCTATACAGGCTCTTGCTGCTCTCAGCATGCAATACACTTGTCCCTGTGCTAACAGGTGGAAGTTCCTTGGGAAAGCAGTCAAAAATCAGTTTCGGAAACGGGGACTCGTTGGGGTGTCCAAAAGTATTCCAAGTCCAAAGTTTCTGTAGCTGATGACGTTTTTGAACAACTTTCCTCAAAATCGTTCCAATTGTCCTCTTGGACTGAATCGCCGCCAAGGTTGAAATTTCCTCCACATTCCTCCACCCAACACCGGAGTTTGGCCGAAGGTGCCATACTTTGTTTATGCCTGCCTCAATAAAGCGTTGGCACAAATGCCGACTCTTGAGAACATCAGGGAAGAGAGGATTGAAGAACAGGGGTTCAACCTCGAACATCCCTGGGGAGTAAGTGTCCGCTTTACGGCTCACGGAAAGTCTTTCCCAGGCACTGAGAAGGCTCTGGTAAAATATGGGGAGCGTTGATGTATTCACGTACTTAAGGTGAGTCAGGAATACTTCAAGACCATAGCCGAGTCTACCCGCCTGCTGTAAAATATGGCAAGCCAAGGCATGGTTTGGCAGGTTTTCACCAAATAGGAGGCGTTGAATGGAGCACAGGCGAAAAGCCATGAGACGGGATCTCACGTGAACAAGGCTCTGACCACCTTCAGATGAAGTATGGCATATTACGCTTGGCCGCAGCCAATGATGGCCTCCCCAAAAAAAGTCCACAAGTTTGGCCTGTATCCTGTCCAGCAGCACTTCTGGTGGTTGCAGGCAAATAAAGCGATGCCACAACGTTGTAGCAACCAAGTTGTTTGCCACTAAGACTTGGCCCTTAAATGAGAGGTGCGGTCGGGCTCTTTTCCACAGGTTCAGCCTCCTGTCTATTTCTCCAGTCACACCTTCCCAATTCCTTTTCTCAAATTGTGTAGAGCCCAGGGACACACCAAGGTAATCAACACCATCTGCTTTCCACTCCAAGTTTTCTGGAAGAGCAGGCAGATGTGTTGAGACAGGTAGGCAACTATTAAGGTATGGCACCCAAAGAGCTTTGCTTTTCGTCCAATTAACCTTCAGAGATGAAGCCATGAAAAAGGTTCTTAAGGACTTTACAAGAGCAACAATGTCTTGGTGGTTTTTTATAATGACGCAAACATCATCTGCATAGGCCGATATAGTCATTGGTGGGCTTCCAGGAAAACAGGTCAGGCCAGAGATATTCTTTCTCAGTGTGCAAATGCAATGGCTCCATTGCTAACACAAAAAGCAAACCTGAGACTGGGCAACCCTGCCGTACCCCCCTCTGAACCTTTATGGGGGGAACCAGTTCATTGTTCACCTTAATTACACTGGAGATGTCAGTGTACAATAGAGTTATAAAGGCCCTGAAAATTACCCCAAACCCACATGCTTCAAGAACATGGCACAAGAAAACATGGTCAATGCTGTCAAAGGCTTTTTCAAAGTCTAGAAAACATATTCCAAAATCATTTTGGTCATGGCGAGCATACATTAAATCCCGCACGAAAAAAATGTTGTCGTAAATCGAACGACTGGGGATGCAGAATGTCTGATCAGGTAAAACCAGATCACCAATGACTTTTTTCAAACGATTTGCCATTGCTTTCGAAACCATTTTATAGTCAGTGCACATTATTGAAACCGGTCTCCAATTCTCCATCCGCCGGAGATCTCCTGACTTTGGGAGAAGACTCACCACTGCTCTCCTTAGACTTAGTGGCATTACACCTTTTCGCAAGGATTCTTGGAATACAATCAATAGTTCCGGGCCCAAAATGTCCCAAAATTCCATGTAAAACTCAGCTGGCAGGCCATCAATTCCCGGAGCCTTTCCAGATTCCATTCCAACCAGGGCACGCTGTAACTCATCAAGGCTTAAAGGCACATCCAGCTCCAGGCGTTGAGTCTCAGTTAGGGTTGGGAGATGGGAGGTAAAACATTTTATTTTATCCTCATATATATCTTTTTTAGCAAATAGTTCAGAATAATACTTTCTAATAGTGATTTTTACCCCATCAGAACTTGTAATTTCATTCCCACTGGGGTCCTTAACTGATAAAATAAGCCGGGGAGGCTTCGTTTCAGCTTCTAAGTGAAAGAAGGCAGGACTATCCGATACTTTAATGCTTTTTACTCTCAGTCTAACTAGTATACCTGCAGCCTTCTCCTGTAATAGTTCCCGGAGTTGGGTCCTTTTTTCAAGGAGCAATTTATAATTTGTCTCATTTTCTTGCTCTGCCATTTTGTTTTGCAGTTTTAGAATTTCGGTTTCCAACCGTGCCAATGTGATTTGACTTTCATGAGTGATGTGGGAATTAAACTGTTGACAAAACAGTCGTATATGAGTTTTCATATTATCCCACCAAAGGTTAGTGGAAGCAAAGAGGGGCTTTTTTCCAACTATAGCTATCCATAGGATGCGAAAGGCTTCCTTAAACAGGGTATCATCCAAAAGACTTGTATTGAATTTCCAATAGGCGCTCCTCCGTTTGAATTGAGGGAAAGATAGGCCCATCATGACCATGTGGTGGTCAGAGAAGATGGAAGGGGTAATAGTTGAGGAGGTTACAATATTCCTTAATCGTGGGGTGATGTACCAGCGGTCAAGGCTCGCTAAGGATACTTGGCCATTGGAGCATCGACACCATGTAAACTGCCGGTCATTTGGGTGCATCAATCGCCATACATCCAAAAAAGCCCCACCTGAAAGAAACTGGGAGAGGTCACCATGGGACTCGGGATGTGGTTCCGGTGAATTTCTGTCTATTTTGGGCTCTAGCGTACAATTGAAATCTCCCCCCATGCATATGCACTGATTTGGGTCAAACAAATTTAAATGGTTTATCACTTCAGTAAAGAAGGCTTTACGGTCAGTACTCTCACTTGGTGCATATACATTAAAAATAATAAGCTTCAGGCTATTGATCACCAATTCTAGGGAGGCAAAACGTCCCCGAATCACCTCCTGAAAGAGGCAAGATTCAGGTACAAGTCCTGGTTTTAACAAAAACCCCACTCCAGCAGATACAGATGACATATTACTGAAGAAACATTTACCTTTGAACATGCTGCACCAGTCATGTTCAACCTTCTCAATAATATGAGTTTCTTGCAGTAATATTACATCAACTTGTTTCCGTTTGAATAAACTATTCACTTGGATCTGGCAGACGTGACTGGCCCCACCGCCATTTATATTGAGTGTTGCAAGATTAAGCGTCTTCATCACTCATTAGTAAATTTTGTCTGACACTGTGAGTACTCACTCTTTGCCTTTGTTATGATTTTCTTTAGTCGATGAAACTGCGATTTTGTTAGGTTTAGTTCCTCAGATTTTTTTATGACTAGTTTTGCAGCCTGAATAAAGGGAGCCAAATCAGGGAAATGATCCCCAATGATGACATTTCGCTGTCTATACGTTTCATTGAGGAATGAGAGAACAATATGGGGAGGGGTTGGGGGTTGATCTGCCATTAATTGTGATAATGCTGTTACCTCCACCTCCTCTTCCGATTCTGATAAATCAGAAAGTGGTCCAATGGGGTCTGGGTCAATACCGTTTTCTTCTCCTGCTATGCAACCTAGCCTTCCCTTGTCTGGGGGGTCCACGCAGTGCTGTGTTTGGGAAACATCAGCACATTGATTACTGATTTCCTCAATTGGCATGAAATCATTATTCCCACATTCCTGTGGATTTATGTTTCCACCCTTATCTGCTATATTGGCAGATTTATTCTGGATGTCAGCCTGTTCGGCGACATTCGCTTGGATCAATGATGCACCATTCACGGTATCGTGGCCTGAATTATTTACATCATTAACGTCGTCTGTGTGAGTAATGGAAGCGCGTTGTTTTAGCGGCTGAACCCTGATGCTCTTTTCTGGGTTTTCCTCTTTATTTATTTGGTCCACGCTTTGCAGAGAGATTCCAGGTGCATCCTGAAGAGTTTTTCCACCAACAGCCTGCAAATCGAGCACAACCTTTTTACCTGCTCCAGATGAGTCACTATCATCTGGAGCCCTTCGTTTACTCATCCCCACTTTACTATCAGTGTCCATTTCAACATTTTGCTGAGGAGGAATAAATACGTTCACGCTTGGAACACTGGATTCACCCTCATTAGGAATTTTAAGCGGTGGCAATGCGTTAACCTCCCCCCCACTGGGAATCTCAATTAGTGGAGCAACGTTAACCTCCCTCCCACTGGGAGTATTCATTAGTGGAGCAGCGTTAACCTCCCTCCCACTGGGCGTATTCATTAGCAGAGCAACCTCCTCCTTACAAACTATGGCAGTGTGACCTGTCTTGCCACACCTGACACACGAGGCTTTGGGACAAGAACGTTTTAAATGTCCATACGCTCCACACTGAAAGCATGTTAAGGTGGTGGACGATGCGTATAGCTGGAAATTTGCCTCTTCAAAATTAATTTTGAAAGTGATGTTGAGGCCTGTGTCGTCCCCACGGTCTGGAAGGACCATATACACCTGTCTGCGGAAGCTCATTACGTGCTTAACACGTTCATTCCGACACCCAAGAGGGATTGTTGAAATCCTCGATACCATTTTACCGTACCGTGATAGCACGGTCATTAACTTGTCATTTGGGATAAATGGTGGTACGTTAGAAATAACTACTCTCGTCGCGGGAGTTAATAGCGGCGACGCCATCATAAAGTGACCGCTTTCCGTGGTTATTCCCACACTTACCACATCATGGACGAGTTCCTCGTCCGAAACGAACACCACCACTTTCTGGTTCATACGCGAAGCTGCACGTATATTTTCATCCCCAACAATGCTCCCCACAGCGAGGATGATGTCCTCGACAGGGACTCCATCCGGAGGCACGCACACAAACGCGTGCTTCCTGGTTAAGCCTTCAAAGTCATCGCGACGAGAGCGTGCATTCGCCATTCCGGCGAAAATACCCCCCCCCTCCCCGCTTGTCCGAGCCGGACAAGAGGGTATCAAACCTAAATAAACGAACTAAAGTAAAAAATAAACGTGCATTATAAGCACAGAAATGGCTTACAACGCGCCGTCAACGCCAGTAGGCCGCACCCAAAATGGGCCCGCTCTCAATCCTCTCTCTCTCGAAGGCAAAGGTGTAGAACAGATGAAAACAAATGCCAAGGCACACAGGATGGAAAAGGAGAGGGAGGGGGGCAGGGGAGGGCAGGAGAGGGGGGAAACCTCACGACGGACTCACCAAAACACAGAGCAGTTGCTCACAGCCGCCATGACGCTACACCCAACGCACCGACGGCCGATAGGTGGCGACAGAGAGAGAGAGAGAGAGAGAGAGAGAGAGAGACAGAGAGAGAGAGAGATTTGAATTTTAGGGTCTTTTATTACAAAAGTATAAAAGAAAAACAAGTAATACAATAGCAGTCAACAAAAGTAATTAAATCAAGGAACAGCAAGACATGAGATTAATTAGAGCAGCAAAAAAAGTTCATCTCCCTCCACCTTACACAGGACTTCAGCTTTGCACCATTTTTGAACAAAGTGATTAACCCGAGAAGTCTCTCGGTAAAAGTGAAATTCAGTTTTAAGACGGGCAAACACAAAGCCTTCGAAGGCCAACAAAACACTGCATTCCTGTGAACTTATCCCGGAAACCCTTCTCTTCCGTGTAATATATATCGCGAGTTTTGCCTCAGCAAGCAAGAAATTAACAATTTGAGATCCGACATTCTCATTAGATACAGGCATGCAGTACACAAAATAATAGAAGGAAAAACAAAAACCGAAATTCCGGAAAGTATATTGCAGGAGTTGAAAAAGTGGAGCCAGCCTTTGGCATCCGACATATGCGTGGAAAGTGTCCTCGAGTGATGGCAAAAAGGGCATTCATCAGATAACACGAGGTTCATTCTTTTGAGCAACACGTTGGAAGGCAAGGAATAGTCTGCAAGCCTCCACTGTTTGTCTCCGGCACGTTTAGACACAGGTGACGTGCACATCGAGGACCAGGTAGGAGAAGATGGAGCCCCTGCAGGCAGAAGACCTTTCCAATGGGTGGTCAGTGGGCTATTGGGGTTGGCAGAAATAACAACATTAAGACATTGCACGTACAGAGTAGCCTTTGCACAGGCTTGTCGAGGTTTTGTGGAAGGAGCGCCAGAAAAACAACAATCAGGGAAGTCAGGGTGCATCGTTTTTGTGTTTTGAACATCGTGTGGTGGAGGCCACGATAAATTAAAAGAGTTAAACACTTTAACAATTGAACGAATAAGTTGTCCAATTAGTCGAGCTGAGGTAACATTGCAAACTTCCAAAATCTGGTTAGGGGTCTGCCATCCAGAACAAGTATGGTTAACAAAGTCCCTGACAAGGAAAAAAACAGATTCACTGAAGGATTCTGAGTATTGCACTGCAATACATGTCCCCTACCAAAGTTCAAAGTGCCATAACAGTAGGTGATAAATGTTGCTTCTGGGACACCTCCGTTTAACATGGGAAATCCCTATCTAATGTCATTTACCCCCCTGTCTTTTTCAAAAACCATAAACACCTCTATTTCTCCCTCTATGAACCTATAATCCTTCTCACCTTATGAACCTATAATCCTTCTCGCCTTATGAACCTATAATCCTTCTCACCTTATGAACCTATAATCCTTCTAGCCTTATGAACCTATGATTTTCTTCCTTTATGAACCTATTAATCCTTCTAGCCTTATGAACCTATGATCCTTCTCACTTACATGTAATTTTTACCCTATTCCCCCCACTACCCCCTTAATGTAGTTCCTTAGACCACTCTACTAATGAGCCTATAAATATATTATCTCTTTCTTACTTTTTTAAGAGTTCCATTCTCCTATAGAACTCATCCCCATCAAGTATATTTATAAAGTATACAGGTTCCTTAACCTTTTGTTGTGAAAGTATAAAGTGGTATGTTTCACGGAGGGTTCTTGTTTGACCTCCTCCTCTCCCACATACCATTTTAAAATTATAATATTTATTATCCGATTGATAACCATTAAAGTTCTCACTCCACTCTAATATATTTTTCTTCCCACCCTCCATTACCCCACTTAACAAATGAATACGTTTATCCGTCTTGAGAACCTTCTGACCAGTGATTCTCTCAACCTCTTGAATCTGATATTTTTCACATTCGTTATGTTTTCCATTTATATACCAAGGTTGATTACACCTCCACTCATTAGTCTGGTTGATACTTGGTTCTATCATTTATATAATCGTAAAAAAGGCGGCGGTAGCCCGTTAAAATCCCTAACCCCCCCTTTTTAACTTATCACTTATATATATATATACATGTATATATATATATCTTATCACTTATATATATCTTATCACTTATATATCTTATCACTTATATATCTTATCACTTATATATCTTATCACTTATATCATATCACTTATATATCTTATCACTTATATATCTTATCACTTATATACTTATATAACCATAAGGGAGACTATCAATTCCATTTTCTAAAATAAACCTCTTATCATCAAAAGCCCCCAATGCTTTCTTATTCACCTCTTCTGAATATAATTGATGTTCATAACTTCTTATTCCATTAATCTTTCTAAACTCTTCTTTCTTTGTTGTTAAACAGTTATAATAATCCTTAAAGTTTATTGTTTCTTTAATGACATTTTTATTTACACCTTTTAACTTCTTATCAGTCTTTTCAACGTTATTCACAATGTATTTATAAGCATAAGCCTTCGACCTCAATCCCACAAATTCACTCATAACATTTCCTCCCAATTCATCCTTGAACTTTCCAATCACCTTTTTATTTTTAGAAGAGAACAACTCACTCTCTGGACTGTAATTACTTGTATCATAGATATTAATGTCCTTTTTCATGTCTGAATAAACATCATCAGTATTAATTTTCAAAATAAAACTATCAGTATCCATATACAACAATGACACATTATCCTTATACTTTGATTTTAGATTAATATAAAAGTAATCATACATTAATGACTTTGACAAGTCAAGAATTGATGTTCCAATGTAAATAGGTTTGTCCATTTCAATATTCTCTTTAACCAAATGGATCGCACAAAAGTTCTCAGTAAAGACCTCAGCTCTAGTAAAACTCGGTCTATTAATTAATTTTGATGCTTGTTCCCAAGATGTTGCTAGTCTGATATTTTGTCTTTTCCTCACATTCTCCATGGTCTTACCAAAGACCGCATTATTCATCAATTTATAAAAGTCTTTCTCAAAATCTGTTTTTGACTCTGTTCTTCTTTGTGTATTAAAATCAATGTACCCCTTTAACCAATGACTTTGATTGAACTTTAGAACCCTGTGGATCTTCTCTACTCTTAGACCTTTTGATAAATATTGTCGCAAATTTCTTTGGTGTAGTACATAATTTTTCTTGTTATATAATGTAGTAAGTAATTTTTCTGTTGATTCACCTATATCAAACGATCGTTGATAATCACTCAACCATTCTTTCTTTGGACTTTCTTTCTCACAAGCAAATGGAAGATCTTTATGTTTGATATGAAGTTCTTCAGGATATTTTAAATCGACCTCAAAATAATAACCAACCTTTGAATCATCCAATTCTTTTTGTGTAGAGATACATACATATTGTAAAACCTTTGTGTAGTCTTTTTCCTTTACCCATCTTAGTTTCCTATAAGGAAGAGCTTGAGACATTGCCCAGCCATACAAGTTGTTTGCGTCATAGTACATCAAGTAAGAACTCTCTTTCGTTGAATCATAATTTGGAAGATATTTGTTATTTGCTTTTGCGTAGCTGCTCGAGCATACGTGTGAAATTCCACCTCTTTTTGCCTTTTCAATCATCAAAAGCATATCGACATCGGTTATCAAATCCAAAGCTTGTTTTGTCATTTTCAACATCACGCTCCAAGCCAATCCAGGTGCTGTGTAGTAGTGAGCAGGATCCAATCCATATCCAGTGCGACAAACAGATCTAAAGGCTTCAAATACATCGGCCAATAAAAGCACATCAGTTTTGAGATACAAATCGTGATACTCGCCAAGATTCTTGATGTTATATTTTTCCCAAACATTTTGTGCGTGTACATAATCTTTATCAGATATATGACTGTTGTTTAATTTGTTATAGAAATTTTCTTTTAAAGGAAGTTGTGTTTCATTGAATCTCTCAAATGAGTCCATATAGTCATAGGGGTAAATTCCCTTTTGTGTTAGAAAATCTTTATCTGAAAAATACTCTGAAAGACATGGAAACTCTTTTAGATTTTGAACCAAGTTAGCCAATGGACTTGCCATGAATTTAAATGTATCAAGAAATCTGATATGAGTAATAGGAGATGTGTGAATTGTTTTTGTGAATGAAATGTATTTCTGATCCGTGTTAGGAATTGCTGAAATGTGTCCAGATGTCTTTGAAAGTTCATTAATAAATAGATGCGTATCATAATGAGCGTTGTTATGAAGAAAGACAGGAATGAAAGAGGGGGGTTTATAATTAATATTACAACTTTGATGAGCTGGACCTCTATATTTACCAGTGAGATGACAATGATCTCTAACCTTTAGACCTTCACCAATGTTTTCCTCACAAATATGACAAACATTGTTTTTTCTAAATTCCCTTTTCTGTTCACTCGTCAAGGACATTGGTTTATTGGTTTCTCTCATTATCTTGGTTAATCGGACACAGTCTTTTTCTAGTCGTTTCACAAACTCCTCTGGGGTATTTGAGCCTCTATACTCCTCTAACTTGTTATATTTATCACCAACGGATGATTTGATATAATAACAAAAACCGCAAGGAGTATATTTTTGATATTTATTTGTGTATGATTCTTTTGGATCTGGAGAAGCAGTATCTATTTTTTCTAGAATACTTTAAAAATCAGCATATATAACAAATGGATGTTTGATCTTTTGCTTTTCATCTTTGAATGTGATCTTTGAGCCTTCTTTAGGCATATTGATTGCCGTTGATTTATGTTCACCACAATAATTTGAATGTTTATCTAATCTTTCTTGTGTATGGAAGAAGTTAAGACAACGCAAACAAATATATTTTTTATTTGTTCTTTTACATACTTGTGGTTTTATTAATTTAGCAATATCTTTGATGTATGTATAATGTGAATTTTCCTCTGAATTAAAATATAGAAGATTAATATGAGTTTGTTTACAATTGTCAGAAAGCTTTAAAACCTGAATGCTGTTTGTTTCTGTTAGACCATAAACATTAACTGATAAATTATTTTTCTTTTCAAATTTAGGAATATCATTTAAAGCCATAGGAAACTTTAGATCTTTCGTATTTAATGTATTCTCATATTTTTTATAATGAGATACTCTTTCATCATGAAAATGTGGAGGATGTAAGTGTGCTAGAATAGACCAGAGAAAACATTTATTGTCTTTATTTTTGATATTGATAACTGCTTTTCTATTTTTGATAACACTGGGTAAATCAATGTAGGAAGAAGCTTTTAGAGGATCTGATTTAAGAATATGAATGTCTATGTAAATAATTTTTCCTATATTGAATCCACTTCCTACGATTGAATTATCCACATCTTGCTCTTGTTTAATAAGTTCATCATAGACTCCTGATGTTTTAAAATCTTGATATGAAGATATAAAGTGTGGCTCAGTTCTCATGTATGGTGTATCTATAACTCCTTCGTCCATTGTCATTTGTAATTTTACTCCCATATAAAATTTAACTGGTTTCATTTCTTTTAGTGTTTTTTCAATCAACGTTTGAACAGCAGGTTTAACTATTTCTACAGCATCAACTATAGACTCTGGTTCAGGAGGTTTGAAGTTAAAGACTCTTATTTTAATATGTCCTTTGAATGCGCCATCAGAGTTTTTAGTTGTGATAAAATTTGATAAATGTAGAATTGTTTTAAGATGTATTTCGAAGCCTTTCTTGAGGATATTTTTATTACATGCAGAACAGTGTTTTGTTTCCTTCTGAATAGGAGATAGTAGGTGAAGTAGATTAAATGTGTGTTTGTTAGTTTTAAGGTGTCTTTTGTATTGTTTATATTCTTGTTCACAAACGTCACAATATGTTGCTTTGATCATATTAATTTATATAGTAAAATTATACTTAAAACAAAGTGCCTTTTTTAGAGGCTTTTTTAAAGATGAAACTGTGCTTAAAGTAAAACACCTTTGAGCTTTTCAACTCGTTTTATGTATATAACTTTACTTAAAGTAAAGCGTCTATGTATTAGCCAGAAAGTTTAGATACTCTAGTTCATCAATTTCAATTTCACTATCTGAGTCATCAATAAAGCTACTCTCATAACTATCATTTGAACACAAACTATTAGTATCATAACTATCTTCAGATCCTAGACTCTCAGTATAATAACTCTCAGAGTATTGACTGTTAATATCACTCATTTACATACCATTAAACTTCCATCAATATCTATATATTTTCTTTCATTAGAACTAATAACCACAATATTTTTTACATTAAATGTTATTTTCAAATAATCTCTAATAATCAGAGTACGGAATGATAGTTCACCACTAATATTCATATTATTAATTTCACCCACATCTTTGGGTCTATTAAAGAATATACAAATGTTTCCTCTAGAATTGTTGATGGTCTTATCATTCATTTTCAAAGCATCTTTATCAATGACCTTTTCAAGCTTTGAGTAAATTGTTAGTTGTAGTGGAGAAACTTTTGTCAAATTTACTTTAATAGAGTTATTAATTAACAGAGCTTGTCCCGTAAATTTAATAAAAGGACACATGTTATTCTCCATTATGGGTTTAATCCAAAAATTTCCATATTTATCTTTGTTCAATTTAACATCTTTGACATATTTTTCTATATCTTCCACCGAAGTAGAGATTGATTGAAATCCTCTAATAAAGGCACTTTGTTTTAAGTATAATTTTACTTTATAAATATGATAAATTCTGAAGGATATTTAGAATTTCCAGACTCTCCATATGATAATTTAGAAATCTGCCACCATTGTGGTAGAATAGGGCTTAATAATGAGGGTTCATATAAACAATGTATTTTCTGTGATTTAATTTTAATTAATGATAATAAAAAATATAGAAAAATATATAACTCTTTTAAATTAGAACCAAAAATGAATTACTTTACCAGATTAATAAGAGAGATGAATGTTAAGTATTATGGTGATAATACACCATTTCTTACAAGGGAAGAGACTATTTGTATTGAGGAAATGTATAAGGGTTTAATGATATTTATTATTCAAAATAATTTTAATGGAAATGTTAATACAAGATACTATATAAACAAAATAATGGATTATTTTGAAATTAAACCTGAACTCAGGATAAAATATAGAGTTTCTCAAAAAACTCAAAAAAAGTTAGATGACTTGTTTTCCAAATATATAAATGAATGATTTTTTACCCGTTTGGGAAAATAAGATAAAATTTAATAACCATAAAAATCTTCCAAATTCATTGAGATGTCTAATAGTCGGTTCAAGCGGATGTGGAAAAACCTGTTTACTTTTAAAGATGCTCCTTAGTCCTAATTTTTTAGATTATGATAATTTAATAATTTTTACAAAGTCAAGTTTTCAACCTGAGTATCAACTACTCTCACAGGGTTTTAATGCGGGTCTTAAAAAGGAAGACATTATCGGTTTATTTAAACTTCAAAACAAACTAAATGATTATAATATTGATGATATAATACAATTATTTTGTGATACACAGAAATCAAAATCAAAACCAAAACCCATAACTTGTATTCTCAGTGATAATACGGATGATATACCTTCACCTCAAGATTTAGATAAATCAAAAAAGAACCTCGTTATCTTTGATGATTGTGTTAATGAGAGAAACCAAACAGTAATGGACAGCTACTATACAAGAGGGAGACATTCTTCTTGTAATTGTATTTATCTTAGTCAGTCATATTTTCAACTCCCTCGGCGCTCAATAAGAAACAATGCTAATACTTTTATTTTATTTAAGTTAAATTCAATAGATACAAATAATTTTTGGAGAGATAATTGTTCTACATTATGTAGTAAGAAGGAATTTGAAAATAATATGAAACACACGATTGGAAAATATAAATATATTGTTGTGAAACAAGATGAGATACTAAATGATATTTTTCAATAAATAAATACAGAAAATGAATACCGAAGAAAGAGTAAGAAAGTTTAAAGAACATCAAGAGTTGGTTTCAAAAGTTGTAAAGCAACAGGAAGACATAAAGAAGAAAAGGAGACAGAAACTAACTGGTGAAGAAGCCTTTGAAAGAAAACAAGAGAAATTTTTTAAACCACTTTTAAAAACTCAACAAACGATTTCACCTACAGTTCCCATGGTAGAATTTACTCCGAAAAAATTTCAAATGCTCAAAGATTTTAGTCACATGACAGAGCAAGAACTTGGAGAATTAGAATATGATGATGAAGGATTATTTCGGCATCTTGAGAAGGTAAATAAACTTTCCAAATTATATTGTAGAAGCTCTTCAAAACAATGAATATTTGAAGGGTTCAAAAACCAGAGCAGGTCTCATTCCAACAGAAGAACCAGCA